>NW_025939888.1:0-333951 GCF_000764305.2 Hyalella azteca | reverse complement strand
CATCACATCAGCCAACAGAAGACCACGACAGCCATCACATCAGTCAACAGAAGACCACGACAGCCATCACATCAGCCAACAGAAGACCACGACAGCCATCACATCAGTCAACAGAAGACCAGGAGAGCCATCACATCAGCCAACAGAAGACCACGACAGCCAACAGAAGACCACGACAGCCAAGAGAAGACCACGACAGCCATCACATCAGCCAAGAGAAGAACCATGACAGCCATCACATCAGCCAAGAGAAGAACCATGACAGCTATCACATCAGCCAAGAGAAGACCACGACAGCCATCACATCAGCCAAGAGAAGAACCATGACAGCTATCACATCAGCCAAGAGAAGACCACGACAGGCATCACATCAGTCAACAGAAGACCACGACAGCCATCACATCAGCCAACAGAAGACCACGACAGCCATCACATCAGCCAACAGAAGACCACGACAGCCATCACATCAGCCACGACAAGAAGACACAGACCAAGGATGGCTGGGCCAGTGTAGCCGCTGGCGTCGCTGCTGACGACGAGCTTGCGGTCGGAAGCGCGCAGGTCGAGCAGCGAGAACGACGTAGCACACAATGACTGCTATTGTAGCTACATTGTAGCACACAATAGCAGCTACTGTATCTACATTACGTATAACACAAAATGACTGCTATTGTATCTACATTGTAGCAGGGCATGTCAGCAGCCAGGAACTGACCGATGCTGACGCCGTCGTCGAGGTAGAGCAGACCGTGGGCCTCCCCAGCCTGATCCAGCGCCACCACAACACTCAGAGGCTTCGACCGACTGCAATGTTCATTGTTCCCCGTAATGCTTACTTGTTAATGTAGTTTTCATTGCTGTTTTGTGCATCATATCTTAATGACAGCTACAAGTTATCACACTACAATAAGTAACTCGTACATACTCTGTAAGATGCAAGTAGGGCCATCGCCCATCATAGAGAATTATTTTTGATCTACGAACAATACAGATAGGATCAGAACGACAGAAACCTATAAGAATACTTTTCCCCTTCCGATTTATACACAAAAGTATTCATAAAACTATAACATTCCCGTTAAATATCGACAAGTAATCATTGAACAAAGTAACCCGATCAAGGAACAGCGGGAGTTTCGGCCATAATTAGTCCACAAAAGTCAACAAACTAATGCCCACCTGTCGGTGGTGGTGGCAGCAGGCTCCTGTGTGGGCACACACGTGCCGCCTCTCATCAGCAGAGGCACGACGTCGAGTGGCGCAGCGAGCTGTGTGTAGAAGCAGCCTGGCTCGGTAACTTCAACGCGCTGCTCAGAATCAACTCGACTCAAATAAGGAGAAGCTTCGAATTCAAAACTTTCCGAGTCAACTCCACTACTTAGAATGTTTCCCGAGTTGTAGTGACTTGAATTGCTGTCTGAAATCAGAGGTTGGTTCAGAGCGTCGATGTCATTGTCTGCGTCCGAGGAACTGTAGTCCAGAGCAGCGTCAGATGAGCTGAAGTTTCCAAAGATGTCTTCGGCAAGTAATGGATATTCTGGAGCAGTTTCTTGAAATATAAGACTACGTGAGTGCGTTTCGGCATCCAGCGTTCGATCTGTATTGGAACCGGCCTCAACTTTACCAACAGAAAATGCATTACTCTCCTCTCGCTGATTTTTACTGGAGCTATCATGATCTTCCACACCGGTTTGCAATTCGATATTTATAGAAGGTTGCACAATTTCACTGGCAGCAAGCGTTTTCAAATCAACGTGTGCGACGGAGACAATTTTACGAGAAGGTGTGGAGTTTAACACTTCGTTCTCATCAGGATTTTCGTCTGCATCGGAATGATCACTAGAATTCCCCGGTCTTGGGTGACTGGCTTCGGAAATGGACGCTGCATAGTGGCTGGAATCGTCGGAAGCGACGCGCTCTCCCGTGTACCAGTCATACCAGATGGAGCCGCAAGGGAGGTACGCCTCAACAGTCGTGACGTCCTGGAAAATATATCGACACTTTTAAAAGCGGTCAATAAACGAGAATAGGAGTTGCTCTTGGGCATTAAAAAAACGGGCATTCATGCACACACAGAAGTAACTATGTTTAGTAGTGGTTAACAAATTAATTACACTGAAGCTCGGTCCAATCAGTGCATCAGCATTTGTAACTTCCTGGACAAAAGATTTAGGTTTTAGACTCAGGGGATAATCACAAATCTTAAAATCCATTATCTATTATCGTTTGAATTTAAGCAACCAATAGTACTGTAGCTGCTATTGAACAATACAACAACAATGGAGATTAGACTCGGAACAAAAGAAAATATAAATAAATAATGCCCTACAGATAGTAGTAATAGTTCGTGAAAATAATTTAACCACCTCTTCAAGCGCTGGGACGATCATGATGGCATCCCCCCACAGGAACTGAGTTTCAATCGAGTAAGTTGCGGCATCCTGCGGGAACTGCAGGAAGAGCGGCCGCGCCACCGTGTCCCCGTAGACATGGGCGCGGTAGAACAGCGTGTAGAGGTACGGCAGCAGACGGTATCGTTCAGTCAGGGCTTGTCGAGACGCATTGACAACGTCAGGACCTAGAGCTACTGGATCCTGGTCGATGGCAGTGTCGGTGTTGTGGTTACGTGAGAAAGGGTAGAAGGCACCCAGCTGCATCCAGCGCAGACACAGAGAAGGTGTGGTGTTGCCGTTGAAGCCACAAATGTCGGCGCCCACCAGCGGGATACCGAATAAGTTGAAGTTGAGAACGTCAGGTACAGAGGCCCTAAGATTGTCCCAGTCACTGGCGACGTCACCTGTCCAGTGCCCAGCCCACACGCCCAGCCCGGGGAACGATGCCCGGCTGATGACAAGAGGACGTTCACCGCGAGTCACTTTTAAGCCCACGTTCGTGGCGACGGCCTCCATGTTACCGAAGAGGTTATGGAGGTCATAATGCTTGCCCACGTATTGCTTGGCGTCGGGACACAGCGTTTTGTGGTAGAGTGAAGCTCCCACTAGACCACTTGGCACCCACGGTGGCGAATTAATTGGATCTGAATCGTTGCAGCCATATGCTGTGCCTGAGAAGAAGTTTGAAGGTTCGTTCATATCGATCCACGCGCCATCAAACGGAACGACTCCGTGGAATCTCACCAGTTGACGTGCCCAGTAATACAGAGCCCGAGGATGGCTGAAGTCAGGCCAAACTGTATCTCCTCTGCTCCAAACTCTGCCCTTGAAGTCCTGCCCGGAAGCGTTGCGGATGAAAATGCCCATTTTGGTACCTTCATCATAGGGCGGGTAGCTACCAGGGGCGTCAGAAGCGCTAATGCCAGGATCAATGATAGGAACGTAGTGCATGCCGAGCTCATGAAGCTCCTCAACAAACTGCGGCAGTCCAGAAAATTTTTCTTGGTCGTAAGTAAAGTCCTCCCTGCCAGACATGTAGTCAAGATCATTCCACTGCACGTCGAAAGGTATGCCAGCGTCTCGGGTTCGTTTCCAGACTTTCTTTGTTTTCTCCAGAGTACCGTAATTAAACCGACATTGGTGGTAGCCCAGCGCCCAATATGGTGGCATGGCGGGACGACCTACAAGCTGCGTGTATTGCCGCACCACATCTGCAGGAGTGGGTCCAGTAAAAATATACAAGGTAATCAGGTCGCCAGAGGACTGCAGGGTGACGGAAGGTGCAGGCTGCAACGTAGCGCTCATAGCGTTAGACGTCAGGAAAAGGACTCCATGGCTGGTGCCACCACTCTCCATGGCCAGGTAAAACGGATGACTGCCGTAGAGATTCAAACCAGGCTCTGGTATTTGGTCAGCGTTCCACATGATATAGCGAGACCAGTCGACGTCAAGCAGCAAACCGTCCCTATGCTGTCCTAGACCGTACACGGCTGAAGACGGCAGTACCGACGAAACTTGTACAAACTGCCGCGCAAATATGAGCGGCGCAGCGTCTTGCGTGCTGAACATGGTGGTGTTGGTTTCGGTCCTCGTGACGGTCAAGGCAGCGTTATGGCGCGTCAGAGAAACGCGGTACTGTCGCTGCATCTGGTGTGGATTCACTCCGGCGAGTGTGGGGCCGCTCTTGGCAGTCAAAGGCAGCACAGGCACCCACGGCGCATCTCTACTACTTGGCTGGATTTGTATCTTGAGCCGAGTCTCAGACTCGTACGTAACTTGCAGACGCAGTTCGGCCTGGTCACCGTCGTGCCCTGAAGGACGCATCAGTTGTAACAGAGCTTCTTGTCCCGTAGGAGTGTCCTGGTGATGCACAACGCGGTACGAAGCATGGGAAGGAGGGAAGAAACAGTACGGCGGACTGATGCGAGCACTTCCGGCTGTAGAATTTGAACGAGTCTGGTTTTTGACATTGTTTGAAACATCGACTGGTCTCCAGCAACAGCCTCGAGCAATGCATACTTCCTTAGACGCTCCCTGGCCTGGATGGCAGTCAAATCGACGAGATGTTACTACCGCGGCACATTCTTCAGGAGCATCTGCCCATTTAGGGGCTGAAGGAGCCTTGTCGTTCTTAGGATAGACCTTGACAGATAATAGCTCTTCATCATTAGCAGAGACACGATCGACCAAGCTATCAATGAGAAAGTCAGACCGCTCGGGTAAGTCTCGCGGCTTTTTTCTGACAAGATTGCCTAGGAAAGGAGCATTCCCTTCTAAATCTCCATAGACATCAGGAGACACGTTTTGTGTTCTGCGGTTTGAATTCTGCACGCTCATACGACGGTAAACAGCCTTATTAAGCTCCAAAACTCTTTTGCTTGTAATTTGCCCTGCAACGGCGTGAGCAGCGGAATCAATTGCACCATCAACATCCAAGTACTCTTTATTCTTTTTAATAACTTCTTTTTTGAGCTCAGAACCGTCATAGTTATCCATCTTCTTGAGCACATCGTCCATACGATCATGAAGTTCAGGCTTTTGTATTGAGTTTCTTCCAGACGAATTCCTGGAATTCTGAGTGGGAGTTAGACCAGTTTCCTTGCCTCCATAAATCTGTGCGGTGAGTTTATCAAGACACCTGAGGCTCTGGCATGGATGTCTTTCCAGGATGCTGACGAGAGTCACATATTCCTGGGCCGGCGTCATCTCTTTAGGTATCCATTCGAGGCGATCCGAGTACATGTCTTCTTGCACAGTGATGCTTTTGTAGTCGTTCATGGTGCCTTCAGGCTCCATGAAGCCTTGGCACATGGGGTTGTGTTCGCCTTCAAGACATTTGTTAACAATCTCGAGAAATTTTACCTCCTGATAACCATTGCAGAAACAGTACAAAGCTACTGCCAACACCAGACATGCCAACAACCGCAAGCTGTACACCAAGCAGGAGGGGTTCATTTCTTGAACCTGCACAATAAAAACATATTAGCATTTCTAGAGATGAGAAATGGCTTGATATTAAAATCAAATAGTCATGTAATTAATACCGTATGGTAGTTGTATGCCAAATAAATTTATGGAGAAAATAATTACCTAATCTATCAAAATAACATGATTACCGTACCTTGAGAAACATAGCAAACTTTGCATCACCTAAATATCTCAAAATAAATATAATTTCTGTAATGAGAGCAACAATTGCTTCATTTGCAATATGGACAAGAATTATTTAATAACTTTGATATAAACATTTGGCACTGTCAAATAAAAAGACAATCCATGCTGCAATTCAACCAAAAAAGTTAAAGGGTTTCACAGGAACAATAAATTGCTGGACAACTCACAGGGTGAAACATGACACGGAATTTTCCTTCCATAAATTCTTTTGCACCCAAAGTTGCTGGCTTGTCGCTGGACTTTTCAGGATGGGTTTTAGCTCCATTGGGGCAAGGAGGATCTAGTCCAGTCAGGCTGGTATACAAGATTGGTTCCCTCATAGCTTCATTGAGACACTCATCTTGCCACTTGCCATAAGACTCGTATGCATCATACGAGTCAAAATGGTCATATGGTTCAAATGGGTCATACTTGGCCCAGAACTCTTCATCATGTCTCTCCCTCTCAAGCTTGTCATCATCATTGACATGGGACATTTTTCCATTTCTGTCATATTCATACTCACCAATGCTTGGGAATTTTACCTTCAGCATCGCTGAGGGCAATGCATTTAGTACCTACACCCAAAATAGGTATAAGAAGTTTAGAACACTCCTGCTCAAATATAAAATATTAGAGAACATCATTTCTAATGAACAGAAGTTGGGTTTGATTTTTAGCAGAATCAGCATCTTGTCTGGTTTTCAATCACATAGAAACAGGCTGATAATGAAAACAAGGCACGGGGTTCAAATATAAAAATGTATATCCATTAAATAATACAAGGAATTTAAAAGCAAAGAAAACGCCAAGAAAATTCACCATATCGATATTGAAAACGTTTCGGAGTCCAGCCTGTCTCTTATACACATCTACTTTATGACGGCTGCAGTGAATGTGAAACACGCAGTGGAACGCTCAAAATGAAAAATCCAGTATACATTGTCTCGAAACACTGCTAAGAAACTTTATTCATTAAAGAGATGGTCAGTCGATCACTGTTCTGCTGATTAAAGCAACATATTTTCCAGCGATTCAATTAATGCTATGCTATGAGAATGCTATGAAGTTAATATATTTGTATGGCGAATGTGAGAAACGCTTGCTAATTAGCCAGCTGAAAACTTCTTCGGCGAGAATATTTTTGTTCCAATATTGCCTTTAATACCAATTTCTTGCGAGATTTGTATAATTCAAATTCCCACTTAAGCAATGACCAAATCGAAAAGTAAATCGACTAAATCCCTGTCAGACAGGAACGCATTTCGTTTGAACGGAAGTTGAACACTGCACAGGGCCTCATTATGTAGAATGTGATAGCAAATGCCTTGTTTTTGGGTCCAAATCTGTAGCTAACTATGGATATGATGAGCATTTTGTACACTCACCTCAATCCGAATGAATAAAATAATGTTTATGGAAGTAGTTGGTGTTGCCAACTGCATTTCTGAGAGTGTTGCCCCCGACGCTTGCAGAGAACTTTTGTCACAAAAAATTAATTTGTCGGCACCGGGTAAAAATAAAAAAATAGTGAATCTGTTGCGGCGAATTTCTTTCCTGTATGTAGCGGCATCAGGTCTCTTGGTTCAAGTTATTTCAGCCGCGGGTCTATTATATTAAGCAGGTTTAACACTGGCCGATCCAGATTCCAATGTGATNTTGCAGTATTTCGACACGCAAATGTATGACGTCACCATTTCAACCATCAATGAACGCATGGAACTAAAACAAAGCTTAATATAAAGGAAAAACTAGAGAAGTGACGGAATTACCTACGATGTCGGAATATACCGCGTTTACCCTATTTAGAGCCGCAATATTTTTCAGACAAAAAAAGGACTTTTCCAGCCCTGCCCTTGCTCAAACATGCAATTTTATTAAAAATTAAACAGAAGATAATTCTAGCAGGAATCTTGCTGCTGGCTGCTATGAACATAGTGCCATAGTGGTAAAGCTCTAGTAGCCTAGTAGTAGTAGTTGCAGAATGCAGCTGGAATGAAGATAATATATAATATTCTACACCAGGTAACACTAGCAAGTTCTTCAGTTCACTAATTCACTGGTCATGACTTGTGCCTTTGCCTTAGAAGTTAAACTTTGCAGGCCATCTTACCAATACCATCTAGGTTACTAGGTAGATATACAAGTTTTTCCATCTGCAAGATGTAAAACTAACAAGGAGTTGAGGACCAACCGCCAACAATCAACATGATGATGAAATAGTATATTAAATAATTAAAGTACATAGCCTATAACACTGTTAGGCTGTTAGCTGTCGTGGTCCAATGATCCAATCAAATCTCCATGCTCATTGCTCAACAGCCTCAGGCAGCCAGGCTCAAGTCAATAATTTATGATCATAAATACAATCAAATTAATGAAATTATTAATGTTTGACAAACGTTCAAAATTATTAAATGGACAAAATCTGACACTATCAGCTCCTATAATGTTTCATTTCCATCTGCCCCATATTCTAAATAGGCTAATTAATCATCATATTAATGCAGCGTTATGGTAAGACTGCGTGTTAGCAGCGTCTACAGCGAGTTCTTCTTCTTTTCGGGGTGTCTACACTGGGTAGACTTAAAGCCACAGGTCGACCTCGAGGATGGCCGTTGGGCCTGAGAGCCTGTATTGTGTTTAAATTCTTCTGAGTAGGTAACCACTGAATTCTTGTTTATAGTAGGTCAGTGGATACAGTGGCTCAGGATGCAAACTGTGGAAAACAGGGCAAACATGGCACAAGAAAACATCCACAAGCAAGAGCCGCTGCTCAGACAGGATCCTCGTACTTTTCATATCAAACTAGAAGAATGAATTACAAATATGACAAAATAGGCTATCTAAATATATCAGCTGTATTGACAATTCAGTTTAGTTTTTACAATTTAACCTAGTTAAAAATAGCTGTATTTACAGTTCAGTTCATTATTCTACTCACAGTACGTGCGATTGTAGAGCGAGGTAAAGTTTTCACTCTCGCAATCCTGTCTCTTATACACATCTAGATGTGTATAAGAGACAGCATTGAAATACTCCGGTTCGGGAATTCCTATAAAAACTGATCAAAATAGAACAAAGTTCAAAAGATGCCTAATTCCCTAGATTTGTAATTTAACTAATTTAACTACATCATGCACATTACAAGAACTCTTGTATGAAAATAATGCCCTTCAGCAAGCAAGTCACGTAATTAATCTCTGATTTGGATTTTTATAAGAAATCCCATGCTATTATCTAATAACGATGGCTGGACACACGTTCTACACACAAATTTCATGACCCTTATATCGAAAATGCAATCATATTTTTTTCACAAAGTTAAATAACTATTAGCAATATATAATAAAACGGACTTATGTTCTAAATGTACAGACGTCTCTTACATTTTTACGCACTTCTGCGGTAGTTCAATGAGAAGTCTTAGAAGGTTATTTTTATGTCAATACGTATAATATTCTTGATCCACCTTAATTTTCAATTATCTCTAACTATACATAAGATCAGGTTTTTATTCTGTATGATATGGTTTTTTTAGTGGAGAAAATGTCTCACATGTAGTTCAGGTCGACGACATGTCCGTTGCTTGCCCAGTACCATATTTCTGCCGTCTCATTGTACCTGGCGTCTATCCAGAACTCCGAGGAGTCGCTTACAATGCCAGACTCCACGATTTGGAGCGATAGCCAGCCCTGTCAGTAAAACAATTCGAAGACATGAGTTTAGACAATTCAAACTAAATAAAATTTAGAAATGGTTCTTACTCGGTGCATTTATAAAGTTGATTGCTGTTTTGCTTCAGTTTTTGTAACGCTCATAGCCAAAGACAGTTCGCATAAAGCGCAGCAATACTGTAACGAAGTCAAGTGAACTTGGCGATTAGAAATGTTAGTCGGAATTGTAAGTCAATAGAAATTTATAGAACTCGGGCACATTTTTGGATTAACACTCGAAGGAAGTGCGTTACTAGCAT
Organism: Hyalella azteca; assembly: GCF_000764305.2. Taxonomy (NCBI): domain Eukaryota; kingdom Metazoa; phylum Arthropoda; class Malacostraca; order Amphipoda; family Hyalellidae; genus Hyalella; species Hyalella azteca. The sequence continues at coordinate 324,429 of NW_025939888.1, read as the reverse complement.
AAACTAGCAATATTTTTTGATTAGTGAAAAAAATATGTCCAAATGCATTCTTCTACGGCGCTGACTATCAGAACGTAGCTAGATTCATTTCCAGTGGCTAATTTTCAATAGCCTAAAGTCTTTAAATATTTTTTGCTGCATATTTAACATTTTATAGTATGTTATCCAGTCTCATACCCGGAATTGTTATTGGAGCAAAGTCTACGTTCCAGAGACGGAACAATTTTTTCACAGTAACAAGGTCAAAATTTGCGAGAGATGTCATAATTTTAGAACTTCTCTTCATAAATTACATCTCCTGGCTATATTTCAATCATCACTGTTACTGTCAATTGATATAGCTATNGACAACTTTGTAATCTAAAGCGAATGAGAGACATTGTTGTGAGATGTGTGTATTATAAAGGAAAAAAGTGTAAAATGAATGAAGAAAAAGAAGAAGGGGGGGTGAGGTGGTGAATAACTGGTTAAAGTTCACTCAGTCTACCTGACTTCAGAATAAATGTGGTCAGAAACTGAAAGATCTTACGTTGTACATCACTGTTATAATTCCCTTCCCCCAGGAGGGTCTACAGCGAGTTCTTCTTCTTCTCCGGGTGTCCACGCTGGGTGGACTTAAAGCCACAGGACAACCGCAAGGATGACCGTTGGGCCTGAGAGCTTCTGCAGTCTACAGCGAGTGCAGAGTGCTTTGTCAGCTGACTAACAAAAACATTGTGAACGATTGTGTCGCCTTTAAACATAAAATGTCCTAAACCACGGATATTATTTACGGCAACTGACTTAATAAACAATTTAAACGCGATTGAAGAAAATAAATAAATATATCTATTTTCTGTATTTTTTATTTCTCAACACATTTATTCATTTTAATCTAATATTTGAATAAAATCAAAATGCTGCCAATTCTCGATATCCTAATTTATTCCATTCAATTTGCCTACCGTAAATGCTGCAATTTGATTCAATGAATAGTTTTTGAGTTAAAATTCCGTGTTCCTTAATACTGATCATACTCAAGAAGGAGGCGCAGCAGATGAAGACCATTTTTGCACATCGTCCACACTTTCTTCAATTCATCCTTGAACACGCCAGCAGACTCAAACACAAAATGCAATTCATGCCAAACTCGATAATGCATAATTCAAACAATTCTGAGCAAATCTGAATGAAATTTAAAAAATAATTGATCATTGGCAAGACGCCGTGATATGAATTGTGATAGATTATTGCAACATTTTGTTTTCAACAAAAGCGCAACTTACGAGCAACTAAACTGCACGTAATTCGCACAATTCTGAATGGCTCTGCATGAAAATTGGAACATAAGTAATTTATATCAATACGTATTAATTATTATTTATTTCTAATTATTTCAAATTTTAACGACATTTAACTCTTGATTAATACGAGATTTAAAAAAAAAAACAGGCTAGATTATGTCAAAATAGATTAGGACGACATGTCAGGGCAGTCGGCGGAATTTTCACATCATGCTCAGGTTTGAACACGCAATTCATTCCTCCAATTTTTGAGCTCGGCTTGGATGAAGTGGTGTGATTCGGTTAAAAATGAAGTTTAGCAACACAAGCCAATCTCATAATCTTCATTTAAATTAGGGATCGTGATTGACACGGCTCGAGTTATTAATGAACATTTGCATAGAGTATTAAATCATTTCTCACTATGCAATGCATGTGAAAGTTATGTCTATGCAATACATGTGACATTCATGTCTATGCAATGCATGTGACAGTTATGTCTATGCAATGCATGTGACATTCATGTCTATGCAATGGATGTGGCAGTTATGTCTATGCAATGCATGTGACATTCATGTCTATGCAATGCATGTGACAGTTATGTCTATGCAATGCATGCAACAGTTATGTCTATTCAATGCATGCGACATTCATGTCTATGTAATACATGCGACATTCATGTCTATGCAGTGTATGTGACAGTCATGTCTATGCAATGCATGTGACAGTTTTGTTTTTGCAATGCATATGACAGTTATGTCTATGCAATGCATGTAACGGTTATGTCTAGAGCTTACAATGCTATGCATATAACGGTTATGTCGTAGCATTCGCCTACAAGGTAGCGCCTGACAAAAAGCACGCATTGCGAATAATATTTTAAAAATTTACATAGAACATAGAATACGGAAAATATATGGAATATTTATATTTGCTGCAGCTGGTGGATATTACATATTTGCTGCAGCTGGTGGATAGTACATATTTGTTGCAGCTGGTGGATATTACATATTTGCTGCAGCTGGTGGATATTACATACTTGCTGCAGCTGGTGGATATTACATATTTGCTGCAGCTGGTGGATATTACATATTTGCTGCAGCNAAATTCTCTGCACATAATATCTGGATTATGGACGAAACTGGAACGAAGTTTTTTTCTGATCAACTAAATATATTTTTTCTAGTCAAGGATACATTTTTTCATGTCAAGGACGAATTTTTTATCGCAAGGATATATTTTTCAAGTCAAAGATATATAGTTTTATGTCAATGAAATATTTTTCTTCACGTCAGTGATTTTTAATATAACTCTTTTTTAAGCCAGGAGTATATTAATTTCAAGTTAAGTATATGATTTTTTGAGTTGTTAATGAATGAGTGAATGTCATATTATTTATTGCATTTTCTTATTTTTAACTGTAAAGTGTTGTTTTTTCATTTTTAAACGAAAAATATGCATTTGCGGTAAAGGGACCAAGGGTGGGCGCCTTGCCCCTCGAGCCCATGGGCCCATTGCCCCAGGGGTGGGGCAATGGGCCCATTTTAACACTTTTTACAAAACAGTGTTTCATTAAAAATTGAATAAACATTTAGGCGTCTAATTCACATCATACATTCCTCATTAGTTGTACCTTTTAGCAAAACAAAGAACCACCTCGTATAAATTAAAACTTTATCAAAAACTTAGTTTATAAAAAGGGGGGGGCGCGCTGCCCCATGTTGCCCTACATATATGTTGCAGTTGGTGGATATTACATATTTGCTGCAGCTGGTGGATATTACATATTTGTTGCAGCTGGTGGATATTACATATTTGCTGCAGCTGGTGGATATTACATATTTGCTGCAGCTGGTGGATATTACATATATGTTGCAGTTGGTGGATATTACATACATGTTGCAGCTGCTGGATATTACATACTTGTTGCAGTTGATGGATATTACATATTTGCTGCAGTTGATGGATATTACATATTTGCTGCAGCTGGTGGATATTACATATATGTTGCAGTTGGTGGATATTACATATTTGCTGCAGCTGGTGGATATTACATATTTGTTGCATATGCTGGATATTACATATATGTTGCAGTTAGTGTATACTACATATTTGTTACAGCTGGTGGATATCATATCCTATACAATTTCTCAAGAATACTTCCCACCTAAATATTTAAGTCGTAGTGCAGCAATATTACAGAGTATATCATCTAGACGAAGAAGCTTCCACATCGCCATCATTCCCGTACGTGGCTCGCAACGATCAAGTCTATGAAAACTGTTTCTTGTAGCATGCAGTTTATAGAAGCGATTGTAATTTATAACTTTTAGTATAATAGTTCGATGAATATAAATTGTATTTTATCGAAAGGACATGGGGCAAGTACTGATAAATTCAGATAATATGAGGATTAGGGATCGGGTGACAGCTTAGTGACAGCTTAGGTAGCGGTTTGAAGTGTAATATTAGGGTTAACATTCCTTACATTGAATTCAATCAGCATCAGGATTCATAATGCATAATTGAAATAATGCATTCATAATTGAAAATTTCCCATATAAATCAATTAACATGAACATTTTTCCAGTGCAAGTCAATTAGCGTGATTATTTCAGTTAGCCTTCAATATATTTTACATTACCCTCGTATACAAGTCAATCGTGAAAGTTATCAATGAGTTAGACGAAATATGACCGCTCATGAACGAGACGATTATGGGTCTCTCATTACCGGCAACATCTCAGTAACGGGCGGCTAATTGATCGCTGTCAATTGATGATGAAGTCTTATTGACAGCGACCACTCCCTTCTCTGGTCAACAAACAATGACGGATCTTATATAATAACTTCCGGACCTATAACGGCTGCTGTAAGGTGGTCTGCATGTCCATTGTATTCCGATACGTTGACCAGCAATGGTCGAGATGTTGCTAGGCATTAAATGCTATTGCTTAAAGCATTTAATGTTGCTAGGCATTAAATGCTATTGCTTAGAGCATTTAATATAATTTATTTTATGAGCTTTTAACGATAGTGCATGTTTATAAAGAGGTATCTTAAAGGTCGTTTATGGCTCTTTTTGTGGCACTGATAAAAATATAAAGTTAACTTTGCTGGTAAAGGATATTCGTATCAAATTTGTAAACTTGTCCAGACGCACTTTCATACATTCACAAAAAATACTATTCTTGTCACAGCCTCACCGTTTGTAATACGAATTATCATTTTTCAACATCTACAACTGATAACTAAAGTAAATCCATTTATTCGTTCATCCAGCACGAACAAACTAATTGAATGATTTGGCCCGCTGACTTTCATTTCAGTCACAATTGAGGGAAGATTGACTAAATTTTTTGTAGTCCAGGAAATTATGTGGCCGGCTCGGCAAGTTAACAACAACGTTCTGCCTTGAAATGACCATATTGGTTGAGAGCAGAATTTGTTTTCCGGTACATTATGTCCCTAACTGTTATCAGAAGTTGAGCATCCGACCCTCTAATTTGTACAAACAATAACTGACGGGCAAACTGACTTAATATATACAATATAAGTCGCGTTAATGGTTATAAAGATAATGCAGGAATCCGCGATACTCTGCCTACAGGTTTTAAGATAACAGATTATGTCAATAATAAATGAATTTAAGTATGCCGTTAAAGCTATAACTTTAGGCTTAGTATATCATTCAAGCTGTACTGTAAAGATTAGGATGCTTAGGAAAGTTTGCATTGTAGGATGATACAGATATCACGAATTAAAGCTTAGTATGGAACTGATGCTATGCATTAAAACTCAGTATGCAATGGATGCTATGCATCATAGCTCAGCTTGCACTGGATGCTATGCATTACAGCTCAGTATGCACTTAATGCTATACATTATAAGCTAAGTACGCAATATTGATGCTATGCATTAAAGCTCAGTATGCAATGGATGCTAAGCATTAAAGATCGGTACTCAATTAATGCTATGCATTAAAGCTCAGTATGCAATGGATGCTATGCATTAGAGCTCAGTATGCAATTAATGCAATGCATTAAAGCTCAGTATGCAATTAATGCAATACATTAAAGCTCAGTATGAAATTAAAGCTATGAATTAATTCTCGGACGCATGTCAGCGAAATAATCTATACTTATTTGAAGAGACAACGATTAGGAAACTTCTTAGATTTGTTCATGTAATTTGCTCTTACCTGATTTGTTATAAATTCGCAAAAAAGTATTTGAAGTCTTTTATAACTATTTAGTGACGTGTAACATTAAGTTTAATAATTCATTCCAGGTGAACAAGGTCTCAAGATATTATTAAGATGTCTTCACAAGTTATGAAGCGTATTACCTCATAAAATTCAAACTGAAGCTCTTAAAAATGAAATAAATCCCTAAAGCTGTCCACGAATATTAATTCACATTTTGTTCGAAATCCACTTCAATCAACAGCGAAATAAAGCTCAATATAGCAGCCCCGAGTACAACACCATTTTGCAAGGCCAATAATATTTAAAAGGATGAGCTGATCTCCAGCCGAGCGAATTACTTATGAATTGAACAGCCCACGTGACCTGGTTTGTATGCCTGATTTGAATGCGACTCGAGACTCGGCCTTTGATCCGAGCTCGTGATGCCCGCTTGGCCGGGTGCCCATGTTTGGGCGCCCGATACGCTTTGATGCCATTGAATAATTTGCATGGCATAGGCATGAATGGCAGGCACGGGGCAGTACACAGCGGAATTGACTCAAGGGTCGGGTCATAGTCAATGGGTTAAGGTGAAGAAAGAAGGCGGCGTGAAGCCTCTATGCAAATGCGACCTTATTAAGGAACACGGGCTGGAACCGCTCGTGCGACAAATGCGTGGACGCTCAGGTATGCGAGGGATGGGAAATATGTAGCGTCTTCAATTATTTCGCTGTTATGGTAACTTTAAAGTTATTTAAAGTAAATTTTACGTTTAAAATTAATTTAACATTTGGTTCAGGCATTTGAATGAAAAGGTTTGCTTTGCTTTGAAATTTGTGACCTCAAAGTTGTGGTTTATAAAAGTCTACAATTTACTAATTTATGAAACAAAGAAACAATTGTGCCCGACTCTAATTTCATGAAACATGATCAGCTTTGAGATTTTCTCAACATTGAATGACAAAGTATATTTATTTGCCTTGAAACTATTTTATCCGAAAATTCACAAAAATGACTCCTAAAAGGACTCGATTTTCATATGCAAAAATAGCTAAATAAAGATTTTTCTTGATATCTCATATCAAGAAATTGATTCTGGTCTCAAAAATTTTTCGTTCCAGTTTCATTTAGCAAGTCAAATACTTTATGTGAATTTAGAATTAGTTATTTACACGTAGAAAGTGAGTAATTGAAATTTAACATTTCATTCACAAAAGCTAAAAATTTCGAAAGTTCCATTAACCGAATATAATCAATTTATTGAAGCACGTAGTTTACGGAGTTTTTTGCGCATATGTCACTCCAGTACAAAGTTATCACGTAAACAAAATTCATTTTATTTATGCAATATTGAAAACGCACGGTTACTGCAGAGCCCAGGTACACGGTTATTATTAAGTGGACAAGACAGAACAATCGACTCAATAGTACACACCTATAAATGCTCTTTTCTGGAGAGTGTAAGAGTATAGTTTTCAAGAGGCTATAAATGGAACTACAAGTAATGGCTGAGAAGCGCAGTGTGTGACTTTCATCACTAAATTATTATTTTAATTATTTTGTTAGTTCGTTATTTTGTTATCTACCTAGAAAACAACATTAACTCGGCGATCGCTGAATTCAGAATGATTCAAAACAGCTTTGACAAAACGAATAGATATTTTCGTAAATTAAAATGCAATATAGCAATGTTTTTTAATTTATCAAAGGAAATATATACAATTTATAAAATATATAAATATTATCCATCATATATAATGCTTTATATTCCTATATTAACTCATGTGAAGCTCCAGGTCCATTTCAGAACATGCATTACATTCTCATGCAGTCATGAACGCTGAAGAATTTCCTAGAGGAGCTCGCAAACTGCGCATGCACAAGCTTCCACGTGCCACGTTGTCGTGTAATAATTTTCCCTGCAATTATAGTTCAGAGAAGAGAAAATGAATTGCACGCACAGCTGTCGGCGTCTGCAGTTCCGCGGTAACGGCGGGAACCTTTGGTCCGATGGTCCTACCGCACACTGCCCCGCAATAATTATTGCCTTTTCTTTGCATGAAACTCAGACCTTTCCTGGAAGCTGTCATCGTTACGACCGACATCAAACTTACACGAGATCATATAAAAAAGTATTGTCAAATAATCCATTCGATTTTACACGTGAAAATTGAATCCCAATTTATTACAAACAGAGATTTGGATTTTACAGGAGAAAATTAGTCTCATTCTCGATATATAGTCTCGTAAGGTATTCAAAGGATCCTCGTAGGAACTTTTATATTAGTGTACTTATAATTTTTAAAATTTAAAATTTTTATTTGTGTGCATAATTATACAACAGAAAGATCATTGAATCTTAACTTTGCTGCAAAAGAACAAATCGATGTTGATGCATTCAAGGTTTTCAGTACCGGCGAAACATGGAATCTATTAATACGTTTCATGTTTATATAAATTTAAATTATGCAAAAACATTAGGCGGATGAACTGTTTAAGCAAAACATTTGCAATTCTCTAATATTTTTGTTCACTTCAACATCTTATCACTCATAAGATTACTCGATCATCTTTTTAGATGGTATAGAATTCGAGAATGCATATGCTCGACAGGTCAAGAAATAGTAGCAGTCAAATTTTAGGCAGAGATAACTGCCTAGATAACTGATCCAAATGAATTAATTTCCATACGAAGATTTCGGGAATATTTCATTAAAAACGAGATATATAAACGAGGATAATAATTGATAGATCTATCGCAGCTCATTGATTCTTCCTCCAGATTTTCTTCAAGCGACGGTAATGGAAGTCGAAACTGTCACTCATCTCATGACAGAACATGAGTCGATAAACGCGAGATAAGAAGGAAGACTTTTAATTGCAGGAGCCATTGCCTGCCTCCTCTTTGTCTTGCTGGTCTTGAATGGTCGTAAGTTGATGCCCCGCCGCAGGAATGAGGAAGAAGAAGGCAAGTCGGCAGCTGTCACGTTACCAGACCTGGCATTTCCCCTAAAAATTTGACCGCCTCAGATTGCGCTGCAATAAATTAACCGAACAAACGGACGGCGGTCATTACAGGAGACGTTGCATGGGCTGTGATGGATCTGCGCCGAGAGCCTATTGTATTTTGAAATTGATCGAAAGAATTCAGTTTTTTTTAAATACTTTAGAGTTATGAGCAGAGAATGTAACTGAGTGAGGCAGTAAATCGGGGTTAATTGATGTGACATATATTTTATTTATTGTTCAAGGAATTATTTTAATGGTGAAAAATCTTTTTGACGGGTATAATCTATTTATTCGTACCTAACATATTCTTTAAAGGGCATTAGGATGAAGCACATAAGCAAAAATTTTGAGGAACAACGTCCGAACGCATATTCTAATCGAATAATGTAAGGAACTTACAGGCAGCGATATAATTACATAGCTCGTCGCTTTGAAACGTTCTCTATGAACAAAAACTCGGTTTTCCACATTCGGTGTGCCTTAGGTTGAAAGGGGACCAGGGCGCAGCAAATTCTTGCACTTAAAAACACTTCGGAAAATTCTCAGCAACACTGATGAAGAAAATTTGATTTATATAAAAATAAATCACCATCAGAATTGAACTATGCTCACGAGCGAATCAAATGTATACGGAAGTGCTTGAATGCATTCATGACGTAAAATTTTCTGCCAATTACAAGGGGAGAGCCAATTCCATTATTATAGAAAAAATATCATTTCAATAGAGGTATATGCACACATTTATGGAGGAAAATATAATTCTTCTGTCACAACAAAATATATCTTCGAGAACGTGCATGCAACTAGGCGGACAACGAAGTCGGAACTTCAATTTAATTGGATTGATATTTGGTGTGCAATAGAGTGCAACAATTTTGAAACATAAATTTTAGACAATTTATGTCTCAAGTGTAAAATATTATTCAAGTTATCTCGTCACTGAAACTTGAATTAAATGAGTGCATGACCCTAATTTTCCATCTCTTATATTAAAAAGTCTAGATTGACTTTTGGACGACAATTGTGAGCGACAACGAATTAGCTAACACTTTTCTGGGCTTCATCATGTTTCTATTCAAAATATTTGTCCTAATATTAGCATCAATTGAAGATATAACTTCTGCACAATGTTATCCTGCCCATGATTTTAGATCGTAAATGGAAAGGTTTGGACATGGTTGAATTAAAACTGTATTATTTCAACCATGGTTTTGGAGGGAAGGCTCAAGGCGGCACCCCCATGTGCAAGCTGGTGCCGTCTGGCAACTCTACCGCCCCTCGATATAAGCAACCGATGGCAACTCAGCTTAGGCCTACGCACAGTGATGCAGTCCAAGTGCACGCTCGCACAACAATTTTTTCAACGCTTGCTCCATTTTTGGTCATGCTTTACGACCCTTAAAGTACGTCTATTCTTTCATTTTTTAATCAATTTTCAATCCAAAATATATTTCTAGAGGCACTTCTAATATTTTGAGCTGCACAACTTGGACTTTAAAACTAATCATTAGGTGAAACTTTACGCAATTTAAACTATCAAATACAATAGCTTCATCCGTGCTTTGCTGCGGTTAAGTTTCGAAATAAAATATTATTGTGTTCTCGCAACATTTATTTGTAACAATATCATCTCAAAATACCCATAAAACGTGCACTCTATAGCGTCGTTGTTGTCAAAGTAATTGATTAGCCTCATTAAAAGAGAGTCAGAAATATGAATCGATTTAAAAAAAAACAGAGATTATTGAGAGTGCGTGGTAATCAAATAATGCCAAGAACCGTACACTGGGAGCATAACGTTAATCTTCCCTTATGGAACTTAGAAAATTTCATTTCCTTATCACAGCTAGACGATGCTTCCATAGCTGAGCTCAGAGTGCCTCATTCCTTCATTAAACGTTCATAGCAGTAGAAGTTGTAATTATATTCCTTAATATTTTCTCTTACTGCAAATACTTTACAATAATTATACTCTGACAACGTAGGCAACGGCGAAGCCGTCTCGCAGAACCTAACTAGAAATGTTATTTTGCATACCCCGAGAACCTATCTAGAAATGTTATCATGCGTACCCCGAGAACCTATCTAAAAATGTTCTCATGCGTATCCCGAGAACCTATCTAGAAATGTTCTCATGCGTATCCCGAGAACCTATCTAGAAATGTTCTCATGCGTATCCCGAGAACCTATCTAGAAATGTTCTCATGCGTATGCGGAGAACCTACCTAGAAATGTTGTAATGCGTATGCGGGAACCTATCTAGAAATGTAATGCGTATGCGGGAACCTACCTAGAAATGTTGTAATGCGTATGCGGGAACCTATCTAGAAATGTTGTAATGCGTATGCGGGGAACCTATCTAGAAATGTTGTAATGCGTATGCGGGAAACCTACATAGAAATGTTGTAATGCGTATGCGGGGAACCTACCTAGAAATGTTGTAATGCGTATGCGGGGAACCTATACATAGAAATGTTGTAATGCGTATGCGAGGAACGGATGTTGTCGGCCAGCAAGGCAGTAAGTTAATCGATCGCTTCGTTGGAGCTGCAGCTGCATCTAACCCCGATGTGGGCTTACGCTATTCAGCCAAATCATTTTTTACTAAGCATTGCTATTCGCTGGTGCGATGATGAGCATTCGCTAAGCCACGCCTTATTCTTGTCAATGTTAGCAATGGAAATTTATATTGTTGACTAGTTAACACAACTGCATAAGCCATAAGCTTTTAATTAATACTTTAAAGCGTTAATTACAGGGTACCTGCACATTGACTAAAAATAGTTTTGGAGCATTAGATAGGAATCTTCTGTCAAATATGCACATTGCAAAACTTATTTAACTATACTACATTAATCAGTATTAAAATCTGTCAAATAAACATATTGTCATTGTCAAAACCATATCAACTGTATTATGAAAAGCAGTATAAAATTATTGCGATTTTCAAACGATTTAGATCCGTATCGTGATGCCGACATTAGAGTAGAGCTTTCTGTTGCTTTCCAACGCGTTTCTTTTTGTTGAGAGACGTCACTCACTCATGGGTCAGTTTTCAACACTTCAACACACGTATACACCTACGGTACATGATCTGTTTTAAAAGCGAAGCTTGGCATCGTACAATTTTTGACTTATCGTAACTAAGATGCGCTGTAAAATATTGCATTGATGACAGTTAGCTTCAAAATATATTGATTCTCAAAAATGTTTTCTTCACTTCATACTTGAAATATGGTTCATAGTCACATAAATTTCATTAACACAATATTTATAATTATTCTCAACAGATTGCAATATTATCACAGTTTAGTCTATCATAAACCCTATTCTAGAAGAGGAGCTATTAAAAGTATTATAACAATACTAACAGGCATCAATAGTCCGCAGTTCTCAGAGCCTAGCATAATGATTATTTTCAGTTTATCGATATTAAGACTTGAATTTACTTTATGATTTGCCTATTGCATCATCGAAACAATGCATTCAACGGCCCAAGCATGTGGCGGGAAGCAGTGCTGAGAGTCTAGCATAGTGATTGTATTTAATTAAACGTAACTAAAAGTTGAATTTACTTTGTGATTTGCCTATTGCATCATCAAAACAATGCATTCAACGGCTCAAGCATGTGGCGGGAGGCAGTGCTGAGGCTGAGTCAGGGCAGGGACGGCCTGACTGTTCAGTAACGCCTCCCCTGTTTTTCTGAAGGCTTTCCCTAGCCCGACGGCCTGCCGCTGCACGTACTGCTACGCTGGGCCTTGTCGATCAGAACTGATATTCACGTCGAGTTTTTAGCACCTATTCCAGCTTATATTTACTCATATTATATCATAATATATTTATTCATAATTTTATTATATCCGACGGCCTGCCGCTGCACTGCTACGCTAGCTGGGCCTGTCAGAACTGATATTCACGTCATGTTTTAAGCACTTATTCCAGCTTATATTTATTTATATTATATAGTGATGTATTCATTCAAACTTATATTATATATTTATATAAAAAATCATAATTACGCTCAGTTGTTTGTTTTGTGCATCCAACATTTAGGGAAAGTCAATTATTCTTCAAATTTTCAACGCAGATAAGAGAAAAATAGTTCGCAGAAAATTCTAACTCACCAGAAACGATATTAATTTAAGTGGCATAGAAAGAATTACAAACTCGTGAGACGACTCGACGAAATTTGCGGCAGAAGAATGTATAAACTAAATATGTCTACTTTCATTTGATTAATATGAAATTATAACCTTATGTATGACAAGCCACTGACAGTTGAGAGACATATAACAATAAGTTGATATTATTTTCAAACAGGTTCCATATATTGCATTAAACTGTTTGATGGAAATATCCCCTGCATATAAGGTAGGAGGTTGCCACGAACATTGTTCCCTTCCGGAGATTTTTTCCCTGGTGGTTTTTTGCTCCAATGCACACCTTTTGAATTGCTTTCAATCCAGCTCCGGGAACGCCATGCAAAAAAGCCAAGTTTGCTCTCATAGGCCGCCAATGACTGCAAAAAATCTCTGCATGTGGGCACATTGGGGCAACACAATCGCTGCACGGCCGCGGCCAGAACGGCCTAAAAAATTTGATCATAGAGGCGCCCCTGTTTGGAAATAACCCAAGTTTGTCCGTTAATTTTTCGGTATTGCAAACACGGGTTTTCTTAACGCATTTCCTGACGCATTTTAACGTTGTTGCCCTTATTTAATGGTTGGTTAACATGAATGAAGATTGCAGAATTATATCACAGGTGTGCTGCATATTTTATTGTTGCTTTTAAAACAGTGCATAGCTAAAAAATGTATAACTTCACTAAGAAAGAGTTTAAAATGAAGTTAGAAGTCTCATTTCAGCTTGCATCTAAGCTGCTGTTCTCTTTCCAAATATTTCAATACCAGCAAGGGGGATTTCCGAGAAAAAAAACATAAATAAAAAAATTTGTTGAAACTGTAGAATCAGTAAACAAATGCAGGTTACGATCGAAAAATCGTTCGTCATACGTACTGTTTCCGCTACATATTTATAGACTCTGTAGGTGGTGTAGATCTTTTTCACAACTAAGATGTTTTTTCCCTTAATTATCATCCAATAAAATATAAAACTGCATATTACCGTTTCATAAATTATTGCTAAAAAATTACAGTTTTAATAAAATCGCTTGGCAAAATCAGAGATCTCAATAAGAAGTGAGTGCAATTCTGAAGGCCCGAAGCTGAAGACGCGCTCGGCATGACCAATGATAGCTCGCTAATGCCTTTTCCACGGCCTCATCTTCAACAAATTCTTGGTTCAGTTCAAATATTGAACTGTCCTTATGGTGCTCGTTGCCTTCTCACAGCCTGTATGGTCGAGCGCAAGATCTCCGGTGGTGTCCATTCTTTGGGCTCCCCCTCCTAACCTCACCCACCGAAGAGCCTAACCACAACACGTAGGCCTGCTTCCTTGCACTCAGCCTACTGCCCCCTCACCCTCCTTCCACTCCATCCTGGGCAACAGCAACGGACTCTCTCCTTTTGAAATGCTCCACTCAAATTTTTGACTTCTCGCGCACGTCGAAATATGATGGACTTGACACATTTATAGAGTCTGAGGCTGAACTTTGTCGCGAAATATAATGCGGTGAATCGAGAGTTAAGCAAATTAATATTTTTATTGATAGTATCGGCGGCCTTGTTGCCAAATGCAGTGCACAGGATCACACCAGCGTAGGAGGCAGCTGTTCATTCTTTTCATGTTGCTGCAGAGTTGACGGGGTGGGAATGGAGGAAGAACATCGCGCGGCTATTGAGAAGAGCTGAAAATTTCTGACCAGGACAACCACAAAAGCTCTGACAAGAATCTAGAGCGGTTGTAGAAATAATTTAGGCACGGAAGATGAGTAATGATAAATACTTTGCTAAAGAGTCAGGTATGTTATAGGTGAGGCACGGTGAGTCTGTTGCTAAAGAGTCATGAACGTTGTAGGTAAGTCATTGCAATGCATCGAGCAGAGTATCGTCAGCTGCATCACATTTCAAAGTTTACCATCCGCGTTGACACGGATAGAGTCTTGAATTTAATAACGATTCATCTCATTTAAGATGCTATTCTATCATAAAAGGCTGTGCCTCATAGTTTTAATTATTAATTGTACATTATTCATAAAAAAATCAAACAGTTCTTGGTGGTCAGCGAAAATGGAGCCGTCACGAGTCATGGCAGTTTGCTATCGTTGACAGAATCTAGTTGGGAGAATCCGCGCCAGGCGTCCTAGCATTGCACAGCGGCCTCTCTTGTGTAGGCCTATGCGTACTACGCGGCAGCACCAGCATTGCCTATCAATCTCTGACAAACTTTGAAAAAAACGACATCAATCAATCGCGTTCTAGTTCTTTCTTTCAATCGTCGTAGCACGCAGTGTATCAACATCATTAATTGTAGCCAGGGTCTTCCTCGTTGGCATTTTTTACACCGATGATGGGTGCGTCATAAAAGAGAAATCTTCCCCTCGATAGAATTGTGCTAACGAACTCGGATTGTTGAATGGGTGCAGCGGGCCTATATAGGTCCAGATTTGCGGTGCTCGCTCACGATCAACGTACGTGGCTCAAATCCATTAAATTTTTGCCAAGAAGTATGGTCTTGCACTAAAGTTTCGTGTTGAGCCATAAAACGGCAACAAGCAATTAAAGTTGTCATGTCACTTGGAAAGGTTAGGTCGTACAAATCAAATGTTTGTTTTAAAATAAAATTATGAGAAACGTAACACAAGAGCGCAATATTTGTCAATGCAACTAAAACGTTGGTAAGACGCCACAAAGTTTGAATACTAAAAGTTAAAATTACCGCCGAAACTCCAAAGTATGGTTGTTAAAAAAGATATTCAAAATTAACAGAGATGAAGTTTATGAGAACGCAAAATAATATTGAACGTTGAGCATTACGTTTCCAGGGTTAATTTTATACTTCTGATTAATTTAACACGCAACCGCACACAGAGTAAATTTTTTATATTATTGAAGCAACTTGTTTTCATCGCTTCACGAGAATTTTTCAAACTTACACGCGCACTCTCCCTGAGAAGCTACAAAATAGAGCGTTCTCCCACAGGAATTCAAAGCTGGCATCCATAGCGACCATGTTGCTGCCTGTTATATTAGGCTTCTGAACGCGTGACTAGCTAGCATTTCTGTAGATTTCGTAGGCGATTTGGGTTGCATTCAGTCAAGCTCTGAATGACCATCGAAATGAGACCATCCAAGCTGTGGCCGTAATCCGTGAGACTTGCAGACAAGCATGCAAGCTACCGACGGCCGATGCGCCTGCTGGAGATAGGAATAGCCTTCAATAGATGAGCGTATTGCCATATATAAATCTATATATTTTTTTCCTGTAAGGTGGAACTGGGACATTCAAGATAAACTTTATTTGGAGTCAATGCATGAAGAGAGTAAGGAGATGGATCACGTTTGGCGGCGCAATGTACATGAACTTGGGCATTAAGTATCAAATATGCGTTGAGACAAAGCGTTTAAGTGTAGCTTATAATGCTGGTCTTCACATTAAGATATTGACCAAAGGAATTCGTCGAAACTCAGCAGTTCTTTTCGATCCCCAATGGTTTATGCTGTCTTGAGACTATGAACATTCTAGCTGATCTTTACGAAAAATGTCAAGCCATCATAGTGCAGTGCCCAGTGCATCCATGATCTTGACCTTACTAATTTTAATAAATAGTTCACGATTACGCAAAGACAATTATATGAACTATTTGGTGCTTGGAAAGGAAAACAAACGGCCTCTTCAAGAACACAACTACTTTTGCCAGGAGGACGACATGAGCAACAAAAGAGCAAGTGTTGTTCGTTGCGACCTCTGGTGACGGGAAACAAAAGCTTGCTTGTAGCGGCCTATGCCTGGTGACTGTACTTCGCAGACGAACGTCTTGCTGGCTATTAGAGACAATGTCGAGGCTGTTTTCAGGAAATTCGAGCACTGCAGTCCCACTTTTGACGTCAATAGGCAACATTGTTCTGAATTGTTCGATCTTCAAGTCGCGTTTCATCCTTTTTATCGGTACTAAACTTGGCAAAGCGTTTCATCAAAATTTAGAAACATACCCTTGTCGCTTGTTGCGTTTGCATTATGAAGCTGTCTTTAAAAATGTAAACTAACTCTTTAAGATTTTTATGGAATAGATAAACTAGTTGACTTGATTTTTGTTGCGGAAATAGCAGCAAGTTCCGGAACGATCTCCACATGATTTTTTACAGAAAACAAAAACTTTTTGGAGTTTTGCAGGTTTTCTCACTTGCTCCTGAGCGAAGGTGTTGTTTGCGTTCTCTACGAGAGCTGAAAGTAAAAAGCTGTAAGCCTGTGCCTATCTTACGACGGATCAGGCGGCTGTTGGTGCCCGTATTTGTTCAGGTGTTGTCTTTGCCTCCAATTAGGAAGAAGGCGTAGCGCTCAATTATGTGTGTCGCAGCGTCTTTATCACCATTGAAGCCATTCAATACAAATTAGTACGGTAACGTATTCTACAGTACGGTAACGTATTCTACAGTCCGGTAACGTGTTATACAGTACGGTAACGTGTTATACAGTACGGTAACGTGTTATCTTATGATCTTATCCTATGACCTTATGATGAGTTTAGGACGTCGCAGTCCACGGTCACGCTGATGCGCCGCCTTCGTCGTCCTCCGTCTCCGAGTCGTCGTCGGATGTAACGTTGGACGTGTTCCGTCTATTAGCCCTCATTTGGGAACGCTGATGCAAGATGCTGTTGCTTGTCGCTTGCTGATGGTAGTTTCCCATTACTGGACAGTCCGGGAGTATAACGGTGTTATACAGTACGGTAACGTGTTATACAGTACGGTAATGTATTCTACAGTCCGGTAACGTGTTATACAGTACGGTAACGTGTTATACAGTACGGTAACGTGTTATACAGTACGGTAACGTATTCTACAGTACGGTAACGTATTCTACAGTACGGTAACGTATTCTACAGTTAGGTGTTGTCTTTGCCTCCAATTAGGAAGAAGGCGTAGCGCTCAATTATGTGTGTCGCAGCGTCTTTATCACCATTGAAGCCATTCAATACAAATCTTCACTTGGTAAATTATGTTTAAGTTTCGTTTTTTTTTCATTTGGACTTCCGTTTCTTAGTTAGTTTTTCAGATTAATTTCTTATGAGTTCATGTAAATAACAAACAATTTGTTAGATTATTATTTGTGCACGACAAAAACGATGTTCAATATTTTCGAATTACTCGCTCAGTTATGATGGTCAACAGATAATGTATTGCGATAATAAATTCTACAGTACGGTAACGTATTCTACAGTACGGTAACGTATTCTACAGTACGGTAACGTATTCTACAGTCCGGTAACGTATTAAACAGGACATTGAATTTCTTTGTGTCGGAAGTCCAGCAGATGCAAGCAAAAGTGCTATGCCTTTCAACACCCAGCGCATAAATGCCCAGCGTCCGGCAGTAAAATATCAATAGAGGCACAAATTTCAACGGTTCAGCGGACGGAACAACGCAAGGCAACGCACACACAGGGCATCAAATACACAGTTGCAGGATTTAAATACGTCACTGTGTTGGGAGAAGTGTATGGAGTGAGGTGTGTGGGTGAGGTGTGTGGAGTGAGGTGTGTAGAGTGAGGTGAATGAAGTGAGGTGCGTGGAGAAAGACAAAATTTAAATGAGCCTTACATTTTTTTTAATAGTCTCTGCTTTTTAATATTTGCAGAGGAGGCGTTTATACTATACCAAAATGCATGATCTGAATGGAAACGAAAACGAAATAGATATCTTCATGCTCCGAAATTTCAAATGTTTTGTAAACGAATTTCATAATTTTTTGTGGCATTTAAAGGTGCACTACGATAATTACATAATGTATACGTAAAATTTGCTCTATATAATATGCCAGTTTGAAATTCGCTCATAAACTCTACGAATGTTCGTCGCGAATAAAAAGTTGAAGATTAACTTTCAAATAAACTGAAAAATCTTTCCAGAAATGACGTTGCTCAACATTTTTAAAAAGTTATTAATGCGATCCAACAACTCATAAAGCTTTCGAGGAGACGAAGATATCATTCGAAAAATGTCGTCATGTAGCCCGCATATAAGAACTTAATCCTAGTCTCATTGAGGCAGCCGAAGTCCTCAGAAGAAAAATGTCATTGAAGAGTGAACCTTACAAGGACAATTTCGGGTTGAGCGCCGCGCCACAACAGACCAGGCATTCTTCGGGCGTCCCGTTGGTGACTCGCTCAAAGAGATGCCGGAGAAAGGTTTGCTTCAAAAGCCTTATGTATTGAGCAAAACAGCGGATTAAACCCATGGAAAACAGGTGAAATGGAAAGACTGAAAGGCAGCATTGTTAGGCCGGACACCGACGGTGGAAACTTGCTAAGATTTACCACCAAAAACGAGACTGGGACATAAAAAACAACCAGGTTGTCGAGTTTTTCGTATCACACCTGCATTCTGCGATCAGATCCATTGTCGCTCATCTTTTCAATAGTATAGGTGCAACCGAATAACTGACGAGCGTTTAATATCCAAGCAAATGAATATATATGTTCATATGCGTAATACATAATGCTGAAGCAGCTTATACGGAAATAAATATCTATGTGCATTTCTGCATTGCACTTAAACAAAACAGCCTATATGTGGAACATGAAACTGAGTTTCATACCCCATGCATGATCAACCAAATGGCGCTCAGTGTTCGAAAATTTCGAAACTCTCAGTCCTCAACTGTATACAGTAATGGCATATTAACAAAAATCCTCAAAATTTCACCCTTCTCGTACACGACAAACATATTTACGCTCGAGTTGTCGCGTTTCCTGCGCAGGCGTCGCGCGTCCCGGACCCTGCGCGCAGATAAGCAAGCGCAGCGTACAAACGCGGGACAAATTTTCTGCCGCGCAGGTACATCATTCACGCGCGTCTCACGAACGCATCGCTGACAATTAGCGTCGAAAATTCGGTGCTCGGCGAGCCATAATAGAGAAAGATCTCGTTGTAGCTTTGTACAAGAAATACATATTATAATACAAGTTACAGCGATTGAAAAATTAACATTAGAATTATATAAATATTTGAGTCACATCTTGGGTATTCTTATTGCCAATATAAGCGGGAACTTAGCCGCTGTTGGTTTTATATACTGATTTTTAGTACGCATTTGTCTAAGATTGTAATCATACCAGCATGAAAATTAAAAATATGGATCAAATGTCTTTAGTTGTTGATAAATAAATTGTAGGCTGGATTCTAACTTATATATTAGTGAATTATAATTTGACTTAGGCACATCACATATGTGTCAGAATGGCGCACAACAGAGCGCACGTTTGGAATATATTAGTTCGGTCTGCCACGCTTCGCTATGCTTCAAAAAGTTTGGAAAAGTGTACAGAGTTCCGCGGCTAGGTTGCTCGATCACGCAGTGACGTAAGGGAAGTTTTTTTACGACGAAGACAATCTTAATTGGTAGCAAGAAATGAAAAGGCGTCAGAAAATGATATTAGACATTTATAGATTTTTAAATGAATTTAAGTAATCATTTTAGTTCTGTAAAAATTCGACTGATATTTAAATTTAATATAGGCTATTTTTCAGTAACTAAGAATGGTGAAAATATAATCAAAATCGTCATGACACATTTTTTTAGAGAGATCGAATTTTTAGTCATAACATTTTATGATGCATCATGCAAATCATTAAAAGTATAACTCAGTACTCACTGCAGTAAGTGACAAAGAGCGCATATTCTCGTCGACGAAAACGTGAAGTCACGGACGGATGGACAGACGGACATGACGAGCTCAATATAATAGAAAAATGATGAGCATTTTTTCTATTAATGAGAAAATGCGCTAAAAATGCACGTTCAGTTATTAATGACAAAGTAACAAGTTATGGATTCAGTTTTTATTGAATATTCAACGTCGCATTTATACAAAACAAAGCTAACATAGCCAGTCTCGAGTTCGGAAAATGTCGACCTTGCAATTTGCTGCACAGCCTATGGAGTTTAGTTCAATAATGGCGGCCTAGAGTTTCCATGACGCAGGCTATCAGAGCCCCTATATATGGCATGAATGTTCCCATATTTATCTTGGTGTATCAGCAAGAGATCTGAAGCGGGTATTGCTTCACAGCTCATGTAGCCAGGGATATTTTTTCACAGCTTGAGGTGCGTTAAAGCTCAATGGAGCCCCATTAACGCTTCCGTCGCACCCTCAGCTTGCTGCACTAACCTTCAAAAATAACACACAATTTCGATGTTCCATCATGAAACCATTTTGCTCGGAATTTTCTATAAAAAATGTACGATTTACAACGGAAATTTCATGGCATGAATCATAGATACGTGTTCTAAATGACATTTTTTATAGTCTAACTTATAGTTATGTTAGTGTATTCATGCATCAACTGGTGCAACTCTCAACATAAATAACGATTCTTCATTCAAAACCATGCAAGTTTATTTATATATAGAGATTGACAACAAACTTTATAAGTCGTGTTTTTAAATAACAAAAAGAGCCG
Organism: Hyalella azteca; assembly: GCF_000764305.2. Lineage (NCBI taxonomy): Eukaryota > Metazoa > Arthropoda > Malacostraca > Amphipoda > Hyalellidae > Hyalella > Hyalella azteca. The sequence goes on along the minus strand of NW_025939888.1, from coordinate 303,391 downwards.
ACAAGTGGTGTGAATTTATTCAAATTAATCAATTACGACTTCTCTTTTGAAATGAAGCCAACTTACTTTCACTTATTAATTTTAATTTAAATTTCTTCATGAAGTAACGCTCAGAAAATTAAAACAACTAGGTCTACAAAACATGATTGATAGTGTCATCATAAATCAGTTTTGGAAATTCTGTTAAATAACAATTTCTCTACTATTTTAATTACCCATTTTTATCATTGTTTCATTTCAATCTGGATTCTGCAAGCAATTTCCGCTCATGACCGTCCCATTAGCACGCAATATCCGGAATCCCGGACACTCAGCAGGCCCGATATGTGTGCCGTTTATCCTCTTAATTATTTTAGGAGGCCTTCGAACACTTCAAGTCACTAGGGTTAATTTTTTCTCATTTATTTCGAGTCTTAGGCGTACTTCCGCCCATGCCGGGACCGAGCTCTTCCTAAGGGAGCAGTTTTTCCTTAGTGCATGTGAAAGGCGCGTGTATATACACGTATACACGTCGTTGACTCCTTAATTTGTACTAGTTTGTAGAAATTGATTGAAACGTGCTAATATGTATTTTTTTATTATTAAAATATTCTGGTTCATTTCATTAACAGCAAGCACAAAATAATTTCAATTCCCGACTGCCGCTTTAGCTAGGCGACTTTCTACTATATATTTATTAAAGTTTGTGTGTGCTTGCATCGTGGTGCGAGAAATATATAGAGGCTAGTAGAGCAATAAATAATTTGATATTTATGTTTTTATTTAGAGAATATTGTGACATAGAGAAATAGGGAGGAGAGTAGGCTTAAAGAAAGACGTATTTTTTCCTATATTAGGAGTAAATTTTATTTTAAAATTATTAAATTATTACCTAGTTCAAGTTTCCGTTATATTTTGTAACAGAACATAAATGGGAGTTATCGGCTAAAAGTAAATTAGTAAGATGTTTCCTCTAATTATGGTACTTAAGCTTCAAAACTATTAACTGGATCCAGGAGGATGGTGTTTGTGATGACGAGAGGATTTGGACACACGGTATTCTCAAATTGCAAGAATTTCCAATCACGGACAACGCCTGGCTAGCCTGCAGGTAACAAATAAAAAAACATTCCCGATAATTTCAACGAGTATTGCTGTTTAAGCACAACAAGTTTGCGTTTTAGTCTGAGGCTCGTGCTGCAACAAAGCAAGCATAGAAATAAAGCGATCTGAGCTCGTCGTCACAGCGTGCGATGAACACGCTGCTCGGAGCAAGGCTTCCGGCGGCTCAAGAGCATTTGTTCAAATGGAGATCAGGAGACAAAAGGTTCAGAACCTTTTATATCCTTCACTGGTTGATTGTGTGCCATCACAAAGCGCGATAATTATTCAATTCAAACGGCCCTCGTGTTAATTATCAAGATGGGAGCAGAGACCGGACTCAGGAACGGAAGGCTCGGCTTGCACAAACTCCAGCGTCGGCCTATATGGGCCGTTGATCGAGAGTTGCAGCACTCAGGAAACAACGGGGAGAAAAATCCAAACGCAAGTCATCGTGCACGAGATGTGGGTAGGCCGATAGGCCTATCGTTCCTGCAAGTAATTCTATATATATTGTTGTATGGTTGATTGTCATCCCCAATTTATCTAATGGTTTTTTCTTTATTTTGAAGAGTTTAAATATCTGTCGCAGCTTAAAACATTGTTATCCTCAGCAAGTTTTGTATATTATGATTATAATTTTTAAATCCAAATTAAATTATAAACTCCTGCAAGGTTTCTATTTGAGCTGCCTCCTCATAGGATTAGGTCTGAGCCAGATTAGGAACTGCAGCAACGAAGATGTATGTATGCTTTTATACAACAGTTTAATGCTAAATAGACAAGTCCTTGAATGACACAATCAAGCTACTGATTAAATTAAGAAAATTGCGGTAAACAATTTAAAATTTCACATTGATGAAGATCGATTGCGTAGATGAAAACTGTAAGTCTAAAACTCAAATTCTAAATTAAAGTTACTTTTTTTTCCTTTCCCAAACCAATCACAATTTTTGGAAATACGTCACAGGAGAATCGGGCATCTTTGCAGGATTCAAAATGGCTCGGGCTGGCCCACTCATTTGCATGCGCGCTGGTCCTTCCTGACGCTTTTTTAAGACGTCTATTGTGCAGGGCTGCTGCAGGGAGGACGGCCCAGAGAAAATGAAGGATTGCAGCAAGTCAGAGGAGTGAGGGAGGGATTCAAAATCCAGGTGAATGTAAAATAAATCCTAATTTATATTGATTGAAAAATTTTTATACTTCATTTTACTACAGGAAAGAATTTCAGCTCAGAGAATATTCAGAGAAGAGTTGCGGGTGTGGGGAAGTATATACGTCATAGGCTCTACTAAATCATAGGCCATATTGAACGATCACTACTCGGCAATGGTTGAAATTCCCTAGTATGAAAAATAATTAAAAAAAAACTTCTTGGATGAGTGCCGAAAAAAATTCATTATAATACATGAATAACCCTAAGTATGGAGCTGCATTTCCTGACCTGTAGACTCTTATTACTTTTACTATATACTATCTTGACTTTAAATCTTGCCGGGGGTTAAATGAATAACCTTATTAATGTACAGCGAGACACAATTTTGAGACAAAACTGATCCTAGCCGCCAAAGTGACATTTCAAAAGTATTCATAAATAAATTACTGATACAAAAGAACCATCTAATCTGGTTACATCAGCCGTAATCCAACAAAGCAGAGCATCGATCCCGGCGCACGAATGCTTACGGTCGCATGTGACGCCAGTCTTTCGTAATTAATGTCCCATGAAGACGTAGAGCTCATGTACCATCCATCAAACGGCATGCAAATGAAATCTGGAAGTCAGAACTGCTTAAGCTTGCTTTAAATCCTCAGAGGGCTGGCATAACAACGTGAATTTCTTGTCAACCCACAAAACAGAAGCTGAGTTGGGTCAAGAATGAAAGAATTTTGAGGGTAAATGAACAATCCAATTCATGCATTGTTTCCCTATTATAATGGAAAATGACTAAGAAATAGTAATGGAGTGACTGATAATGTTGACTGTTCAAACAAAACATGTCCGCGAGTCGGAAGATGCGAGGCGGGCGATAAATGCTGAGTCACTCAGAAAAGAGGAGCCAAGTTGCAGGTAAACATTGCTTTTTGTTCTATAAACCTGCCGAAATTGAAGGACTTGAGATCAAGATGAGCATGCAAAGCAAGAGCATTTCCGAAAGTCATTAAAAACTCTAATGCCTCATAGTGGTTCGCAGGCAAACATCCGCATATGATGGAAATAGAGCACTCATTTTCTGGGGGTATACATGTAAATTCCAATGATTACATTCATATCTTTATTGCACTCTGACCTTAAGTCTCGTTAATTCCGTCATGTGTTTTTTATTCGTGCAGGGAGCTTTCTCTTCTTTTTTAGCGCATTTCTTCATTTGTGGAAAAAAGGCGCTGTTGTGCTCGCCATGTCCGTCTGTCCGTCCGTCTGTCTGTCTGTCCGTCCGTGACTTCACGTTTTCGTCGACGAGAAAATACGCTCTCTGTCACCCACTGCAGTGAGTACTGAGTTATATTTTTCATGCATGCATTTCAATTATTCCACATTAACCTTTCCCTTTGCCTTCGTATGCAGATGCATTCCAGTCGAGATCCTCGTGCCGGCTGCGCGTGCGTATTTTAATGTTGCTTTACCTTCGTATGCAGATGAATTTATGCCGTGAATCTCGTGTCCGCCTCGTGCTCAGTCTATGCCGATCCCTTTCTCGTGCATAAATAATCATTTGGCCTGACGCTATGCTACGTACATTGTTCGCGGACCGTGCGCTCTATGCAGATGAGTTAGGCACATCGATATTCCAAGCTTCCTAAAGCAAGGGCTCGTGCTCACGCAAGGTTTAATGGCCGCGGCCGCGTGGTGCAAGTCGTGGCTACACTGCTTAATCTGTCGCCAAGCTTAGCGTTTCCAATCGATGAAGCAGCCAAACGCCGAAGTAGTTTGGCGCCGGATAGGAATTGTACGTCATCAGACAATTATGATAGAAATAATATCAAATTTAGTGATGGCAACCAGCCGTTAAGAGCAGAAAAAGGTTTTATTTGGATGTGTAGTTTTAATTGATATATTTTTCACATTGGAAAACTCAAAAGACTGAAATGAATGCTAAAGTTATCAACAAATGCTCCGCCAATTGAGCAGACATTTCATTATTTCTCAGGCTTGCCCGTATGATGCACTTTAGACTATGTATGCATTTAGACAGAACATGATTCTCATGGCAGTGTAGTAAAATCCCAACCCGCATACAACACAGGAGCGGCTTTTACCCAACGAGGCGAGTGAGAGACCGAAAGGACCCGCATGGACTCTATTTCCTTCAAAGCGAGCAGTTTTTTTGCCTCTTCTTTTGCTTGCAATAAGGCTCCCCTCGCCTCTAAATTTGCTCTTTTCATGGACCCCACGAGGGCATCTCACTGAACTGCACCGCCCGATTTTCTGCAGCTGCGGAAATCCGATTCCCGTTCACACGATACGGCGTTTTTATGGGCATTCGCCTCAGGAGCGCCGCTGCCTTGTTGTTTTTTGCCTACGATTGCCTATGTTGAGGACATTTGAACTGAAGAACGATTCATACCAACCCATGAGCGTCAGGACAGATTCATGCCAACTTATGAGATGAAGACAGCTTCATGCCAACAAATGAGCGTTATAGGACAAAATTCATGCCAACCTAAGATGAGGATAGATTCATACCAACTTATGAGCTTGGGGACATTGTCATTCCAACCCACTTTCTTGACGACACATTCATACCACATCAACTTTGATCGGAGTAATTTTTTCAATTACAAGTTTTTATTCTTTATAAATTACAAGTTTTTATATAATTACAAGTTTTTATTCTTTATTCTTAGTGTTGAGTTTGTAACATTAAAATGTTTTTCTTAGATATTTTACACTAGTACATAAAAATATCATTACTGTGGCAGGTTGTTAACACATCAAATTGATGAGGTTTGCTTATTAACAAACAAGTTAAAAACAATTGACCAAGTTAAAACAGCATGTCTTAATTAATATTCAACTAATTTGAACATCGACTGGACATGATTAAACAATTTTCAACAAATTTATAGCTGCAATGACCCATGCATCACAGTGCTATTCGTTCAGTATAATTTCGCGCATCTAACCAAATTGTACAATGATCAGGAAAATGTTTCCTCGTGCTAAGTCGTCGTCTATACTTTGTCAGAACAATCAATTCTCCCCAACCCCAATTGGCAGGAGAAACAACCAAATAGATCATTCAAAATTTCTTAATTTTACTCGAGTCGAGTGCCATTCAAGAAAAAAAATAGCAAAAATTACGCTGCACTAGGATTTCCAATGAAAAAAAATGCTTTCGGAAAAGAAAAATTACTTTCTGAAATAATTCAACCGCTGCTCATTTATATATTCCCAATGGATACGGTATCTCTAAAAAACATAATAAAAGATATATATGATTGTTTTCGTCAATAAAACGCGACTAATAAGTTTATGGCCTGAAGAAAAATATTTGCTAACTAGTGAACGAACATTATAGCATTAAAATAAATTAAAAATATATAAAATTTCACGATAAAAACGAATTTAAATATTTTGATTATGTAACGGGCAGTTTGCGTAATGGTTATATATTGAAAAATTGTAAATACATAAAAATAGTTCAAACCCATCAAATGATTTGCGTGCCCCGAGCATATAGGCTGTAAGGGTACCTCTTGAATCTCTCTAGCCACGGATTGAATTTTGTACGTATTATTTTATTATTATAGTTTTATCATTATATACAAATATGATTATATAATATATAATATAATACTAATGATATTATAAATATGAATAAAAATACTGTTATATTAAAACGAGATAAAATGTAAAATGATAAATGTATTCTCTGCCTGCAGGACGATTGCAAAGCAGGCGACCAGACCCCGACAGACGGGCGCACTCCCCTCGCCTGCTCCAGGTTTACGAGCGACTGCCCCACAAAGGCGACAATGTCCAGTTGCAGCGCCGACACATTAGGCCGGATCTTCTTTACAGTTTGCTCACGACCTCCTTTGTTATTCGTTAGACCTTTGTACGACATTTTTTATGGAATGCGTCAACGATCGATGCAGTCCGTCACGTATAATGGATGAGATTTGGCTGCAAAACGTACGAGCGGGTGAATGGGGCGTAAGGAAGGAAAGATTTTAACTAGAAATGAAAGGTTAGAATGATTATAATCATTTCACGTCATTTATATAATCTTTTCTGCATATCTGTAGCATTCGGTAATAATATCAGCAATCCAGCTATGAAATTGATGTGTTTTGAATGAGACCTGAAGACGGTAACGACGTTTGTTCCCAGAAGAAATTGATATGAATTGCCTAATCATTGTGAATTGTTTAAATACCTCGAAAGAAAAATATTTGCTGAGATAAGTTGATTTTGTTCCAGGTTTCCACCTACAGTGAATTAAATTTAGAATTTGAATTTGTTTCAAATTTATTGGCTAATCATGTACTTGAATTTCTGATTGCTTCTCCTCATTTTACTGTCTTATCGTCTACAATAATATATGATGCGTTGCTTGCTTTAGTGTTGATTTGGATCGGGTGAGTAGCAAAACTCAAGTGAACAAAACTGAAAACCCGGCAAAGCAACTGGATCAGTTATTAAAAACGTAACCTAACATAAAACATTTTACTGCCCTGACGCGTTGCTAGTAAGGAATCATGTTTTCAGATAAGGAAAACAAGCCCGCGACAGAATCAATTATCACTTTGTAGCCATTTCATCAAATTATATTGTGTTGTTACCCCAGAAATTATGTTTTCATTTTTAAGAAGAAGAATTTAGCTTTCAGGATCAGGTAATGATCAAGATTGGTCACGCCTGTTTCACGGACAAAAATGAATTTGTTTGACTACAATTAACTAATATATAGCAATTGCTGAATAAAATATATAAATATTGAGCTCATTTTAATTAGTAATTTAACGCATGCATTAATGAAACACTAGTCCGAAAAATATCTTGAACATCAGGCTCTGTATCAAGAAAGATAGCAGTACCGAACCAAGTATCAACTAAAACCCATTTTTTGTGATTTATTTTGGCATACACTTAGAGATTACGTATATCCACATTTTAAAAATTAGAGCTATTGATTTCGTAAATAAATTGCATTAATACCTTCGAAGTTATCGTCCAATAGAAATCAATTTTCGGCACTCTAATTAACATGCATCAGATTAATATTGTAATTTAGTGTAAGGCGATACACTTAATAGATACTCGTAACAAATAATAACTAGAATCGATGCTTCCCGGTATTCGTAAAATTAAAACCAAGCGCATAAAAATACTAATGATAATAAAACATGGGCCTCGTAGATCCCATGACAATAATTAACAACATATCGCAGACCCAACAATAAAGCACGCACTCACAAGATCGGCAACACGAGCCAACTCAGCGCTACGTGGATTCTAAAGACGCTCATCCTTGCTCAGTTCATTTATCTAAATCACCGTAGCCCGTCCATTGATGCCGGTCCTGCTTCTTCCATTCCACGAGGCATGTAATTTGCGGTCGCCTTACCAGCTTTTCTCGTGGCCATTCACTTGCCTCACTTGCCGCTCCTCGACTTCGATGATCCTTGGGAAAATGTATACAATTGGGGCGCAACTTTTGTGACATTGCGAAATATTTGACGTCGCGTTAATTAGGTAACGTTGAGACCCTATCTTTTTAAGCGTGTGGTTTGTAGATAAGAAGCAATGGGTAGGAAACGACCATATCACAGTTCTTAGGTAAATTTTAAAGAATTTCTAATTTGTAAACGAGTTCGTTTTTTTAATTAACAGGATCAATTGCAGAACTCTTAAATTAAATCACGGATCGATCGCTGAACTCAAGTTATTCAACTTTAGGAAAGATCGTTTAACTTTAACTCAGATATGTACATTAAATTAGTTTTTTGCAACGTCCAACAAATAAATATAACTTCATCAATCAATAGAGGTATCATCGTTGTGATGAATTACTCTCAGCTTCGAAATGTCCATTTCTAATAGAATCAATAAAAACATACTGGTGCCGTATTTATAAGTCAGTATTCATTGCCCAATGGGAACTGAATGCATCCATCCAAGACCCAATGAACAAAAACGAAAGCACTGACTCAACTGAAGTGAATCAACGCTTCAACGCTCATAGGCGTTCTGATTCCAGATTCACTCTCAATAACTTGAAGAAATTCAATGAAAGGCAAGTCGTTTAGAGGCGGCCAAGTCTGTGATTAATTGAAGCTATTGTATGGCAGTCAAAGAGTTCCATCTTCTGCTCTTTGGCCGCTTGAGTGTTCGCTTTGGTCCAAGACTAATGTTCCTGTGAGGGATGGGCTGCTTTTTGCTCTGGTGTCGAAAGCCAGTTTAGTTGGCATTGCCAATCAAATAATCATTTGTCCTGGCGTCGTCTTGCTCGCAGTCAGGGGCGGGGCCGCAACATAAAAAATGTTCTATGAATCAGCAAGATAGAAAAACTATTTGGGCTTCAGATAACCGTTATCATCGCTGAAATAAAACTGCTATTATTATTTCAATGCTCATGTGATATGGCACTAAGTCAAACTAAGAACTTAGTGCAGGCAAAAATTACTTGTTGAACTTGGATCAGATTCCACATTCGGTTATTTAAAAAAAACTCGTTTACTGTTTAAAAATGTTCAAAATCATTAAACAAAGCGTAAGCCCCAAATCGTTCGTTACATGTTGATCACGTCGACGCTCAAGGATGAACGAGCTTGCAGGAGTAAGTTATAATTAGTAAGTAAGTTTAAGTTTGGTATTGCAAGATTTCGGTTGAGCGCCAGCATAAATGCATCACTATTTTCCAATCATTTCAACTTCATAGATAGCAATACTATTCTCTCCTCCGATCTTCAGCTGCTGTTTTAACAGTAATCTTCCATTTAGGATCTGCAAAAAATTTTCGCTGCAATAATTGGTTTTATTTTGAGACAAAAATATCTATATTGCATTATCTTAACGTAATGGAATCAGACGGAATGTGGTCTGCGATCCCAAAAACATTTGCCTAAGATGTCATGAAATTGAAAAACTCTAGGGAAGTTGCACGCCTTATGAAAGGGAACGAGTGTGGTATGGTGCTGGAAGCGTTCGTTGAGTGGTGAAAGGAAACGAGTGTGGTATGGTGGTGGAAGCGTTCGTTGGGTGGCGAAAGTGGACGAGTGTGGTATGGTGGTGGGAGCGTTCGTTGGGTGGTGAAAGGGGACGAGTGTGGTATGGNCATCTGAGGAATCGCTGGAGTTTGACTGAGATCCTGCTTCTGTACGAAATAAAACGTCTGGGGTGAGTGCAGACTATAGTTTTGTTTGATTAATAAGTTCTTTATGAGTCTTCTGCTTGAAATATGAGTGCCGTTCGTCCCGCATAAAAATCCCAAATTTTCCAAATCATCTCGAGCGTCAAGGTAGTTCACGATTATAAGAAACTCCAGATAGTCTCTTCCATTACAGAAGGATTATAAAAAAATCCGGATTTGAAGAGGATGCCTTAAAAAAGAAGACCAAGGAGCCAGGCAGGTAATGATTCCATGCAGCTCGATCGTTGGGAACGCTGGAAGTTTTTGCAGAGCCATTGAAGAGAGAGTCCTGCACCAACGGCTGGGTTCCCTCTATATCAAAGGACTTTTCAATACCCCCTTGGGAGCTCCAGTGTACGTGGAGTCCTTCTTTCTCCTGCGCTCCCTCCCTTCGTGGTGGTGTGTGCAATGTGCCTACGGACGAACAACTCACCAGCGAGCTTGGGTGGCTGTCGAGAATTTGATATATTATAACTTAAAGTTAATTATTATAATTAAGTTTCATGATAACTTGGTTTAGATTATTATCGTTCAGTTTTTCGATAGCCGAAAGCAAGTAATTACCGTTCAGATGTGTGATAGTTTAATATAGACAAATATCATTTGGTTATATGATAACTTTAAGTAGGTTATTATTTTTTAGTTTTATGATAACCTAAGATAGATTATTATCTTGTTCGAGTCAGACGGTAGCTGTGATAAAAGAACATCACAATCATGAATCACCAATTTAGAGAACAAGTGTTTCTGAAAAAAATGTGTATATATCAGACCCGTATTCTCTATAGCTTTCATCATAATCCTCTTAGCATGTTAATGCTTGGAGAATTATGAAAAAAAACAAATATTATTAAATCAGACTAGTTCTTGATTATAAATGATAAATAACAAGACAATCGAATATTGTCAGCGACACAAACACTTGAGTGAAAACTCGAATTCGGTATTCATAATAACAATTGAAATTCAATTACAAGCTTCCAGTTCCACGTTCCAGACATTACTGAATGAACAAATTCAAAGCTCCTGTCATGAACAACGACGATTTAATGGCTTAAATGCGTATTAATAATACGTCACCTCTGTTGATATTTTTTGACGCTGATTGAAGTCTCTCATGAGAACCTTATTTAAATGGGGGCGGACAAGTAGATAGGCTTATACATGGTAAAAATTACTTATCAGCCTGAATTTTCTGAAATTAAGGCGCCTAAGAATCAAAATCAGCTTTTCCACTCTGAAAAGTTGAAAAAATATCGCCGATATTATAACCGAAAATTCAGTTTCACGACCAAAGAAATCTCGAAATCTCGAATATAATTTTGAATAGAAAAATCGAAAATTTATGACCATCGACGCCGTACAGGCGATGCCTGCCACCGACGCCGGACAGGCGATGCCTGCCACCAACGTCGTACAGGCGATGCCTGCCACCGACGCCGTACAGGCGATGCCTGCCATCGACGCCGTACAGGCGAGGCCTGCCATCGACGCCGTACAGGCAATGCCTGCCATCGACGCCGTACAGGCAATGCCTGCCATCGACGCCGTACAGGCTAAAATTTTAGTAGGCAAAACACATTAGATTTCATGGTATTGAATAATTGGAAGTTACAAGCAGATTATTAAATTCTACGGACAATTTTGCAAAAGTCACCGAACAGAAGCAGAGAAAATAATTTATTTCATCATAACTAAGATCCATGTACCTGTGACTATATTAAATTGATGATACCAATTAAAATCTTGAACTTTGAGCAGAACCTTTTTGAATTTTAGATTTAGAAAATTATTTTCAAAAATGCAATAATAACTGTTAAACAATTGCGTTTTAGTACATAAAGTTCAGACCATAAATTAAGTGAGATGATTCTTTTAGAACACGTTTAGGGGGAGACCCGCTATGGCTTGCACAACCTAGGGGGAGACCCGCTATGGCTTGCACAACCTAGGGGGAGACCTGCTATGGCTTGGACAACCTAAGGGGAGACCCGCTATGGCTTGGACAACCTAGGGGGAGACCCGCTATGGCTTGCACAATCTAGTGGGAGACCTGCTATGGCTTGCACAACCTAGGGAGAGACCCGCTATGGCTTGGACAACCTAGGCAGGGAATACATGCTAATAATCTTGGAGCTATTCGTGTGATTAATTTGATTTTAACGAGCCTAATCAACGAAGAATGTTGGCGAATTTTAGATTAATTAGGCAATAATAAAAATTTTACAATGTTTTGCAAAACAAAGAAATAATTATTCCAGAATTTCCAGAATTATATTATTCATTTACTTATTTATGGATAAATTAGATGGGAATTGGTCATTTAATTAACATCACCCATCAAATTAATTATTTGTATCATATTTTTAATTTCAAATTACAGGCCTAATTGATAAACCAGTCAAACGTAAATCTATATTTCAAGTCATGATTCCTTCCTATCGGACGTCGTAATGACCGTTACCCATCAACAAAACTTGCTGGTACCAGTTGATGGTACCAGTTGATGGTACCAGTTGATGGTACCAGTTGCTCAGTAAAATGTGCTGATATAAATGACATTTTTAATACGGTAGCTTGTAGGTTGCAAGTTATTCGGATACTCGTAAAGTGATTTCCCCATACATTGGTGGTAGGAATGGCAGCATTTAGTTTGTTTCGAGTTAACATTAATTTATAACAAATATTGCAAGTTGACTAACTTATGTTAAATGATGTAAATTAACCTCAACTCGTCATATATGGTTCAAGATAAAGCAAACTTTTATCAAATGTTGCAAAGAACTTTAAATTATTACCGATGTTACAAGTTAGCTTTACTTGTGACAAGTTCACGAAAAGCGATTTTCCCGCACGTTAGTCGTCGAACGTAAAGGATTCAAGATGTTCACGATAGGGAATTTAGTTCACGTAAGGGAATTTGGTTCACGTTAGGGAATTTAGTTCACGTAATGGAATTTGGTTCACGCTAGGGAATTCGGTTCACGTTAGGGAATTTGGTTCACGTTAGGGAATTTGGTTCACGTTAGGGAATTTAGTTCACGTTAGGGAATTTAGTTCACGTTATGAAATTTATTTCAGGTTAGGGAATTTAGTTCACGTTAGGGAATTTAGTTCACGTTAGGGAATTTTGTTCACGTTAGGGAAATTTAGTTCACGTTAGGGAATTTAGTTCACGTTAGGGAATTTAGTTTACGTTAGGGGATTTAGGTCACATTAGGGAATTTAGTTCTACTTGTTGGATTTAGTTCACGTTATTGGATTTAGTCCACGTTAGCGAATTTGGTTCACGTTAGGGAATTTAATGAATACGTGCAAGTAACTTCATCCGTGGCGCATTTCTGAACGGAAACTCAATTGAAGTCTGGCATAAAATTAGGCGAGAGCTGAGAATGCACGCTGCTCGCTCTCATTGAAGCTCAGTACGCTTTTTACTTAACAATGCTGCTCTTGTGGCCCTTTGTGGGGTTAAAGGGAGACTCAAGGGTGGAAATTCTTCGGATTACATGCACAAGCTACCTGGGCACACAGACTTGTTATCCATGCCGTGCACGTACAGAGCACGCAGCCTTGTTATCCATGCCGTGTATGTACAGCGCACGCAGCCTTGTTATCCAAAGCTGTGCATGCATTGCGCACGCAGCCTTGTTATCCAAGCCGTGCACGTACAGTACAGATTTGTTATCCAAGCCGTGCACGTACAGTACAGATTTGTTATCCAAGCCGTGCACGTACAGCGCACGCAGCCTTGTTATACACGCCGTGCATGTACAGCGCACGCAGCCTTGTTATCCCAGCCGTGCACGCACAGCGCACGCAGCCTTGTTATCCCAGCCGTGCACGCACAGCGCACGCAGCCTTGTTATCCAAGCTGTGCATGTGCAGTACACGCAGCCTTGTTATCCATGCCGTACACGCACAGCGCACGCAGCCTTGTTATCCCAGCCGTGCTATTAATTATTATTACCTGAGCGTTAATACTAGCGAACTTCTACAAGACTTTGGATGTTGGTAAAGTCTGTTGGTATAAAGTATGTAAATACTCATCAATTCTATTTTAAATTTTATGTACTAAGTGTAACTATACTTAGCAGTATATTTAGATGTAATTAAATAGCTCTTTACCCGCAGAAATGTCATTCACAATCCCAATCATGTTAAATATTGAATAATATTGAATGATAGCGATGCAGTTCATAAACTCGCGTGCTGACTGTTAATAAATATATTTTAATGAATAAAGTTTAATTCACGAGAGTTTCGTTCAGTTCCCTTCCGCAAAAAGCCCTAATATTAGAGTTTGTCTGCGTGCAGCGTGTGTGTCTGCGTGCAGCTTGTGTGGCTGCGTGCAGCGTGTGTGTCTGCGTGCAGCGTGTGTGTCTGCGTGCAGCGTGTGTGTCTGCGTGCAGTTGCACGTACAGCTCACGCAGCCTTAATTGTTATCCCAGCCGACACGTACAGCTCACGCAGCCCTGTTATCCCAGCCATGCTATTATTACTTAAGCATTAATACTAGCGAACTTCTGCAAGGCTTTGGATGTTGGTAAAGTCTGTTGGATGTATAAAGGATGTAAATACTCATCAATTCTTTTTAAATTTTATGCACTAATTATAACTGTACTAGACGGCATATTTAGATGTAACTAAATAGCTTTTATAGCCGCACAAATGTCCTTCACAATCATAATCAAAGTTCAATATTGAATAATGTTGAATGATAGCGATGCAGTTCATAAAATCGCGTAGTGATTAATAATAAATGTTGTTGTTGGGGAGAATTAAATATTTCTGTATTGTGTAGTAGCCTGTCTTCTGAAGCGTGTTACGCTGCTCTTGCCACGAGATGGTTTTGCGTGTAACGTGTAACTGCCTAACTCTAATAAACTCTTCTGAACTGTGATCTGTGCCACGTTTACCCTAAGCAACTGGAACGAACGACCCAACTACAATGTATTTTAAGGAATAAAATTTAATTCGCGAGCATTTCGTTCAGTCCCCTTCCCTAAAAAGCCCTAATAGTAGAGTGTATCTGCGTGCAGCGTGTGTCTGCGTGCAGCGTATTTCTGCGTGCAGCGTGTGGCTGCGTGCAGCGTGTGTTCCTGCGTGTGGCACAAAACTCTCATAATCTCATCGTCAGAGTTGTATGACCGCAGCGCTAGGCTTAATTTTACAAGAGTGCAATAACTTGCGGTGCTGCCATCGAGGTGAACTGGTTGTGGTCACGGTCCTTTGGAAATTGTGAATATTACAGTCTTATGGAATATGACCACAACGAGACCAGCAACACATTTCATGCTCGGACGATATTAGTAACGGTGGTTTGTAGGCTGATCAACGATGGCCTTGCTTCAACAGACTTGGATCATTGCGATCAGACATTGTATCGTTAGGTTCAGACATCGAATGAATGTGATCAGGCATTATCTCATTTCTGCTTCCAGTAGATTGAATTATGGTTAATGAGTAAGATAACTATAAGACATTCATCTTTGTAATAGAACAAAAGAAACGCTTCTGATCGAGTCATTTTTGCATTGTGCACGCTTTAATTTTTAGGTCGTCAACTCGTAAAAATTGTTCCGGTTTCATTATGTATGAGTCAATTTCACGTTTCCATTATAATTTTTATATATATTTTATTAGATAAAATTTGAAGCTATGTAAGCGGCAGTCACGGCAAGCCTGGTAATTTGTCAAAAGTTTTTCAATTATCTGCCGCGTGCAGTGACGTCAGATTTACGTATTGTTTGAATTCATCCTTAAAATAAATGTCTGCGGCTGTCATTTATGTATGTCCAATAATTGGTCGGAATATTCCCGACACACACATTTTTGACTCCTGAAACCACTAATTTTCTTCCAGATTTTTTCCGGAAGTTTGAAATCTGTGAATATTTATTCATCGCTACATTTCCACATAAAAATGCTGGAAACAACACGGCCCAGAAACGGAAATATTCCAACACATGTATCACCCCGAGATTATCGTAGCTTTTATTAAGCGCTCATTTCGAATGCACCGCACGCACCGAAACGTCTACTCAACCGAACGATCTTCTCAACCTAACCATCTTCTCAACCGAAACATCTTCTCAACCGAACCATCTTCTCAACCGAACCATCTTCTCAACCTAACCATCTTCTCAACCGAACCATCTTCTCAACCGAACCATCTTCTCAACCGAACCATCTTCCCAACCGAAACATCTTCTCAACCGAACCATCTTCTCAACCGAACCATCTTCTCAACCGAATATCTTCTCAATCGAACCATCTTCTCAACCGAACCATCTTCTCAATCGAACCATCTTCTCAACCGAACCATCTTCTCAATCGAACCATCTTCTCAACCGAACCATCTTCTCAACCGAACCATCTTCTCAATCGAATCATCTTCTCAACCGAACCATCTTCTCAATCGAACCATCTTCTCAACCAAACCCAGAGTTCCCAGCCAAACTTAGAGTTTTCAACTGAACCTAGAGTCCTCAACTCAACCCAGAGTCCTCAACTCTACCCATAGTTCTCAACAAACCCGGAGTTTTCAACTGAACTCAAAGTTCTCAACTGTACCCAGAGTTCTCAACTGAATCCAAAGTTCTCAACTGAACCCGAAGCTCCCAACTGAGCCTAGAGCTCTCAACTGAACCCAGAGTTCGCAACTGAACCCTGAGTCCTCAACTGAACCCAGAGTTCTCAACTGAACCCTGAGTTCTCAACTGAACCCCGTGTCCATATAACAATTGAACCCATCCCAACCGATGATTCTGGACTGAAAGCTGACTTGCATTCTTGTCTGTTGAACAGCATATGTGCTTATGAAAAGAATCTATATCCATGACAAGAATTGAAGCTAACATCGACAGATACATCCAACACGAAATTGACCAGAGCTTCATGCCAGCCTCTCGGTCGGATCGCAATATTAAAATAAAAAATTCTACAATTTTTTGCGTGTAAGCAGACTAAATAGGAATCAAGAGACACCTCAATTAAGAGTGTATCTACAAGATGCTATATAGCTACCTGTCAGCGGCAAGAATTACCGGTCATATTTTATTTGAATAATAAATATTTTTAATTATTCGTGGGAGCTTGAAATAAGCGCCTCTAGCCCAACGTCCGCGGAGTTATTTATCTTTTAGTCAGACATAATCGCAAAATTAGTTCAATTTTTTCAGTTAAAATAAAAAGATTGATGAGTTTGCCATTCTCTAAAGATTTTTTATTCCAAGCGAAACGAGTTTTCATTGCTCGAATTCACCCAAGGTAAACCTGTTTCTTCTGTAATATGTGACATGATTGCTTCGAAAAGTCCTTCCATTTTTTAAATAATTTTGACCGAAATGAACATTAATGCGTCAATTAATTTATTTGGCTTTTAGCTGCCTCTCAATCTCATTGTTGAATAGGGTTCAAATCAAACAATAATTTTCGGCTGAATTGTTTATTGAAATGTGAATGAACTAAAACGTTCATATTGGTTGAAGCTGCTGAACAAAGCCAGTTACGAAGCCATTCAAAGAATCAGTAATTCGTGGGACATGTATTTAGAGTACTCAAAAGACGTTGAAAATAAAGACTCCCTCCAAATTTGAATATTGAAAACAGATTTCAATTGTGTGAATCGGAGGACGTTTAAATTTCCGCTATAGACGAGTTCGTTGACAAACTATCAGTTGGCTTTCATCAACAAATTTTATTAATGCAATTTTTGGGTATTCGGTAAAACTAGAATAAATCTTATAATTTTCTCATCGAAATAAAACAAAACTTATAATAAAGCAAAACTTATATAAAATATCTCGAGAAATTCGCTTCTCAACCGGCGAAGCTCTTCCCCATAATCCAGCTGGTTTTTGCCTCAAAGCAACAATTTAGGAATGCTTCGAATTAATTTTGTTGGCACAGTTAATAATTTCATTGAGAGCAAACACGACCTCATTAACAGAGCTGTCTTGCGATGTAGTTTTGCGATGCCAGGTTTGGGGCGAGCGGAGCTCAGGAACAGGTTCATCGACGGCGTTCATCGAATTAATTCAATTAAAACGGGGCTCGGATGTCGAGAATGTTGGTTGAAGAAGAATATATACTCGACGATGGGTGGTAAGGTATGGCAGGCTAAAGATGTTACGGTAATATTGTTACATATTTGTTCTTCCATTTTTACTGAATACGAGAAGATACTTTCCCAGTGAAAATTTACAGACGCGGCAGCTTCTGATTTGGATTACCAGAAGCTATAGGGCGACTCTTAATTTTGTTAGACTTAAATAGAGAAGAAATGAACCCAAGGCTATACCCGTGATCAAAATGTAAACGAGCTTATAATCTCGTGTGAAAACAACTTAGAGCTTCAAGTAATATTATTTTGTACGCGATTTAAACCACACTGTTACCCATTGGATTTGAGACTAAAAAGACATCTCATTGGAGATTATGATGCACGGATACACGGCAAAAATATGTGAGAGGCTCTTAGAAAACTACGTTATCTTATGAGGTTTCAATGTTGGGAAATGACAGATTTCTGTTAAAATCTCTTTATTTCACAACTTTGTTATACCATACAAATTTCTTTAATATAATTTAATGAACAATTTAAGAGTTGCGGAGTAATCTAACTCGTCTCTTCGAATTCTGACATTTGATTGGGGCTTAGAAAATTATGAGGCTTTCATCAAAGAAAATAAATAACTGTAATCACACTAATAACTCATTAAAAACACTAATTAACATATAAAACAAGTAAAGAACACAAATCAACAAAATATGTATATAGATATTTATGCGATAACCCAATATTGCTTATACATTTTAATGTCAAGCCGCACAAGGATCCCACACCTTCATCAGTCCCAATACGCTATACGCTTTGAGTTGAAAATTATAAATTATTGTATAAAAATTAAATTCTAACCAATGTTTAAAATACAACGATTGACTGACAATTTTAGGTTGGAAATGCGAACACGTTTATCACGCGTCGTGTGCAATATCCTGAACCCTGGACAGTATATATAAAATGCTGATCACAAATGCTGCCCATGCTAAAGACCTGAATTTAAAATACAAGTTACGGGAACACCATATGTTGAAATTAATGTTTTTTTTTTGTTTATGTAGCTCGATTTTCTTACACTGGCGTTTACGATTATTTCCTCATGTAATTTTTTTAAGTAGCATTTGGCAAAAATTCTTTACTGTACAAAATTTTATGGGCCAATCCTAAAAAAGACATCACGAAATCCTTCCAAAAAATGTTCCACTCAGCAGCTATGCGCTCAGAGGTCACAAGAAATGACTGTCACCGTCAACAATGAGGAGCTGGATTATTCACTGAAGGAATGCACGGCGCTATGCATTGCCATACAGGATAAAGCCGAGCTTAGGAGTCAATCATTGCTGCCTGGAACACGTTCAGAACAATGCGCCCGCGTGTATAGGAATGGTCGCCTGTCGACTTAAAAAAAACTTCAAGAAAAAAGTATTGTATACGTGACGAAGGTGTGTCATTTCCATGCATTTTTATTAGCAACCTAAGCTTGCGATTTTTTTGAGCCTGTAATGGGAAAAAAGTTAAGAATTTTCGATAACGTTCGACTTGGCTTGAAACTCTCACCAGGTATGGCGGACAAAAAAAAAACTGTAACGCCATCCCGATTGACAGAATAGTTTTTGTAATTTTTTATGAGAGCCCAAAATAACGATTCAGTTGCAATATCTTGTTTCTGATTCAATGTATTGTTGAAATAGCTTACAGCATCGAACTCGTATTTCGTAAAACATAGAATACGGCATAAAAGTAAGTACAATAAATATTTGCTACTTGCACTATAAATTTATAATGAACCAATTTGTAAAACAACTTAATCTTTGATCCGATCTTTTCCCTGTTCGTTTGACAATGACTTAATTTACGACTCACAATTCTCACCCTAAATGAAAATCTCAGGTCCAGGTTCGATATGTATCCTGGATACGCGCTCCTACAGCCCCTATATATTTGTGGTGCCAGGTTTATAATAAACACACAAACAAACTTGGACAAATATATATGAGAATTATGAAAGTTTGCGTGTTTGAAACCTGGCACCTCATATGTATAGGCTGATCGAACGCGTATATAGGATATATTTCATGTCGAGATATAACTCGAGAATTTTATGTTTTGATGGTGAAATCCGGTGACATTGAAAAATGTTAACTTTTAATTTCACATTTTCGTGTTTCACCAAAATTTTATAGCAGGAAAAACGGATGCTGCAAGTAAAAAAACATGTGTTTGAACGAGTCACTTTAATCACAGTACTAATGTTTCAAAACTAATATTAGATTCGGAATGACGGGATTTGTGATCTAGGGATTTGCAAAAGACAAGGATAATTATTTTTTCGTGCATTGAATACCATCATGGTGAAGCTAAGGGTATGATATTATGTACACATATATGATAAATATATAATATCATACTCGTATTGAACAGCAAAATTGCGGATAGCACAAAAGAAACAAACATGAATTCTACGTTCACTCATATCAACATTCATGTTTATGATCATTTTAATTATTTCTCACTGAATAGCTCATACATATTTTAGTAATTCTAGTGAGCAAACAACAATTAAGAAGGATACGTACTCACAGGCATATACATGATGTCTTTTTATTCGAAAATATGTAGACTGAATATACAAGCACACGAAATAATATAATATACTGGCATAAAGTGGCAAAATTGTACCGAACTTGGCGCTGAATTAAAAATAAATATACAGAGCAAATTATTCTCCTCTGACAAGAGTAAGTAAACGCATTCTGAAGAACACAAAGAAACTGTCACCAAATTCGCTGAATTAAAAATAAATATACAGAGCAAATAATTCTCTGACAAGGGTGAGTGAACGCATCCAGAAGAACACAAAGAGACTGACACCAAAATGCGAATTGTTATTTGTGATCGACATGATAAACTTAATGAATTTTCAACTATGCACGTTAAGTTTTGCCATTAATGATTACGTACACTTGTGTGGCAAAATGTTAATTTTTATCATATGTAACAAATCATAACACAATATACTTATTGGTAATACAAATTACCGGTAATGACACTATATAACTTTCAATACTAGCTACAATAATTATTAGTGCAATATTTAATATTGTAATCACAACCAATTGTCCAACGTGGTAGCGCTGCCATGTTACCAAAATGCGGCTGCTTCGGCCAGTCATTGACGGCACGAAGCCTTAAAAAATAATCTGACCATTCATTTCATTCATAAAAAAAATATTATTCACGATTTATTACCTCTGTTCCCTATATTTTTATGTAATTATTTGTCTTTTCTGAGGCTTACATTCTAAAAATGTGTTTCTTTTATTCTCCGCTTGACGCAATTTCAGCTTACGATGATTCGCCTTATCGGACGAAATAAATACGACGTGGTTGGTTGAGATGGAATAATATTCCAGGACCATCCTGTTTTGAGAGAAATCTAGGAGCCTTTGAGGCTTAGGAAGGAAAATGATGAACTAAAATTGAAGAAGATGCAGAAAAATCAGCCAATGCCATGATAAATTACGAGAAACAGAACAATTAGTGAATGCCTTGATATGTCACGACCTCACACGATGTAGACCAACTGATCAATGCCTTGATAAATCACGACTCCAAAAGATTTAAAGTAACTCTCAATGCCTTGATGAATTACAACTCTAAAAAATATAACTCAGTACTCACTGCAGTGAGTGACAGAGAGCGCATGTTCTCGTCGACGAAAACATGGTCAAGGACGGACGGACGGACGGACGGACAGACGGACGGACATGACGAGCACAATAGGGCATTTTTTCCATAAATGAGAAAATGCGCTAAAAACACGAGTCTCCATTGCTCCATCCGTTTTCGGTCATCTCATCTTTTATGAGTAGCTTTTTTAGCTAGCAACTCGGCCACCGGTTATGTAAATGCTCAGTTATGTTGACGAGATCGTCTTGCCGCAAATTTAATGGCTCGTTTAAGGTTATATTACAATCAGACCGTGCAATAAACCGCTCAACAATTTGTAGGGAACCACTTATTTATAAATTTGAACATGCTAATAGCAATGAACCACTATATAATATGCATCAATTATGGATACTAAAGAACCCGCTAGTACTGAAATTACTGACATGTCTTCATAAATTTTCGAAGTAAACCGACTTTTACTTATTGAATCCTAAGATATGCAACGTATAATCTGGCCACAATATCCTGGAGATGAACGCTATCGTTTATCAGATCGAAGATTTTCTAGCAAAATACTTTCTGTGCTTCTTAGAAAAAAGTAATTTCAAGCAAATGTTCCTAACATCTTTGCACTAACTATCAATGATTTTGTTACAGTTTTTTAATGGTTATGAACTTATTAATGCAGTTAAGAGGTAATATATAATGTTTAATACAAATACTATGATTTTTCTGAGATTATTTTGTCAAACATTGTATATGGTAACAATTATGAAGAACGCGGAAAGATTCCATTTGTAATATTACATCTGGATCAATATCATGACCGATCATATTAGGTTAAATTAAAAAGGCGAAGTATTTTAGTTTGTCCTCACTTCAAGAAAGTAGCTAAAAGTAAAATAATTTCGGTTGAACTCTTTGATCCAATTCTTGTTAAATATTTGATACGTGCTTTCTTTTTGACAAATAACTAGAAGAGAAGGAATTGCTAGATGAAATTCAATTGTTTTTCTTTCAAAATACAGTTGTGTTTTTTAAATACAATACATAATGCAGCACTGGTCGTAACGTAACAAAAAAGTGACTTGCAACATATTTTATTTAAAATCGAGTTCTCAAATTACGAATTAAAAGCCCATGACTTTATAAAGGACGAGCTATCAATTTCTTAAAACTCCCTTTTATTTCTCTAAGCAGCAAATAATTTTTTGGAATAGTAAGAATAGATCGAGCAAAGGTTAATTCACCACTACCCTTTAGTCTCATTCCACGCGACATTTCAAGATAAACTTTCTCCTGGGTAGCCACCATATAATAATTAAATATCTAGTGATGTTGACGTCTCGAAATTATCCTTTATCTTACATGAAGAAACGAAATTTCTCGATCTAATCAAACTTTTCCTCATGTATTTTAACTAAAGAAAGCAACGGCGTTACAATTAATTTAAATTATTTAATATATTTTATAATAATAAGAATAATTATAATTAATAATAATTAATATTATTATTAATTTATTAAATATATAATTAATATAATTAATAATTAAAGCAAAATTAGTAGCACAGTTACGCTACTTTAGTACCTTGTCCCTCAATTGGAGCCTACAAGCCAGACATGAAGATCAGTTCTGCGATGCAACGCGAGGATCGATGCGACGCGCTCAGCCAATCAGCATTAGCATAGACAGAACTTTTTTTCAGCCTCTGTCGGGACAGCGGCTCGTGAACCTCATTTGCATGCGCAGGATTATGGCTGAATATGCAGGGGACGTTTTGTGTGCGTGTCCCCTCAACCTTAGGGGGAGTGAGGGTCGGGCTACTGCCAATACTAGCCTTCAATTGGGGTTACCTACTCATTTCGTTGGAGGCTCAGACTGCTTAATCTGCTTAATATTTGAAACAGATGTAAGATATTAGGAGTACATATAGTAACCTTGTTAATTTATTACCGCTATTAACTTTTCACACCTATTATTATTATTATTATTTACCCATATTATTTACCCCTACCCTAATTAACCTTGTTTGCTATAGTGCAGGGTTAGGTGATGCTTATAGCAGTAATAAAACATCCCCTGTAACGATTGCCGTAACATTAATGATTACCAATAACAGAAAATTCATGTTCGCTATAAAATCAACGTGAATGGATTTTGTCAACAGAACGAATCCGTTTGGACGAATCTGTTCGGTAAAACGAATCATGTTTTGTTAACAGAAATTACCTATACTGAAAGTCTGTCTCTTNACGTAATATGGATAACAACGCAGAACAAGATTGTGACGGCCTGCACGTAATATGGATAACAACGCAGGACAAGATTGTGACGGCCTGCACGTAATATGGATAACAACGCCGAAGATTGTGACGGCCTGCACGTAATATGGATAACAATGCGGAACAAGATTGTGACGTTCTAGCTGCAAGCCTTAATTTATATAGATGTCAACTCCGAAATCAAATCCTCAGATTCTAAGACTGCTGCACTGATCAAGTTGCTACCAAGGAAAAATGCGCGGGCAAACACAATTCAACACCAAGAGTTCCTAACACTTGGAACGCAACAAGAATAACAACAATTGGGTGTTCCCTAAAATTTTTTTTATTATACAGAAGCAAAAATCATGTAGGCGCTCCAAAATTCGCGCTTCTGTCATCGTAGGCTTTATGTTTCTGTTAGTAAATTTGAAGCCTAAGACCGGTGGCCGAAAACTCGCATTAATTTAAAATTCACGCGTTTCCTTTTTATTTCTGACAATGTTAAGTGATAATTAATTAATGGATAGTCACTAACTCAGTCACAGCCTCTGCATGCAAAAAGTTTCAAATCTCTCATGTATTCATCTTTATAAAATTGCACACTAGCAAAGAAGGCTGAAATCTAGACCTTGATTGAAATTCATTCATTTCAGATTTATTAGTCCAGATATATTAATAAATTTGATAAGCATGAGCTCTGAGCGAGATAAAACGTTTCATAATTTTCGTTCTTTTACAACAATTAGACTCATCCAATAGTTATATAAAAACTAGCGGCACACAAAGGAAAGGCAAAATCTTTATTATTCAGCATCTCAATAATTTAAGACTAACGCATACTTTACATTTACCGATCTTAGATTTAACATTTTGATGCATACATTTTATACACATGTTTATGGCTGGTAATTTGTATTCGTTTTTTGGGTTACACTATACTGTATAATAAAAATTGCAAACTATAGTGAGGGTTTCACACCAAATCTAATGTAATCAACTCTAATCAAATATAACTCTAAAAAACGAAAAAAGTAAAAAATTTATTCATACCTTGACTGTATATCCGAGAAGAAAAATATTGCAATATATCACTAATTATGACATTAGCCGAAAAATAATCAACGCCAGCTCCTATCTCGCAATAGAACTGAAATTAGGCACTGCCAGAAGAAAAGCAATCAGCTAATTATATTCAAGAAATTGAGGCCGAATTCGATTACGATAAAATACAGCGTAACGTTATTGGCGTGTTAAAGTTACCATTTAACTTCAGCAAATTGATACATACACCGAAACTATTAATGAAAGAAATGACAGCAATATTGAGAGCCTTAATAGTCGATCTATTAATTAGTGAAGATGAGAATAATATTATTGAACTCTGACCTTAGAAAAAATTCTAATGAGAAAGTTCGTGGAGACACGTCACGATAAATTAAGTGCTGCATTTGATATGGATAATTATTATTATACATAAATTATGAGAAATCATATATGGATGCAATAGCAACCAATTATTTAAATAATTACACAGTACATTCAGATAATATACCAAAATAATATATCATATTATAATTTAATATCATTATAATATATTGTATTATAATATATCATAGTATATTGTATTTCTGATAATATATCAGAAAATTGTTATTCCCAATGTAAAATATAATAATTATATCAGATAACGTTTTGTACCAACATAGATCGACATGCGAATAATTCAAGTCTGAAACCGGCGTTGAACCATCGATTAACATTCCATCCATCGAGTTGAACCGGAATTCTATTTCAATGTCCCATCAATGTTCAGAATATTATCAAGAGACTATTGAGAAACTAACTCTACACTGACGATGAAGCAATTGAACGATATTCTCGTTTCCCGCATTGCAACTTTTTAAAAAATTTTATCAAAAATGTTGCTCGAAAAATGTGATGCATAATAGGAATTAAAAGACATTGTCAAATAGAAAATTATTAAAGAACTTGCGGTAGTGCATAAACTATCAAATTTCAATTTCTAACAATGTGGTGTTATAGATTATAAGCAATGCGCTAGATATCACAAACATCGCTACCACTGGACACAGTATTTACAATAGGACTATAATAATACAACGGTTAAGCAACTCTACAACTCCACAAACATTGCTATCACTGCACATACAGTATGAGTAATACAATAATAATAAAAAAATCTTGAACTCGTGCACGAAGCACGAGCTAGAGTCGCGTGCGCCATAGAGGCCAGAACAGTAATGCCCAGATGTCGAACGTGCCCTATGCCCCGCATGCAAATAAGGGCAAACCTTTCCCGAGAACGCTTCTCCTATTTGAATACAAGAATTAGCATAAAGCATCAAAGGCTGTAAAAAAGAAGCGAGTGTTAGAATAGCAGGATGAGTTCACAGCTGCCCCATCAATCGGTGCGCATCACGCGCCGATTGTTGGATCCATAGAGCAATAATAATGAGAGGCAGTAGTCGTAAGCGCGCGTGAATATTAAATACGTCGAGGCCATTATCGGTAAAGCCTAGCACCAAACACTGCATACGCGTCACGTCAAATACCCAATAGAATATACCGTATTTTTGTTTGCGCACGCGCGTCTCTCCAGCTGCGGCGGAGGCTTTTGTTTTACGGAAGGTGAGGTTTACAGGTTGAATATAGTGTTTGTTCAGATGTTGATATAGTGTTTGTTCAGATGTTGATATAGTGTATGCTCAGATGTTGATATAGTGTATGCTCAGATGTTGATATAGTGTATGCTCAGATGTTGATATAGTGTTTGTTTAGATGTTGATATAATGTTTGTTCAGATGTTGATATAGTGTTTGTTTAGATGTTGATATATTGTTTGTTTAGATGTTGATATAGTGTTTGTTTAGATGTTGATATAATGTTGGTTCAGATGTTGATTTTTTTTATCATATAGATGTTCAAAAGAAGACTTAGGACGATATTTAAGAGATAGTTGCAGTTTATAACCTAATCCTAGAAGAATAGACTGATGGCCTTGTATGATTAAATTAAATAATATTGAAATCATAGGAGTTAGAATCGCAAGATCCTTTATTGCATGGAAGGTACGACGGAATATGGCGTTCATTTTAGAAATGTAGCGAGGGTTGCCAGTCGGCCATTTTGATCCGAGGGAAGTACGCTGAGGGACGGGAAATGAGTGGCGCTGCATCGCGATCTCCCCTCCGCATCGCAACATGTAATTTTGATGTCGGTATTGATTTGAGTGGCAGCGCTGCGATGCAGGCGCCTCCACCCCTGATAGAGTGCATGGCTGACAGGAAATGGCCCTCTAAAATTCTATAAAATAGATAACTTCACTCACATATATCATAATATTGATAGATAATGCGTGATATATGCTGATCTGAAGTTTTTGTAATATGAATCTCAAGTTGAAATTAAAATTATGTTTAAAATTCTAATCTGAATCTGAAGTTAATTCTCTAATCTGAATTAGAGGTTAATAGTCAAAACTGAGGTCATGAAAATTATTTAAACTTATCACCTAAGAGAAAAATTTTCGTACAAAGAGAAATTTAAGAAAATCATTTATTTATATTATATCCTTGTCGATTTTATATTTTGATTGGAGCTAAGTCGAGGATTTATGAATGCTAGGCCGTAAATGAATTGGTTAATGAATTAAACGCGAATTTCAATATATATCACTTCCAATTATAATCATTTAAACAAACAATTATTTACGACATGGATTTTCTACATAAATTCTGAGGTTTTTACTGAATTACTCCAAAACTTGGAGATAAATAGTGAAGCGTGTTCATTAAAATAACGTATTCTTTTTCTAAACCAATATTTTCATAAAATATTTTGACGGAAAATATCACATATAAGAACATGAAAGTCAGAATGATGAAGATGATACTCTATTATTCATAATAATGACTACAGATCGCATTTGCATTTGGAGTGATTTTTAGCGCATAGCATTTGAAGGCAAACTCGAAATCAGGAGAAGAAGAGCTTCGAAAAAAAGTCAAAGGGCGTTTTAAAGAAACAGTTTTCTTCTTATGTGATTGGCTGTGCAGGTTGAAGATATTGCGAGGGGAGAGCAGAGATCTCAGAGCAAGCGAGGGGAGAAGCTACCGTGGATTTGTGAAGTGCTGTACAAGTCTTATGAGTTATTCGGCTTCGCACTTCCCCTCAGGATACTGTTGAGGGTGAATACAAAAACGAGGGCTGATTCCGTTAGGATACTCCCAACATGAGCGACACTGACGCGAATAAGGCTCGAGATTCAATTTTGAATTCCATCAGACCCTGACGATGAAGTTGAGGCCGCGAGCAAATGACATGAACACAAAACTTGAGAAAATTTTGACACGAATTTTTTGATAAAAAGGTGAGGATTCGCGATAATTATTGATAATAGAAAAATTTTCTAATTTCTTCATGTGTTATATCCATGCGAGTGAGGACATAGAAATAATTTACTGAAAAATAATGATGAGGAGGCAAAATTACTTATATTTGCATGTTTATTAGAAAATGCATATAACGCAAATGAAAACTGGATGAAATATATTTGAAAAAATTTAACGGCTTGATAACCACCGTCGCCAACGAATTAGAAGCAAAATCCCTAATTTGAAGTTGAGATAATTAAATGTGACGCCGAGATTACCGTAGACTTTTTTGATGAAACCTATTTATTTCTCCCCCTCTTACGTTAAATGAAATTATGTAAAAACTGTAATATAATATTTTATCGGAATGTAACTCTTATAGTATAATATCAAATAAAATGTAAAAAGGAAGTATTATTATGGAAATATGGCGCGAGTTATTGGACAGGTCCTGGGGACCAGCTGAATCAGTTCAGGTGAATCAACACGCGAATCAACGATCGAAAGCAAAATAAATAATAAAATTGTTACGTTGCAATTGACATAGTGAAATATATATGAAACCAAACACTAAGGTATTTTTGAGAAAGTAGTAATTAAGAATTTGGAATGCAAATACACTTTATGGGATATTTAATTTTTTTATCCAATAACACACAGGCAGCCGAAAACTAAGAGGTAGGCATAGAATAAATTATTTGGATATTATATTCTAAAATTAACAATCAAGTTTCTCAAACGTATGTTACTCTGCTCCAAATTGTATACACTGATGTTCAATATATGACATTCGACCGTTTAACATGATGCATTCCATGCTTGAAAACACACGCTGTACAGACAATTCAAAGCAAATTAATGCGCGAAGGCTTTTAAAATTTAAATATGCGCGTGCGTTACGGCTGCCTATGTAAATGAGGCGCGAGCCCTTCAATACCGCCGTCAATACAGCCACAGTGTCCTGGCTACTGGGCCGCTGTTATACAGCCAGAGTATCCTGGCTACGGGGCCGCTGTTATACAGCCAGAGTATCCTGGCTACGGGGCCGCTGTTATACAGCCACATGCAGTATCCTGGCTACGGGGACGCTGTTATACAGCCACATGCAGTATCCTGGCTACGAGGCCGCTGTTATACAGCCACAGTATCCTGGCTACGGGGCCGCTGTTTTACAGCCACAGTATCCTGGCTACGGGGCCGCTGTTATACAGCCACAGTATCCTGGCTACGGGGCCGCTGTTAACCTGCGTTGCAGTTCAAAGGGTACGACTCCAACGCCGTGATATGTTTTGAAGTGAGAGCTTTCTGGCGGAAATTAATTTTTCAATCTGAACACGTGAGAAGGGGAAAATAGAATTAAAGCCTGTAACAGAAAGTATCATGGGACGAGGTAATTTGAATATTTACAGAAACTACTGCCTTTTCCTGGTGTTGAAGTTATTGTTTGCGAAGGTGGCGCAAAGCATCTGTTGTGAGCTAATTTGAGGCTCCATGATGGGCTTCATCCAGTGCATGACGCACTGGAGTGATTCACCAGTGAACCAATTAATATTTTTCGCATTCAAAATAATATTTGCATGATTTTTTATTCGAAAATGGCCAATCGGAAAAATCTTCAACGATTTTTAATGATATCAAAATATCGTCAATGAACCAATGATATCAGAAAGCCTCGAAATTCTTACGCATTGGTATTTCTCACGATCTAGTCAGTAACTATTGTGCATGCAGCCTGCACTGCATGCTTATATGTGCCTGGTTGCGAGCGCAGCTTGGCAAGGGTTATCCCATCGTCCCTCAGACTTGTGCTGTTGCTAAAAATAAAATGGCAGTTCGTGATCAATATTCTAGCATTGGGTGGGCGTAGGCCTATGAAGTTAGCTTCCCTACAGCAAATATCGATTGCGTGCTTCCCTGCATTTGAGATGAGGGAAGCCCTCTCAGGCCCTCGTAAGGGGACGAGGGACTCGTCTTCAAGGCGCACCAAAATCGATACCATCAGAGGAGCTGAGGGCTCAAGTGCACAACTAAGACACGTAGTGCAAACGATAATTGTGTATCACAATGAGGACATATCTATTCGTGAATTATATCTTGTAATTTTAAACTTATAAATCAGATAAAACAATATTATTTCATTCATAATAAAATAATGATAGAAAACTTACAAATAGTACTAAAGTATCGTTTGCGCAGCATTTGGAAAATGACATTAGGATTGGCTATTAAATATTGCGGTTTGAAAAATACAATTTTGATTTGGTAAAAAAATCCTCTATGGGCAGTCTATCGAAAGATCCGGTTTGCTTCGATTCAACAGTTAATCAAACGGGGTTGGTCACAGCGATTACCATCTAACCCACAACCTTCATGGGTTATTATTATCATCTAACCCATAACCTTATAATTAAGTAGTTTTTATACAAAATTTAAATTCTTTTTAATTGGTCCAATCGACCACTCGCAACTCCGTTAACGTCAATGAAGAAATAATCACTGTGAAGACTATTTTCATGATAGGTCAAGTCAAGCTTAAAGTCAGTTTTTCAATAACAAAATGAGCTAAAGCAAGAAAAAATAAACGATCTCAGGCCGCCCACTTTTGACAGAAGTTATTTTCTCCCGCGACGAGCGGTCCGTGTTTTCTAAATGTCATTCAAGAGTCGCGCCTGTGAATATCAGTTTAATAAAAACTCGCCTCGCTTAAAGTAAACAGTATAAAGTTTCAGATATAAACCTAAAAGACAAGTGGGGCTTTTCAGGATTAAAAAAATTACCTCTGAATAACAAACACGTTAATAATTATACTTATTTTAGCAACTGCAATGATATTTGAGATTAATTTGAACTTTTAAAACGAGTGAGTTAATTTAGAGCATTTGCCTGCACTGCTGTCCATGCGAAGCAAAACACCGCACGTAGATTGCCAACAAAGCAAGCAAATATCAAGCCAAACTAATTGCATGTGCGATATCAATACATTGGCCGATAAATTAGCCTTAATACTTTAATAATAGTGAATAATAGAAAAGTAATTCTATTAGTTATTTTGTTGTCTTGTAATTTGATATTATGTTATAAAAATATTATTAGAATTAATCATAAATAGTCGAGGCACTGCTGCTTTCCTTATCTTAACTAACAGCTTCTATCTATTAACATAAAACATTCACTTTTTATAACTTTTAGGAAATCAACGAATGAGTACATTTTGTTGAAACGCAGCCCCAAAAATAATACATTTACGAGTTCCATACAATTTAATATAATAAATCTGTATTTGTTGAACCAAATTGTGGACATTGGCTCACGCCAAGCGCGGTGTACCCATGGACTAAATTTTTTCCCACCTCTTCTAGGCTCGCGCATGCAAATTAGCCCCGGGCGCGTGTTTGGCGGGAGGCGCTAGGCTGGATGCATGCGAGTCCTATAGGTCAAGTCAAGCTTAAAGTCAGTTTTTCAATAACAAAATGAGCTAAAGCAAGAAAAAATAAACGATCTCAGGCCGCCCACTTTTGACAGAAGTTATTTTCTCCCGCGACGAGCGGTCCGTGTTTTCTAAATGTCATTCAAGAGTCGCGCCTGTGAATATCAGTTTAATAAAAACTCGCCTCGCTTAAAGTAAACAGTATAAAGTTTCAGATATAAACCTAAAAGACAAGTGGGGCTTTTCAGGATTAAAAAAATTACCTCTGAATAACAAACACGTTAATAATTATACTTATTTTAGCAACTGCAATGATATTTGAGATTAATTTGAACTTTTAAAACGAGTGAGTTAATTTAGAGCATTTGCCTGCACTGCTGTCCATGCGAAGCAAAACACCGCACGTAGATTGCCAACAAAGCAAGCAAATATCAAGCCAAACTAATTGCATGTGCGATATCAATACATTGGCCGATAAATTAGCCTTAATACTTTAATAATAGTGAATAATAGAAAAGTAATTCTATTAGTTATTTTGTTGTCTTGTAATTTGATATTATGTTATAAAAATATTATTAGAATTAATCATAAATAGTCGAGGCACTGCTGCTTTCCTTATCTTAACTAACAGCTTCTATCTATTAACATAAAACATTCACTTTTTATAACTTTTAGGAAATCAACGAATGAGTACATTTTGTTGAAACGCAGCCCCAAAAATAATACATTTACGAGTTCCATACAATTTAATATAATAAATCTGTATTTGTTGAACCAAATTGTGGACATTGGCTCACGCCAAGCGCGGTGTACCCATGGACTAAATTTTTTCCCACCTCTTCTAGGCTCGCGCATGCAAATTAGCCACGCGTGTTTGGCGGGAGGCGCTAGGCTGGATGCATGCGAGTCCGGACCTCAGCTACCATGGCTGAATTAATAATACATGTATTAATTCAACCATTACATCTACAATACAGGCATGCGTGTGGTTCATGTGTGTGATGTTACTGATGATAATGATGTTACGGTTGTTACTAATAATATTCGTATGAATTTTTATCCGGAAATGGCCAATCGGAATAATCGTGAATGATTTTTAACGATATCAAAATATCGTCAATGAACCAATGATATCAGAAAACCTCGAAACTCCTGTGCATTGGTATTCCTCGGATTAATGTTAAATAAATAATATATGCTAAATAATAAATGTTTAATAAAATATATAAATTGCTATGGATGTCGATTAATTCATTGATGTGCTGCTGTTACTGACGTCAGCAATGTTGCCAACGTAAGTGAAGTAAATGAAGTTCCGGTCATTAACATCAGTTATACTGATGCTACTGACTTTAGCATCGTTACAAAAACACAAACCACACCAAGTTCATCGAAGTTCTTATCGTTTGTGGTGACAGCTTCATGTCGCCTATCGTTTAAAGTTCTCATCTGCCTCGATGCCGGTAATTAAGTGGGATGCTCAGGAAATTAGTAACTGGCATAGCTGTATAGTGTACACTCAATTCGTAGCTGTACACTTAACTCCTAGCTGTACACTCAACTCCTAGCTGCACACTCAACTCCTAGCTGTACACTTTTTTCGAGCTACATTTAGGATTTCTAGCTTCTTGTTTATATGGCCGCCTTCTGATATCTGTCCAGCACCTTCATCACTCTATAAAATGGCTCAAAGTCTCAAAAATATATTCATAAGATGTAGAAGAGGAGTAAGGGGATATTTAAAATGATGCGGACAGGTACGTATATTTAACTCTCAATAATATTTTAGTTACTGGAACTAAAGCTGAAACGTTGCTCGCAATTCATGTGTTCAATATCGGACATAATAAGAAGTAATGATCAGCCTCCAAGTTAAATAAACAACCAGCACGTTAATTATAGGAGCGCTACTGCATGTTGCGAAGCAGCAGCCTCGATCTTCTACCACAAAACGTAAAAAAATTGTATTGTATGTATAATAATATAAAGGAACTTTAAAAATTTCTTGTCCACGCTAAATATTCATGAAAATTGGTGGAGAATATGAGGCTAAAAATGCTGTTAATTTTTCCGGTCTGCGGACACCAGAGTTTGAAGCATGTTTTTCACTGGACACTTGGAGTGCCATCGAAAGCGCCACGATTAAGCATATTGATAATCCGTATAATAACCGACTATCCAAGTGCTCTAGTATGTATATTGGAAACTTGTGAATTGCGATTGGCAAAGAATAACTCTGAGATTAAAAAGCCAAGGATCAAAGCGCAATGTTTTTTCACATCATTGCCTGAGCGAAGGATCTCATGTAACCACAAGCATCGCTGCCTAAAATGCCGACCTCAAAATCGTTTGTACGACAACGCTCATAAAATGTAAAACAATATGTTCGTTCAACATAATAATTATAAAGCCCATCCTCAATTATGGGGCTAATTCGGTAAAGATAATCCAACATAGGTGCTATGCAGCAAAATTCCTTATAGCTGTTTTTGACAGGCGAAATATACTCGAAGATTGTCTAGTGAAATTGCTTCACCCTAAATCCT
The DNA here is from genome assembly GCF_000764305.2 of Hyalella azteca. Classification (NCBI taxonomy): domain Eukaryota; kingdom Metazoa; phylum Arthropoda; class Malacostraca; order Amphipoda; family Hyalellidae; genus Hyalella; species Hyalella azteca. The sequence continues at coordinate 269,583 of NW_025939888.1, read as the reverse complement.
GGTAACGAACTGTAGCCTGACAAACTGCTTGCATGATCCATGATTGATTTACTGAAGTCTCCCATTAAAAGTTTTGACTCCAGGCAAGTAGTTTTTTATTTGCACTGCACAGGAGCACGCGACGCTCTGCCAAAGAGCTTCTTATAAACATTAGAACAAAAGTTCTAACCAGAATAAGCTCTCCCTACGGACATTGGCGTTATAGATCTCAACGTTAAATTTTAAGAAGCGGAACTTGAAATAGGCCACCATAGTTGAAAGATGAAAATCTATTCCTTGTAGGAAAATTAAATTTTAAAATAATTTCACGGCTTTGGATTCAGTCAACATCATACTTTAATTACACAATAATACGATTCCCAAATTATTACAATTAAATACAATGAATAACTAATTAACTATATAAATTATACATTACCAGTTAACCATAATACCGTTAGACAGCTGGAAAAAGGTGAATATTGATAATTAGATATCAATGCTTTGCCAGGAACCGTATCTATAATAGTCGAGTTAATTGTACGAATGATATGCAGCGTATAGGATTGACAACCGGACAATATCATCGATCACTAGGTGTCTCATTTTTCTAGTATTTTGTTCACAAAGCAATATTACAACAAATTTGCTGCCCTGACGCTCGGGTAATTACCTCTTGTCTCACCCGACGAGTAAGCAGGAAAAAGTAGACAGCAATTTGTAACCACGTGTGCTGCCCAGAGAATAAACGGGTGCATGCCACCAATGTACGTTGGGGCATGAAGACCTGCAATTTATTTTTCGCTTGCGATGCGATTTTTTTGCAATCTATTGTGAAATCGGAAAAAATTTCACTGTAATAAATATTGATTGAGGTATATTGATCTTCGACCGTTTTCTCACAGATCGAACAAAATTCTACCAAACGCTCGTAACCATGCAGTGCTTACAGTTATGACCTCCACCTCCTAATTCGCATTCAATAATAGCTTATCAGACCAACATGCATCAAGTGACAGTCAGCACTAATAAATGCATCCATATTCCGAGACTAGGTAATCCTAGTGTAACCAAGAACAAATTCTACCAATGCGAACAAAAGCTCTTGAGAGTTGAACGTCTATGAAAGCAAGGCCAAGTTTATGCAAATTAGCTGTTTTTGAGAGCCCAAGTCAGTTTCTAGAGAAAGTTCAACATCTAAGTTTTGTTTAATTAACAACAGAATCTTCTTCATCGACTGCTGGACCTCCTCTAGCGGAGCGAGAACTGCAATAAGATTAAAACGACCATACAGAGAGCCACACAGTGATAAATGTCATAAAAACTTGAGCGGTATTATTCACCAACTCGGAAAAACAAGGAAATCCACTTCCACACTGCGCTCGCTGGAGAGCCATTTGGAACCGTATCAAGAGTGGAATGAACCTGTGGAGCCTCCACTTCTGCACTAAAAACTGCCAATTGCAGTACAGGTCAAGATGTGGGATGACAGCTTGAAGAATATCTGAGAGTCTTGCTGGTAAGTGGGTACGGCCTCATGTTATTTGAATTAAAGTGAGTAGAGTTGACATACTTGCAAAGTAAAATATTCGAGAAGGCAATTTAAAGTGACTATTACTGTCTATGATATTTGTATCCAGCACGACAGTCGGGTTAAAGATAAAAAAATATAACTCAGTACTCACTGCAGTGAGTGACAGAGAGCGCATTTTCTCTTCGACGAAAACGTGAAGTCACGGACAGACGGACAGACAGACGGATATGACGAGCACAATAGCACCTTTTTCCATAAATGAGAAAATGCGTAAAAAACGTCATATTTGTAAATGTAAATGTTATTGCCGCACTTCCTGGCTGATGCATTTGACAATCGAAATCCCGTCGCAAATCTCAGCATGAGTTATGGTTCATAACAAGAGTATCCGTAAGTTCTTCACACAAAGTTTTTAGCGGATTGTTTTGCGCAGTTGGCATTTGACTACCGAGTACCCAAATGCACTAAATGTCTCTGTTGCAAATGTCAAACGTATAACACGATGCTTTATTGGAACAAAAACCAAATTACTACTAGGCGAAGTCACATATAGTCACTTTTATTTAATGAAGTCGTCGCCAAAAGTTCCTTAAAAATTAAACTAGATTATTACTCCTGTTCCGAGTCATATTCAAGCGAAACCCATCTTTTATGCAGCCACTCATGCATGGGTTTTAATTCTCTTGATAGTTTGAAGCGACGTCGACAGATGCGTTTTTCTGTATAGATTTAACGCTCCACAAACTTATTAGAAACCTGTTCCGCAGCGAGAGATTTGGGGAAGAAAACGAGTTCTGCTGCCGGATTCCTTCACTTTATTGGAGACGTGGAGTGGCGAGCGATAAAAAGCTGGGAAGCCTGCGGGAACAGCTCCGGTGGGAGGGCTGGGCTGCTGGAAGACTGGGCTTGAGGCGCGTGGACTGGTTTCGGGAGCTGCCGGGCAGTTAGTTACACGGGTAAATGGTCTGATTTTAGTGGTAGGACCTCATCACAACTCACGGTAAGCTACTCTTTAGGATAAATAGCAGGTTAACACGACGCTGCTCGGGAGTTTGTGTTCGATGCGTCGTAGGTAACGCGAAGTGGGAAGGTAACCCAATGTTTCTCGACAACGAATGTTTCTTTATGCGAATGATGCCTCGATAATAATGCATGAGAACATAAATGCCCATCCAACACACCAGCACAGAATACGTTTCCGCTGTTTGTCTATTTGTACACGAGATAAAGACAACGATTGTATTCGTGATACTAAAGGAGTCATCAAACAAGTTCATTGATTGCAATTTTTGAATTTCGTGTCACTTATTAGTTGTTCTTTTGTTGAGTTTTTCTTGGCAGTTTTTGAGTTTCGTGTCAACTCCACGAAATCAGCTTCATTGAAAATTTGTAAGACTGGCATTACAAATTCTTATTAAGCTTTCATTTCTTAATACATTTTTTCCCTCTACACACTCAGCCAGGCATCTCCTAAAATTTTAGATCGTGGCGACCATTGTTCAACCATAATGGCGATAACCCAATTTTCCTTTTCAATATAACGTACAACAGGTATTGTTAACGATCATACGTGTTTGACAACTTAGTTAAAATCTTACCTATTATTCTAACGAACATTTTCTGGCTGGCCAATTTGGTATTCACCAACAGCAAGGGACAAAGGCCTTTCCTCCCATCATGACAATTAATTTTTGTGATCTAATTGATGAACATTACAAACGCCGCTTCACTGCGTGACAATAATTCAAGTAACTTCTTCAGCGCACAGTGAAATTGCAATTTTAGAATCAATACAGAGCCAAAATTTAGATTTCGAAATTTATCACTCATTTGTCAATGCATAACCTATTAGCAGGAATGAATCTCAAATGTCACATTTTTTTGTGGTAATGTCCTAGACCGATTGTTATTATAAACATATTAACGAATAACTGCTGCACAATTTCAATGCCTGGTTGCTAACAAATACTAAAATTAACATTTTAAAATGCAATCAAGGAAATACCAGCTTGGGTTGTTTAGCGTAGAGTGATAGGCAAACGCGGTGTCACATGGAAAATTCGCTGTTCAATGTTATTCGTACCAGAAGGCTTAGTGGTTTTAGTAACCTTCAGTTAACTGAGAGTTGAAATGCAAAAAATGCAAATTTTCACAGCGTCCTCACATATATGTTAATCATAAAACATTCGTGACTCTCGCAATATTCACATCCATAGCAAGTTGCACTTATCCAGTTCAGCTCATCGCATAATCTGAGTCGATGCGCTGGACTGTAACCTTAGTGCTGATAAGCGCTGGACTCCCAGTTTAGGATGTCATAGGCAGGTTAATGAACTCTACGGGATCAGCTTCACTGAGAAGTGGTAAGACTTACATAGAATTTTTACGAGACTTATAAACAATAAAATCGTTATAATAAAGTATAATAACAAATATTAAAATAAACATTATGGTTTATTATTGATAATTATAATTAAACTATCTTAAAAATGCTTAAAATTATTTTGAAAAATGCGACGTTAATCGAGTTGGTTATCCTAACGTGGCGTTCCTGTTTAATTGCTTAGCAAATTAGAGGTCCTGAAACCCTCCATACAGAGATGCACGATAACAGCTTCTTTAGTAATTAATTTAGAAATGGAAATTAGGTGTCAGTAGTTTAGTAGAATTACTTATTTTTGATAAAAGTTCCTATTATTTTGAAATGTTACACAGAACAATAGTTGTGCACTGTCATACAATTACTGAAGTAACGATATGAAGGTATAAAAAAAGTCTTGGATTCATTTCGAATGAAAAATCGGTCCCAAGATTATAACATAGAAAATATTATCATTGATTCAGTAAAACTGCGCATTGAACTTTCAGCAAACCAAACAGAGAGCTGATTCAAGCATGAAGTATCAAGATATAAATTATTCATTTCATTCAAAATAAATCATTTAAACAGTTAAATTAAATACAATAGTTTGGGGTTCAAGTTTCGTTGCTGAAGAAATTCAAGAAGTTTGTTCTTAGTCAATAGCACGTGCTTGACCCGCCAGCACGAAATAGAAAATTTTCGAGTATGTTGAACTTCTTTGAACTTAAATATTTTTCTAATACAAATATGCACAATGAATCATCAAAATAATAAGCTAATGGAAAAATCAGTTCAGACTTCTTGGTATTGGAAAATGTTTTTTGAGAAATATTTTTGAGAATAGAGTGCAATGCAGTGCCAACAATATTTCTAATATGATTGTTTTTAAAGGGTCCTATGGAACGTGTGATACCAACATCATCATTGCAAGAAAATTAACAGGAATACTGAACCAATATCAGCTGCTGCAGATATCAACATTAACAAGAAAAGTCCGAAAAAAAGGAATTACACATCACCGAAAACAAGAGAAGCCACCGTTATGGCAATATAAGCTGAAGAACGTAATGATAAGAATTCAATAAAAGATTTCTGGGAAGAATGCGAGGCAATGAAGTGCCAGTGTAGAGCCATCATACGGCAGATGACGAGCTCAAGTTAACTTTAATTAGGAGTCCAAAGACCGGGTGAAAGACAAAGAACTCTCCCTCACAATCAGGCGATCTCGCCTTAAGCAACCGCCTGCGCTTCACATGGACGCCCATCCTTGCAACTCTGCAATGGAGTTTTTACCCCATTATAAAGTTTTTACCCCATTATCAAGGCTTATTTTCATGGCTTCAAGTGGATTATTTGGGTGACTTTTTAGATGCTGTGTCCGCCTTGAGCATCGCACACTCTTGAAGGAATGCTACTAGAAGCCGGTTTTATTTTAGCGGCTTGTTTTCGGGAATAAACAGGAGAGTCTTGATGAAGAGTGTGCCGTGGGCTAGTCTAGAGTTGGCTTGATTATAGCCGCTTCTGTTGCAACAACGTGGCTTCGGCTACTGACTGCAGTTTTTTTAATGGAGATCCTCTGGAGATAGTGGTGCATCTCACAGCAAACCTTGGGCCATCATTTCCACATGATTGCTGGCTTCAGAAAAGGAGTGCCTGTGGGAATGAAATTCAGAGCAGCATTGGTAGCGATGCTTCTCCACCATTTTATAAACTGGTCGCTTCTATCAAGCCCACTTATTTTGCTCAAGAATGTGGCATCGGACACACCAACTTATCAACGGCAAAATTATTCTGATAAAGTTATATTCGCCACAAAAGCTGGTTGATCATCGAATAAATTATTTTAAATTTAACTTAAAAATGTGAAAAGAAACATATTGAAGAGACCTTGTCCTTTATACTACGAGAAATTTTCAGACAATATGGATACAAGTTTAAGTTCAGTTTAAATTAACGTGCAGTTTTAGGCTCTACAGTAATGACTTTAATTAAGCCTTCCTTTCCAGAAATAAGAATATTTTAATAAGCTCTAATATATGAATAAAATATCCAGCTAGTGGGGGTAAAAAAGTATTTTCACTGGCATTGTAAGTGTATATTTTATATTTGAGTCAATACAAATGCATCGAATATTTCTTCATTTTTCCACTTTTTATTCGATCGACATGAAAAAATTTACGTTCATGTTATACTGCTAATAATCAGTGAACCAAATAAAATAATTTCAAATTTATCTAATGATCAGAAATCAAGTGGAAATATGGAATTCATTGCATTCTTTCGCAAGGAAAGGAATGCCAGTTTCCACTCATCCTGACTTCCCCTCAACAACTTGTGAATTTCGTTCGTTAACGAAGAATTTCGCGCTAAATATTCATGACGGCAATTAACATTTCTCGCTGGATTAGTAGAATTATTTCTCCGAAACTCCAGAACGCAACTTCTTGCTTTCCAGGAATGCAGGTTCGGGCGCTGCCATCGCGTCCAGAAGAGCAGAAGTCCCGGTCATCGACACGGCGCGCGGTTGGGAAGAATCTTGTGGAAACCATTTCGTAATTTTGGGAAACTACGCCGAAATTTTGGTCGTAATTTTGGGAAACTACGCCGAAATTTTGGTCGTATTTTGGGAAACTACGCCGAAATTTTGACACATGGGGAAATTTGGATAAACTTCGTAGGAATTCGGGTAAAACACGCCAAAATATGGACTAACCACGCCAAAATTTGGCCAATCCACGTTGAATTTTGGACAAAGCACTTGGCCCACAATACAATTTTGGTCCAACAATGCCGCAATTTGGACAAACTGCGTTTCAACTTGGTCAAACCAGACCGAAATTTGGTCCAACAATGATTTGTCATGTCAAACCACACCGAAAACGTCGCAATTATGTCAAACCACGCCAAAATTTGGTTCAATATTTGGTCCATTAACGCTGCAATTATGTCAAACCAAGCCGAAATTTGGGTTAATGAATAAGTGGCTTCCAGACACCAGTCCTTAAATGAATTATAATTGATCAAGCGTCGCAAGCATCTCAAATTGAACAATTTTCCAAGATTTAGAAAATGTTCTTCGGCAAGAGTTCACTTCAGGTTAGGAACAAACTAACATTCATGGATGTGGTTTGGAAATGAAAGAGATGCTTCTTTCTTTATGGTTTTAAAAAATAATTGTGTCACATAGTGGAGAAAGATAGGAACATTGAAGGAAAAATATAAGGACTGCCTTATTATTTGTTCTAATAAGCAAGCCTACATCACGATCCAAGCAGCGTTTCATACTTCAGGCATAATCGAGACACTTCACAGTTACTTGAACTATTAAAAAGACATTGAAGATGAATGACATGATGGCAAGACGAAAGTAGGTCGAGGTAAGGAATGTTAAGTAAAGTAATGGCATGCCATAAGGCGGGTAGCAATAAGTGATGGGACGCGACGCGTGGCATACGTCAGGAAGTGGCAGGACGTGGCAAGTGGCATGTGGCGAGAGTGACTCTAGCCGAGAATTCTACGCTCACGTAAGCTTATTCGATGAATCGTAAAGTTATAAAAAAATATAACTCAGTACTCACTGCAGTGAGTGACAGAGAGCGTATTTTCTCGTCGACGAAAACATGACGTCACGGACAGACGGACATGACGAGCACAATAGCGTATTTTTTTCATATATGAAAAAATGCTCTAAAAACGATCTCAAATAAACGGGAAAAATTATTATTCAAATAAACTGGGAAAATTTTGTTTTATTTTTAAATTATTATTTTTTATCAATAATTTTTAATTGCTTTATCTGCTTTTCTGATTGAGATCGAAGCGTAAAGGTGATTTAATAACGAGATGTTTCTCATCTCCGGCTATTACCCCTCCGCCCTGTCACAACTAATTACTAATTTGAGATATTTTGTTGTACAAGCAGCTCCATAACAATTTACTTGATTTACGGTCTATTAAGTTTACCAGGCAAAAAGTGCAGCCAATAGAACAACAGCTCTTAAGCTTCTTAGAATTTATCGGCACAAAAACAGCGTCAAGTCAATCGCCATTCATTTCATAATCGCTAATTCGTCTATTCTAAGTAAGTTACAATTTATTTATTACACGCTTCATGTGTTGAGAATTACGCCGCGACACTCTAGTGTACTACACTCAAACATTTTAAAGGCATAGTTTTGTCATGATGTAATTAACGTACAAGTTTAAAGAATTTTTTTATTCCGAAAATCAAAAACTCAATCTGAATTTTTATGTGTCAAATTCGGTTGGTCGTCGGATTATGCACTGTTCATATTTCAACGAGATATAATAATTAGCAAGGAGCTACGTAAATCTAAATGACGGCTACACATATCTTGAAATATACATTCATGTACGATCTTTCTAGTGAGAATATTTGGCTTTTCGTTTCGTAAAAAAATTGGCCAGAACCATTTAAGGACAATTTAGGAGCACCTTGCCACGCGGTGATCGTTTGATCTTTTATCAGGGCACAGAACTGATCAGGATTGTGCAGCATTGCCGACCAAGATACGCAAAAGATTTCAATCACATAAAGAGACGTAATCTTTTCGGTATTATCACTGGACAAACTTCAATAGCCATGAAGTAAAATGTTTGAACATGCTTAATTGGGAAATAAATACGTTATAATTATCAGTTGCCGCTGTCCAGTACGTTAATCGCCGAAAATTTCAGGCACCAGACAAGTATAACTTCTTAGCAAGCTATCTTATATCTAGTAAAGCAGTTCAATTAGCGCTTTTTTGTCTAAATATAAAGTTTCTCCTAAATTAGAGTTATATTGTATTTTGGTTCTATTTAATAGGTCGAACTTTTCGTTAATTTAATTTTCGGACAATTGCTTTATTAAAAAAACTTCATGGATCAATAAAAGAAACGAAGTTTTAATTAGTTTTAGTTATTTGCTTTTAATTTAAACTATTTTATATGTCCAATAGATTAGCAAGGCAGTAATGGAGTGTACAAGCCAGGCAGGAACAAAAGAGCTAGCAGCAGGTTATGGAGGATTGTTATCGCGTTTTCCTCTTTGGGCTTCAAATTGGGGAAAAATATTGAAATTTCATTCCTCGGTCACTTCAAACATGCTCATTTGAGAAAAAAATACATAAAAAATCATGAATATCAGATCTGGGGGATGTATTAGATTAAAGTTGCGTGAATGCGAACTCGCATACCCAAACTATGTTCCCTAACCTCAGGCTCCAAAACGAGCATGAAACCAAACTCTTACTCGGAAATTTTGCATTGTTATTTACATGAATTTTCAATGTTTTAACAGAAAAAGCTGATGTCATGCAATTAGTGTACGTCACAGAGGGAAATTTCACACAAGAACCTATGAGAGAGAATAGATCAGTTGAGATTACTTTTCTTGAAAAAAATTCTAACTCAAACGTTCTTTACTTGCTATAATATGTTCGCTTCTTCGTCGTTGGGGTATCGAAAAAATTAATTCGATGCGCTTTGAATTTTAAACGATCAATTGGACGAGTCCATTTTAGATAAAGACAATTTTCATACCTGTTTATCCACCTAAAATTGAGGCTCGAGGAGGCTCTAATCCTGCGGCATCAAGTGAAAAAGCCTACAGGGTTTACTCCGTAATAAGCATGGCCAGAAGCCGAGCCGCGCTGCGCAGTTGCCAATTTAGCAATTGTGGAAGTAAGGCGATCGAGGGCGGCACTCCCGACGCAGACCAGTTCTCGTGGATGGTATCGATGATTTATCGATGATTTATCCGCACAAGGAAGCTTACAGATGCTCATAACATCTCTTACTGGCAGACGCCGCTTTAAAAAATACGAGGCGCGCTGCTTGATGCAATTTTACCAAGAATTTGAGCAGCAAAATACGCAAATTTTTAGAGTCGAATCATAAGCAACTCGAACAACAGGAATCTTATAAAATAGGCGCCAGTTAACAGAAATGAATTTCGACAGAAATTACCGAGACCTTTAAAAATTATACCTGCATGATTCACCTCCATCACATTCCTGCTCTTCTTTGGCACAAATTTCAAACAGTGAAATTCATTTTTCTTCGGGAAAAGAAGAATCCTGCCTTCGAAGCTGCATAGCAAGTGATTTGGTGCGTATCCAATGAAGTTTTTATGGTTGAAATACGCAAACAAAACATGAAATGGGGAGAATTCCATTGCTGAAAAATTAGAACCGTTAACTCCCGCGTGCGGTTTTAAGAATGCAAGCATCGCGGTGGCAGTCCAAATGACTCGGTTCTTTGTGTGTAAATCTTTCGTAAACCGCGTACAAATCACTTGCCAATTCATTCATTGGTCGCTGTGTAATATTCGTTTTTGTTCATCATACTTTCTGTGCTTTATTCTAAAGATGAACCATACCGACTTCGTGATCAGAGCAACTCACATCGAATGATTTCATTCTTTTGTTGAATAATAGTAATTAAAGTCATATTTAAAGGTACAACTACCGGGTTCACTTCCTCATATTTCTCCGTTCATCTCATCGAAGTTCTTCGAAAGCAGACAATTCTCAAGACCTGAAATTTATGATCATCTACAATAATTCCCAGGGGTCGTTCGTACCAGCACTGAGGGACGGAGAGCAAGAACTTCCCATAACTTAGATAAGCATCAGCATTAAAAAACTGTTGAAAGGACCAGTTCAGGGGACCTTACCTGCAATAAGCTTATCAGAAGCTTTCGGAACAGCGTTCTCTTGTGGGAGGAACGCGTCGAGTTTCTTCCCACACTGCAAATAATCGAGCGCGCGGGTTGGACGATCGACTGTCAAATGCAGTAAAGGCCAACAGCTTCGCAGCAGTTCACATGACCAACAAAATATCACCAGCTACGCGACCTCGGTTGCCTTGCAATGTAATGTTCGAGTTAATTAAGAGAGACGATATAATTAATTTGTAATTAATAACATTTGACTGAAATCTTGCTAAACTCTCTAAGAACTAAGATGAAGTTACGAAATAGACTAAGTATATATCAGCTAAATAAGATAAGACAGCTATATATATAAGCCATATGTAAGACATCAAATTCGGTAAATTCAGATCATTCAAGTACGAAAAATATTTGCACGGCGATTGCTACGCGCTATCTTAGTGAAAAATTTCCATACGATTGATAAGAAAATCCATTATTAAATAAGTTCCCCATAGTTGGAAGTCAATCATCGCCAGAAGATGTTATACTCTGGGTAATTAAAACACGTGTCATACATTGAGCTTAATAAGTAATCTGCACATTCATTCCTCCATTTCCAACATTTTTGACTTCTCTGGACTAGATAAAACATTACCTTAAGACAACAAGTTGTATGGCTTCTCATGGCTCCAGAGCTTCGCAGCGATCAGACATGATTAATGGGCAAAGGCTTTGAACAATGGCTGCTACCAGACACGGACATGCTGCGAGCAAGGTGAGCTGCTCGTCGGTGATAAGAAAGGCACAATTATAGCGGGTAACCATATTTTGGAGTTACGCCTCCAAACACCAGTAAATAATATGAAAACGTCTATTATTTTTCCATTTGCATAGCGGTTTTTATACGATACCATTTTATTATTACACCAGGTCATGTAGTGATGATATGGTGGCATGAACAGACATCATTACCAAATTTTGCTTGCAATAGGATCAAAGTCAACTCACATGGTTCTAAGCACATGAATTCACACAGCGAGCATTTCGTGTTTAAAGTCAGTAGGCCCAGAAGTTACTTATAACTCCTTGATTAGCTGGCGCGTTGCAACACTTCCAGCCAATTTGGCAACTTGCAAGAAGCAGGAGAGTGGTCGGCATCTTGCAGTTCTGCCCAAAAACTCGCTTGTCTTGTCAAGGAAACCCGTCGCCCAACATCATTTATCGGCCACAAGAATCCAGTTGACGATTCAACGATAAGCCAAGAGGCAGGAGGGCTTCTAATTAATGGTTCTGAAGTTGAGCGTCCTGAAACATCGCTCCTGCCGCAGCAACTCCACTCACAATCCCAGTCACAACAAAACTCACAATCCCAGTCACAACCTCACTCACAATCCCAGTCACCATCACCATTTGCTCCAATCCAATAGACATTGAAGGGAATGACAGCTCCCAGACGCAGTTTTAAATGTCATTAATAATTTTTTTCACTGACAGCAAACAGATCAGAACATCATACAAAGAAATGAAAGTAAATATCACTAATGTACTGTCTGGAAGTAGCTAGGTTTGTTCGGCAGGTAATGAGAGTGCAGTCGCCTACGAGCACACAAGTGATATATGCGTTTAATTGAGCATAATTGCGTAAATATGCATTTAATTGCGTATAAGTTCAGATTTTCAGTTTTTTCAGGCTATTGAAATAATTATTTCAAACATCGAAAACTGCCGCTGAAAAGACGTGTCATTCTTTTCACCCCAAAAATGCTTGACCCCAAATATGGTTCTAGAAATGAACTGGAGACAAAGTGGTAGAAGACGAAACACAAAGGCTTTAATATATTTCATAATATTATTATTTACAAAGTTTCTCGAGTCGTCAGCTCGAGTTAACTTCGTTCAATTGTTGAAAGATAGCAGGGAAAAAATTACCCAGTTCGACGTCAGCTCACATGGATTCAAATGTGAATGGCGCAACTATTGATATGAATGAATAGTAATGAATATTGAATATGAATATTATGAATATATGGATGAATATTAAATAATAATTAATATTATTTTCATTTATTGGCGCAACTATTAAATCAAGAATATATAACATGATGCATATGACAAACATATAAAATGAGAGCGCACAACGCGAAAGACCATGTAAAAGATAGGCATAATCCCACCTGACGTGGCATTGAGGCGGCAGAAAAGAGTAGCTGGTTTCCTCAATATGTCCAATAAATGAGGAATTTTCCCGCACTTTATGTGCAATGAGACTCCGAGTGCCACGTACCTCAAGATACCAACAAGAATCGAGAGAACATTTATATTTTTTCCTGGCTTCTGTAGTTAAAAACATCTTGGTATTGTTGAGATATCTGGAGAAGCAATCTTAACAACAGCTGCCTTCGCGAGAAAAAGGCTCGAATCCACAGGATGATTATATGATCAAATAATAATGATAGGGTAAAAAACCTCTGAATTTTACTAGGATAAAAATGCTCACATGGAGCGCTCGGGTAAGAGGGATTTGAGGAAAACTACCAGGATTGGAAACGCCACGTCACCAATATGAAGGTGACCGCAACCTTTGATATAAAAATGAAGCGTTACCTAAATTCAGCTTCACATTTATCTCAATAAATAAGAACAACAATGTAAATGCACACACAATATCAACGTTGAATAGAAATTGTTGCTTCGCTTGTTGTGGAGACTGTCTAGTTTCTGAGTGTCTGTTATCTAAATTATTGTCTCCCAATTTGCATGTGCAGAAGCTAACGATAACAATTTTTTTAATGTAAGATACGAAAATCATTGTTTCGAAGACAGTCGAATTTTAATTTGAATGAAATAGATTATGGTTATTGGTTCACACTTTTGCTATTGGTTCACACACAGGTCCACATTTTGGTTCTAGGGACCATTAAAAAAGTGGATGCGGGTGTTTTTATATTGCGAGTTTTTCTCACAGTAAAATTTCAATATATTTTAAATCGGCAAATATACTCGAAGCTCAGTTTCCAAAATTCCAGCGACTGTTTTCGAAATCACTACAAACTCCTCCTCCGTGAGCACACCGTTAAATTTGTTGATCGTTCTCTGTCATTTATTGTTTTAAGTTCTACTTTGTTAACCGTATAAAGCGGTTGAATCTTTTTATACTCCTACCCGATTCTTCGCGTAGGAGTGGCACGTATATGGAGCTCGTGTGGACGTTTACTCCGCGTAGAAGTTCTAATACTCGAGCCTCCACGTAGGAGTGCTGCAGACTAGGGCCTTTACTTTCAAAAAATTTAAGAGATCGTAAGTTCATCAGCCAATCATTGACGGCCTTTCAAGCAAAATACACCAATCATAGACAAGAAAATATGGCATAAGTGCTTAGGTTCACTTAGCGAGTTTTGAAAGTATGGCCCCAGTAGCTTAAGAGTATAAACTCTGGCATTATAGGCAATTAAGTTGGCGTGCGCCGCGCTACACGAGCGACACGCGAGACGTCGAGTTCAGTGTGATCGCTGGCCTCGGCCTCCTGTCAATCTTATTTAATTAAACTCAGCTGTGCACTTTCTAATCATAATCACCTACTTAATCGCATGATAAAAGAATGTGCCGAAAAGTGCTGAGAATAATGAAATAAAACTGGTGGAAATAATGATTTTCAATGTTCGATTTCACTAATCGCTTATAAGGAGTGGAAGCTAGGCTTCCTTCCTTCGCGTGTTTCAAGAGGACGAAGTTTGGTGTTAGTCAAAATTCCCCAACTGAATACTATTTCTCCTGAGTCGATTGCTCTTCACTTCACGCATTTGCATTTAAGGATGAATATTAAATTTTTTGGAGTTGTGCTTGTCATCTAACTTATTTTCAATAAAAATATGATTAGAAGAGGGATTGTTAGGAATTTTTTGGTTTGTAAACTTGGAAATTTAATTGTACAATATTTCTCGATATATGAGGTTACACGAGCGAAATAAAATGAAGAAAAAAGTCAAACTTCTCTCATGAAGTGTCAATGTAAGTCTTGTGCACCCATTTGTATGTTTTTTTTAGCCATGTTATACTGAAAGAACACGAAATCATCTCTTCTCATGAAACTGGATTAGGAAGTTTGATAAGAACTAGCCCAAAGACGATCGTTCCATTTCAATATGGCATGATATTTTGGTAAATTTAAGTTAAATGATCTTAAGGCAACAAATTATGTAGAGGTAATATTATTGTCTCCTGAGTAAAATAATGTTTTGTATTTTACTAAATATTTGCAGTAACAGGTTTGACCATTACTACGAAGATTGTCCATTACTGCGAAGCTTGTCCATCATGCGAAGAAGATTTTTCAAAGCTGCTCCAATAAATCATCAATTATTTAGCTTAAAGAAGCAAATATATTGAATTCGGACTGCCAGGAAACATCGACAAAACTTTATGCTTGCATTGAAAACCGTGAAAAATGAAATTGAAAATCAGAATCATATTTGAAACAGAAAAATGGATGTAAATTGCATTAATTGAGGCTCTTTTCATCTGTTGATTCTTATGTGACATCACATCATAATATGCGAGCGATTTTCAAACTGACTCACGAATTCAAGACTTGCAGTTCAATTTCACATTCAGAATTCAAATAAATTCATACATTCTATGAAGTGATGCGAGGATGCAAGCGCAATTGCGTTAAGTGCCATATATGATTGCCAATATTATTAATGGTTCAAGTGATCGAAATTCCGAACAGCGAGCAACGACGTGATTCGAAATTTATTCGATATTTAACAATTTTACCACAAATACCGATCTTTTCACCGCGGAAAAACTATTTCGCATCATCAGATTTATGAATATAAACCTCGGTGAGTGCGTGCTGGATAGAAATTTATGAGCTTTTCGTAGTGGCGGAAGTCTACATCAGGATTGGAAAAATTCTGTAAATGCCTGTAGAAAGCATGACTAAAAATCACTTGTGCGATGTTGATATCTAACCATATTTCGTTCAACTTATATTTCAATTATGACGTTTTCTCCAAAATGTAATGCAACAGCTGTCACAAAACCGGCAAAGTAAAAATAAGCTTATTAGTTATTTGATTTCAAGTTTACGCGAAGAAAAAAAAAAATCTTAACCGCAAACCCACCTTATTTAGGCCTTTTTTATACATGATGTTAAATAAATTGAAGAAAGTTTAAATGAACTCCAGAGGTGATTTCGACGCTTTCGCCCACTTCTCATGCCCCAGATAACGAGAAAATGTGTTTTCCTGGCCAAAGAGATCAAATGGCGTACGGGCGATTATTCGAGCTTGCTTTCCAATAATACCTTCACCTACAGATCCTGATCAAATTTATTAAGAGTTTCCGCTTCGGTAGACCCAGTAAAAGAGACGCCGAAATGTAGGCTGGCGTAAAGTGCGCAATGTTTTTATTAGAAAGTTTAACAGTTGCAACCAAGCAAAAAGTTTCGCAACCTGGAATACATTACGTCCAACAGGGAAATTTACACCTGTTCCTGAAAATGTGCTAATTAATTGTGCCGTTCTGACGGCTGAGGGGGACATAGCAATCAGAAAAATTAATGGGTCAAATTGTGCATACAATGACACACTTTCTTACTCACAATGCAAGCAGAAAGCAGACGGAGCAACGATTAATTTTTTTCCGCCGAAATGGGTCAGAGCGACCCACACATGGAGAAAAAATGTAACTCAGTACTCACTGCAGTGAGTGACAGAGAGCGCATTTTCTCGTCGACGAAAACGTGAAGTCACGGACGGACGGACAAACGGACAGACAGACGGACATGACGAGCACAATAGCGCCTTTTTTCCATAAATGAGAAAATGCGCTAAAAATAATCGCTATTTGGATAAAGTCCCTCTCATTTCTCTGAGTGAGTTCTTCGAATGGAAGCCGCTAAGCCTGGAAGTGACGACGAGACCTGAAATATTCGCGACTCAGGTTACGAGAACCTGGCAGTTATCACTTTCCTCCATCAGAAATAAAACTGCAAAGGCAAGGCCTACAGAAAAACTAAGGCAATGTGATCGAGATTTTGTTTCTAAAATTTCAGTCACTTTCGCTAGGAGTTGCGCCTCGTTTCAGAAGGGTCTGTTGAATAAAGCAATCGAATGGAAAAAAAGCCCCAAGACATTTTCCACGTACATTTTAGGGCACATTTTCACTGCTTATAAAATGAGAATTGTATTGGTGTTGAAATCAGAATGATGTTTGACATTGCGTATTTGACTAATGAAGTTAAGGAGTAAAAGGTAGATTCGCCTACCTCATAAAGTTAATAATGCATTTCTTATTCAACCAGACAACAAAAATATGACAGTTCTCTGATTTGCACCAGATATGTTAGAACTGCTTTGAGGAAAAAACTACAAAGAATTTTCATGATCGATTGAGCAGATGTGAACATTCGTGTATAAAGTGGCGAGACAAGAAATAAAATCATTTACGATCATTTGCCGGCACAGAAAAGGTCCGCTTAACTATAACAAGCTAGCTTGCTTAACTTTAGCAGGCTTAATTGCACAATGCACTTCTTCAAATTCAAATAAATGAACGAGGTATACAGGCTTATTTTTCTAGCTGTTATCATTATGCTTCTTAGAAATGAAAGGTAAAGAAAAAGTTTTAAACAGGTATTCTTGTCTAATATGATATAGATTACCCGCAACTCTATATAACGCCAACTCTTCGCTCTGTTATTTAATGGTACTGCCATTAATTTAATTAAGTTAGCAATATCCGTCTTCATTACATGCTTGTAGAAGCTATCCGCTTCATCAGATTTTTGCCCAGAGACAAATAATTGAGAGATGCCTCAGTGTTGCGGCGCGCGCAGTTTTTGCAGCGAGCAGATTATCAAGTTTCGAAAGGTTAACCCATCGCCTCCCTCTCGTTTTGGGGAGAGACTTGTCTTTTTAACCTTTAGTTACACATATTAAAGTGGACCTGAACTGCATTCGCATGTCCCTGTTGGCGATGGACTCGACAAAAAACAGGTCGTATACAAGAGCGGTCAATTTATCATAGGCTCAGTTGACGCACTGAAGTGATCAGCGTCTATATAGGTGAGTTTGTTGATGTTACCCCAGCGCAGCGTATCTCAGATACAGTAGTCGATAGCGACGAAAACCTCAAGATTACTAGCCATATATGAGGTGGCTGAATATGTATTAAATTTTTGAATTGAACATACTTATTTATATATTCCCATCAATATTATCAGGTGTATCACATGTTGCAAGGACATAATGACCAAGAGCAGTATATGCCCGTACACATTGTCGGGCAATTTGTTCGAATATTATATCTTTGTTCGAAGACTACCACCTGTTCCAGGAACAGTTTACTAATTATTATGTAGTGTGACATACCATTTTTATCAGTTACTTAATTCCCACATTCAAACATCGTCAAGTTTATTGGTTATTTCAGTTCTTATTCATGTCCATATAATGCATATTAAGATGACCATTGATTCATCAGAAAATGGCAGAAGCACCGAGTCGCTGCCGCCCGCGTTTGCGTTAAGTTCACTGATGGACATATGGACAATAATTAGGCGTAAATGTCCTGAATTCCTCTAGGTTGACATATGTTGGCAATAAAGATGACCGCTTAACCATTTAACGATGCTTTTTCTTTGCTTGTTACAAGAAGCAGATAATTAGCTTGGGTTCACTCAATTATCTCAATTATTTTACAATTTTGGGCAACTTTTGCGAGTGACCAGCTAACGCGATATAATTAGCATTATTACGCAAATATTTCCCTGCAAACATAGAATGGCGGCTCAAGATAATGATTTATCTAAAACTGGCTCGAAAACTGTCATCAGTCCAAGGCTAAGAACAAAAGCCGGGTTTTCGAGGACGAAAGCCTCAGAAAATGAGCTCAAATCTCAGCGAAATCAGTAACAATCTTCCAAATAGCCGTAAAAGAAGCCGATCTGCATTCAAATTGCCACTAAAACCTCGACTTTATTGCCTCAACCCGTAGTTTTGCGACAATAATCCTTAATGAAGACAGGAACTTTGGATAAATTCTAATAACTTGGCAATCGTCTGGCATGTGCTCCCAAGAACTCCATGGAATTTTATTCAATCGTAACCCTTCAGAAGAGGTGATTGATTGTCATCAGAACGGTTGAGTTTGAGGCAGCTTGTTCGTAATGAGAAACATTCTTTACGGTCAGATTGACGGGCAGAAATTTCTATGAACTCGAGGAATCTAAGGTGAAGGACATAGTCACTCTCTAACACAAGCAAATTTAAGTAAGGGTTGAAGATATCATCGATCGAACAAATAGCGAGAGTGTCATCAAAAATGAGATGACCATGAATTTGGATTATGAGCCCAACTTTCAGTCTAGTTTAATATGGTTCCACTGTTCATGTCTCGAAATTCCGTCGTTTTGTTCTTATTATTTGCAGAACGGGTTTAATCATCATTATACGCATATTGCCGCATCCATTTCATTAAATTTGCAATAAACAACAATAAAGATAGATTTTACTCACTATTCTTTGATCGATAAATGCTGATTCATAGGCTTAAATATCGTATAATAAAACGTATTTAATTTCAGTGCAAAAATTCTTCCATCAAAAATGATGGTATTTACAACCAATGAACCTGTGCAGGTAATTTCAACGTTTTGTCTGTTGGGCCGATACGTTCTTTCCAGCAGCCAGGGTGTCGCAGTGGCATGAAGAACACGATCGGTCTCCCTATTTGTTCAGAGCAACGTTAGGGTTTGTCTCCTTATCGAGTACACCGCTACCCCTGAATCATGGGCGTGCGAAAAGCTTCGGTCTCCGCCGGATTGGTACTTACGCAGCGTTCAAATTACCGTCCGAGACGAGACAAATAACAGGCCCTATTTTTGGCTCGCCTTTCCTAAGACGCGTTTTACTAGGATTGAAACACCCTGCAGTTTTGATGATCGTTGATTACACAGATGCGATGTGCGATGTAGCAAGATTACAGCTTTGTTGACGAGCGCAACAGGGAGGCAAACTTCATAAAAAAACTTGCCAAGTTTTTGCTCAAGTTGCAGACGAATCATGAACGGAGATATCTGTTGTTTCGTCCCGAATTTGGTGTTATAATTTCGGCAAAAGTGTTAGTTGAGTTCATGGTTCTGATATTCTGGGAACTTAATGATTGGCTCTGCGAAGTACTGAATCGCATGCGAGCAAGGCGTTGACTAATAACACTTATTAACCATCGCCTAGCTTTGGAGAAGTGCAGATAATTCATTCGCAATTCATTCCAAAATGTTAAAACGAGTTCATTTACATATCTTTCACGATAACTAAATGTAATTATTAAACGAATATCGCGTGAATTACCGATGATATATTTATGCGTACATTATAGTCACGATTTATTCTAGCGAATTGCTCCGATGAACAAGTTGATTGAACTAGTATAATGTTGCACACAACAGAGAACTGCTCTGCAGCTATAGAGGGTTTTCCTCTGGCGCCCTGCAACGCTGCTTCCTCAAACTCATTAACGTCTACGAGGAAATTAAAAGCGATGTTATGACTTGAAGTGTCGTTCTCGTTCCTTTGTTTCAGCGTAATTACCGTCTGCACGGACCATAAAGTGACCGTCAAATAATGGCAATCGGAGGCTGAACAAAATATGATCGTTTCTTCACAAAGAAATTTGAATAATGTATTTTAAACGTTTCAAATTTCAAAGCATTTAATTGAGAAATCAAAGTAGACAAAATATTATTGTGGAAAATTAGACTCCAATTTTCATTGAATATCAACATGTTTGTTTGCGCGGATAGAATAAAAAATTAAATAAATAAATGAAACGTTTTCATACAATTGTGATAAATCGTACCTTCCCCTATACCGAGAACAACGACCTTCATAATGTATAACGTCAAGAGTTCAATATAAAGACCGGAGAACCGGAATTTTTAAAATAAATGTTACATAATGACATTCGATGACTAAACCCGTACAACGAATTCAGGTCTGAGATTAAGCCACATACCCACATAGTCCCTAGCCCCACAGTCATATTTTTCACTAAAATCTAATACAGCTTAGAAGTCTTCGGTCAGTCACGTGGCTCATGCTATAGCTGAAGGTTGCGTTTTAATTTCATAATTGAAGGAAAAATTACCTCGTGATGAGTCTCATCTGGTCATGGGGTGGCGGCCATGCCCCAGAAAATTAATGCGCACACAAGAAATAATGAAGACGTGTCCAGAGCTCCCGACCTACACCCGACACGTTCAGGTGCAGCTCTTGTCATCGCAAACTATTCACAGATTTTAAAAGTCTACATTTTTCAGGGATAGTACGAGCATCTTCAATTTTCATGTACCAGAAAAGAATTAATAACAACTCCCAGATGATTTTAATAAATTATAAAAGGAGTTTCATTGTATACGCATATATTTTCTGCAACAGCCGAGGCGTGAACAGAGACCAGGAGCACGCCGAGGTCGTGCTGCAAGATGGCTACCGTGACGCGCTATGACCAGTCGTGCGTGGTGCTCAGCACGCTTCCTCATCTCCACAGCTCATCATTTGTGAGGCTCTAATGCCCCGGCACGGACTGCAACACAATTATTCCCGCGATAATCGCTCGCCACAACAGAAACTTCAAGATAATTTCCTATCGGAATGGACCCACAACTGAGAGACAGTTTTTACGACAGGACTTTTCTACAGCGCGGTCGTTGCAACGAAGATTTCCAGCAGCCCAGTCGCAGTTCGGTCTCGCCGAGGCAGCGCGTGCGGGAATGGAAACAAAAAAGACACTTATAGGGCCTGAGGTTATGTAGGAGAATCACTAGGGGAATGCAGAAGACCTAACCTTCTACGGCTGAGGTTGTGGAGAAGAAGAGCTAGAGATATGTAGAAGACTTCATCTTTATGGGCTAAGGTTGTGGAGGAGAAGAGCTGGAAGTATGTAGAAGACTTCACCTTTATGGGCTGAGGTTGTGAAGGAGAAGAGCTGGAGGTATGTAGAAGACTTCATCTTTATGGGCTAAGGTTGTGGAGAAGAAGAGCTGGAGGTATGTAGAAGACTCCATCTTTATGGGCTGAGGTTGTGAAGGAGAAGAGCTGGAAGTATGTAGAAGACTTCATCTTTATAGGCTAAGGTTGTGGAGGAGAAGAGCTGGAGGTATGTAGAAGACTTCACTTTTATGGGCTAAGGTTGTGGAGAAGAGCTGGAGGTATGTAGAAAACTTCACATTAATGGGCTAAGGTTGTGGAGGAAAAGAGCTAGAGGTGTATATATTTCTTTACCTTTTAGGTTAGAGGTTAGGGAGAAAAAGAGTTTGGAGAATGTAACTGAGTTCTACAAATCAACCTAACTTTGACGTTTCCAACGAAAAAATGCAGACAAAAAAAATTATAAGGTTTTATCTTTTTAAATCGGAATAATATTATTCGGAGCCAATCAGCAACCAATTTTTAATTACTGAATTGCTTTTTTTAAGTAAACTGTCCAAATGTAAGGCGCTTATGAGTTTTAAACAACTTTGTATTGATTTAAAGAAAATTTAATATAGTTAAATTCAGACCAAAAAGGCTCATGTCAGGTCAGATCCACTTGAACCATTCAAACCAAATACAAGAAAAATGTGCCGCAAGGCACCTGATTGTAAATTCACCGCAGAATCTAAATGGATAATAGTTTTTTTCTTTTCTGTGGCGCTTGATATACCGACAGAAGCTGCGTAAAATGCCAGAGGTAAGAAGTTACTGGAACACTAAAAAGCAGGTGGCGCGTTGTTTTGCCAGAGCGCAATTGAAGGGTTCAAATAAATTAGTATTTGCACAGCCGCCTCTCGCACAAACTTGACGCTTTTTGTTCCAAAGATTGACAAGTTTTTGTGCTTCACTGGATGCGATGAACGTACGGACATAAGCTGCGGGAATATCGAGTGCGAAGATTACCCCGAGGAACTTTGCTTTAAAGTTGGCTGGAGTTAGCAGCTCGTCGGTCTTGAGTTGTACCCGTTCATTTTGGTGATGAGAATTTCAACTCAATTAGGTACTTCTCTATCGACGCTATAACTTTTGCCTTATGTCTGTAGGTTTCGCTGATCATTTTTGATCGTTGAAAACTGAGGCCTAAAGATCATTAATTTCAATTGCGAAAGTTCGTTCAAATCAACGAAAATGTTCATTTTACTCTACTTTTCAATTAACTAAAGAATAATCCAAAGTGTTTGTAAATCTTTTGTCGTCTATCACAAAAAATCAATCACTTGAAGATAGATAAAAATGTAAATTTTTAAATTCGATGTCCGTAATATAGCGCTGTAAGTAAAAGTCTTACTCAAGAGATACTTAAAAAACTTAGAAGCAAATTGCCATTACACTTTTTCCAATTCAAAGCCAGAGCTTATCGTCGCAAGTTATTTACAATCAAGTCAAAGAACAGGACGGATCCCAAACAAATATGGACAGTAGATGACCTGAAATGTGGTACTTTTGGGATGAGTGCAGAATTTTTTATTAATATTACTTCTATGTTAGGTACTATTAGTCCTAGAGAACTCCATGGCCCGGATATAGATTAAGATCACCAAATTACCATCATAAATTCTATAGAAGGATCGTCCACTTCCAGGGAAGCATTTTGGCGCACACGAATCTTGTTTTCTTATGTGTTCATTTGCGTATGTAAACAACATAGCGCGAGGTCGTACGGTTGCCACAAAATGTCGTAAGTTGCTGATGTTCCTGAAGAAAAAAGCAAGGTCGCCTTACTTTCCAATTCAACAGATGCCCAGCAGGCCGCTTACGAGTGTGCACCACCTGTCTCACTCGCATATTCTTCCTGAGATTGAATTAAGATATAATTATTGATTTTGGATTGAATTGATGCTCTTGATTGAAAATATTCTCTCGTTTGCACCTCCAGTTCAAAATACTGAGTAAGTAAAAGAAATAAAGTCTTTATTTAGCTGGCTTACTAAATTAAATCGCATCTTAAACAGGGGCTACTAAAAAATCCCCTCAAGTCCAAATGCAATAAAATACCTTGCAATTATGAACTTCTATCTTGAAAAAAAAACAAGTTCGGTGAGCGTTTCTGCAGAAGCGTCTCGAGAAGAGAGGCGTGTGATGCTGTCAAATCTTGTCGTTCCAGCTCAGTGCGCGAGCCTAAAGGGAATGCCTTCCTGATTACTTCTAACATTTGCTGATTTTATCGAATTTTTACGACACTTCTTCTGGCCCAGAAATGTCAGTGATAATATTGTTACAGACTGCGGTAGTGTGGCGCTATAATAACGGCGCCTAGGAAGCCTTGGATTGGCTTAGGGGCGTTCGTAGAATCGGTCTCGCATATCCATAGTAATATCCAGCATCACTTTATTACCAGAAATAAATTTTGAAGAAAGTGGAAGAATTGTTTTGCAATAACCTTGCTAGTCATTAGCATAGTAGACTCAACGAGTTGGCTAATTGGTTGTGTTTTGCAGTAATGTCGAGCACAGCTGACACCAGATATGAATGTAGACCTCAACATTTAAATTAATAGTTATTCAGGACGTATTAAAAGAAAAAGTGTTATCATATGGAGCCGGAAAGTCGTATTTTAGCTCTAAAAACATCGGAAGTCAAGGGAAAATATAAAATATAACATACTATTTAATTACACAAAGCTCACACATGCGAAAAACAACCTAGCAAATACTGATGAGTTAACGTAAATGTCGTCGAGTGAGTAAACGAGTAAGCGGTGAGCAGCAGTACGAAATAAAGCCTCGTTGTTCACAATCAATATCAGAAGAATACAACTAGAATCAGGCCATTGATTAGTTGAGTGCATGAGAGTCACTGAAGTCTTAACTTAATGAAGCGCTATCCAATAAATCTCACACCCAAGCGCTAGCAGAGTGTTCTCCGCAGTAACATCCATGCGTTGCAAAGGAAATATTAGTGAGTCATACAGAATCATTCTACATGAACGACATCACTGTAAGAAACAGTCTTCGTTGCACTTAACAGACATCGCTCTGCGTAACAGACATCGCTGTACTAGACAGTCTTTATTGGACGTGACAGACATCGCTGTACGTGAGAGACATCGCTGTACGTGACAGATATCCCTATACGAGACAGTCTTCATTGGACGGTGAACAGTGTAAGACTAGATATCGCTGTACGTGAGAGACATCACTGTACGTGACAGACATCGCATTACGTGACAGACATCGCTGTACGTGACAGACATTGCTGTACATGACAGATAACGCTGTACATGACAAACATCGCATTACGTGACAGACATCGCTGTACGTGACAGGCATTGCTGTACATGACAGATAACGCTGTACATGACAGATATCGCTGTAGGTGAGAGACATCACTGTACATGACAGACATCGCATTACGTGACAGACATCGCTGTATGTGACAGTCATTGCTGTACATGACAGATAACGCTGTACATGAGAGATATCGCTGTACGTGAGAGACATCACTGTACGTGACAGACATCGGTGAATGTACAGTCTTCATTGCACGAAGCAAGCTACATTGTACATGACATAAATACTTTATTGTGAGGAGCATTTCAGGTGACAGACTACGTTGTACGGTACAGCATTCAAGAACAGATGCAATATGAATGTTCCGGGAGCACAGATAGTAGCTTCTTGCACTTGTGATTTCGATACAATTTTTACTTCTGTTCACTGTTCGTAGCTCCAATTAATGGGGCCAATTCATCATAGTTTTTCATCCTGTTCAGCAGCCAAATGAGAGAATTTCATCATAGAACATTTTCTCTGGTTCGTGAAGCCTTAATCACAGTTTTTAAAGCATTTTCTCTTTTATAGAAAAAATGCCCTATTGTGCTCGTCATGTCCGTCCGTCCGTCTGTCTGTCCGTCCGTGACTTCACTTTTTCGTCGACAAGAAAATGCGCTCTCTGTCACTCACTGCAGTGAGTACTGAGTTATATTTTTTTTGTTCAGTACAGTAGCCAAATATGGGAATTTCATCACAGTTTTTGCCAAGCTCAGGAAGCCTAATGAGTGCATTTCATTCCATAAATTTGCACCGACTCAAATTGGCTGAGGCGCCCGCACCGCAAAATTGAGAGTCCAGAAAAAGTTCATTATATATCGTCGTCGTCGTCATTAAACACAAAAGAAGGTCGAATCTTTCCACAAATTGCACGCCCAGAGGCAGTCAACATAAAATTTTATGAATCCACGAAAAATCTTTTAGGGTCTCGAATGGATGCTTGGAAGGCCTGTCCGTCGGTTTAATTGCGAGCTCGGTGTTGCAAAGGAAGTTTTTTATTGTCATGCTGATATGACCGCTAACTGATTATTATAGAGCTGCATTTCTTGTCTTTATACCTCGTTTTGTTCAGAGACTAGTCTTACAGAATTAGAGTAGGTACAATTATCAAGAAAAACAGCTCTAAAGTGTGCTTCACGGGTTAATTTAAATGCAAAAACCAACGTCTTGATCGTAAAACCTGGCTGGCGAGTGAATAATTTACGGGATCTCTTTTCTCTTGTTCGTCCCATGAACTTTCAATTTATGACTTCAATTAGTCCATTCAAACAGCAATTTCCAAAACACGAGAAATTATAGAGAATAAATATTCTTCAACGTTTATAATTTCGTTAAATGCTGCTTGCAACTCTTTAAGCTTGTAAGCAAAGGTCTGTAGACATAGACATCGTTACAAATAAGCGACGGTCTGACGTCCATATCTAGGCCGCCAAAATCAAGATAACAGTTATTTCTAAAATTTTCAAGGGTTGCACGTGGGTGTGTCTAATAACACATTGTCATCTCACTCGCTAGAAAATTGGTAAAAGGAAAATTACATTAATTAATAAATTATTCGCCAGCCCGCATCTCTTCGTTCTTCAAAATGGTCAAAAAAAACGGACCACCAGCTCTTGACATCGTCGATAATTTCATCGAAGATGACCAATTATTTAAACGAATAAATTGTAAACGTTAAAAATGAAGGAATTCCAGTTGAATCACAATTGAAAAATTGAGCTCACAAAATTTATAAAAATGCCAGGATTTCCGTGCTAAGGTGAACAAATTTCAATATTTTAAATATTTAAATATTTGAATAATCAACGGGAATATTCTCAAGCCCATTTATTCTAACTAATTGGAATGATGCCAAGTTAATTAGAGTTGTAATGATCGGCAATGAAAAAAAAATCCACCGCGCTACGTTTTCAAAGTAACATGAACAAAACAACAATAAACATTCAACATAAAATAGTGCACATCATTCGCTTACATGGTTTGCCCTATTATCTCTATATTTTCTGGCTCCGAATGCCTGCGATCTCCATTCAGTAGATCTTAACTTGAATTCCAAAATTTTTTCAGAGTTCAGCCTCATCAACTTTTCAATGAAATCGAAATAATAATGAACATTATTCTCCATGAGATGGTGTGCAATGTCATCAAGAGCATTTCGAGCACCGAATTTTATCGTTAAAAAAATTCAACAATTTTAAGCAAGATAAAAATTAAGGCATTGTTTTCACCGCGGCAGGAGGCGCGGACATTTTTTGTTCTCAGATCGCAGGGCCAGCAGATCCATTGAAATCATAATCGGCTAGGCCTTCACACACAATTTTACGCCTGCCTCCACAACTGGTGCTTTCAATGCTTTGTATGTTTTATTTTCTACGGTAAAAATTAGTCATTCATTGCAAGCACAGAATATCTAGCATGAATAATCAGAAGCCAAGCTCGCAGCTGTTTTATCAGTGAGACCCTCTTTTTCAGTCGCGATTTGAATATGTAGGAAGCCCAAGTAATTCATAAGAAGTGCCTCTCATTGTTCTAAACCTTTCAGTTAATACCAAAGTGGAAGTGGAATTCGTTATTTAATTTTCAGAAAGTTGAACCGTCAAAAAAACTACTGCGCAATCCATGAAATCCATACGATTTTGGTAATACATTTAGCACACGATGTCGTCAACACTCCTGTTGAAAAAAGTCAATGTTACTATTATATGGTATTGTCTTATTAAGCCTCTACAACTTAGACTTTTGGAGTTTTCGGAAATATTGAATTTCTAGCAGCAGATCAAGCGCTATATACAGGACATAAATTTTCAAAAACAGAATTCATAAGTTTAAGAGAAACGCTAGTTCTTTATATTTGTTAATCAACGCACCTTGCTCGGACCAGTTGAGAGTCAACGTATGATAAAAAAACCCACGGAATGTATAAAAAATGACAACAGTTGACACAAAAATCTACTCAGATCATCGTTGAGATCATGCCGCGTGACGCTTAGATTATCTAAAGGCTTCTTTAAATAAATTAACGCTTGTTTGAAACCGCCGTAGTAAACACCACATTTTTCAATTCGATTCTATTCTGCATCGACACTCGCCTCTGCATTCAATCGCTGGGTAGAAAATTTTTACAAAAGTCACTAATGATTTTTAATCTTATTTTAAAACGTAAAAAATTACAACGCATAATTGTATATTTGTCTAATAATCTAATCTAATTTAATAATTTATAATTCTGATATAGCAAATTTCTAACATTCATCGAATTTTTCAAATGCCTTATAGTTGACTCAAAATTAGAGCTTCGGGTAAGTGAGACATGAATGAGAATAATTAAACAAATTAATCAAATCCAAAATTTCTGGCTTTTCAGACTGAGATCATTGAGTGTCGCACTTGCATTATTTTACAACGAGTAATGTAAATTAGACACCGAGACGCAACTGACACACACGATTCGAGACGTTTCACATCCAAAAATGAGCAAATTCCCAAAAATATGGAATGACTTACGAGAATGGTTGCTGTGTCGAGCGCAGCCGCTGTCTTACCCGGACGAACAATAAGTTGTGAACTGTGAACACATTAGACCTCTCATTATCACTGAACTCGATTTGCCTCACAAAGTGAAGCGCTTATTATCGTTAATTCGACAAATAAAATTCAGGATTATAGCTTCCGTGACAATACCGGTTTATGGCACATAAGTGGACATTACTTTGATGTTAAACAAATCTATAGTATTAAATAAACAAAGATTCCCTACAGTCTGATAAGATATTATAGAGCGTAGAAACTCAGATAAAGTGAGATGCATTCGGACTGCTGTAACTGTTTCATGCCTCATGACAGTTAATCCCTTGTAACACACATTTGTGTTGCCCGTATTCAATTTCCTTTATGAACCGGCCTGGTCACCGAATCATTGTACGAGTGATAATTTACAGCAGCCCTAGGGTCCTCAAGAGCTGCCACCGTTAAAACTTGACGAGAAAACTGGACTGAGATTCTAACTCTGGGAGAACCACGCCATAAAATGGGAATGAATCGCTACTTCCAAGACAGCCTTTGTTTTTCGTATAAAAATTTCTAGTGCAATTTCGAGCGAAGTACGTCCTCTAAACATGGGATCAGCCAAGGATCTTACAAAAAGCTGCTGACGCTTGAAAAAAGCTGCCTACATCGTGTCGATCACATGCAGAAGCCGAAGGCTGTATCAAAATTATACATCATGAATAGGCGTACATTCATGAGCCTTATTTGTTGTGCAGGATGTTACGTTTAAGATACCATACAACAGGCGTTATCGTGCTGCACATATATGCATAGATAATACAAGGGAGGCTGATAAGGACATATGCAAGCGTACGTGACAGGAAAATATGTAGATTAGGTCACAATAAGAAATGAAGTATCATCGGGACTTGGACTCGATAGCCTATAATGCTTATTTTTATGAAAAACGTCATCATTAAAATTCTCAAAAAAATAATAATTTTTTAATTACCTTTGATGGCATCCTTACTATATAAATACTCAATAATGGTCACATAAAAAATGCTGTGTAGGCAAGAACTTTTAACCTCAGAACTGTCAATCATCTGCTGCCCTGCTACAGCCAGACTTGGTACAGTCAGACCAGGCTTGGTATCTGGCGCTGCTACAGCCAGACTTGGTACAGTCAGACCAGGCCTGGTATCTGGCGCTGCTACAGCCAGACTTGGTACAGTCAGACCAGGCTTAATGGTATCTGGCGCTGCTACAGCGCCACTTTTCACTTCATTCACTCTTAACATTTCCTCATTCTTCAATCTCTTTCTAAAATTCACTTCATGATTTGACGATGTTCATGTCGAAAAAAATCGAATTTACATGACGACTTAAAAAATAACGATGTAAATGAAAGACATAAGCAATACGCACTAATTTGATTCACCACATTAATCAAAATTTCGCTCCATTTTTCGTACATGAACAGCAAGTAGGCTCATGTCATTTGAACGAATAAATAGAAATTTCCAAAATTTTATTTATCCTCAACCGTGAGTGAAACTATGCAACACAATATATTTTTAAAAGAAATTGTTTACAGAAGAAATTCTGTTGATAATTACTACTTATTTTAGCACCTCAAATTGATAAGGATAAGGTAATTATAGCGAATAATACGAGCAACACCATACATGTTTAAGCCGGGCAATATGCGTATACGGGTAACAGAGAATTGTAATCAAATATGGCGAAACAAGTGCGTAGAGTTGGCCAGGATTTGTGTAATAAAAAAACGAAACTGAGCACAAAAAAACATGTAATAACTAATCGGAATAATGTCAAAAAAATCAACTTGCGTTAAACTATTTCAAATGACACGAGATAATCCAAATATTCGCTCAAGCCTGCTAGCCATTAACAATGATAAGGGTTGGTTATATAGCATGGGAAGTGGAAGTCCAAACAAGTCTTACACAAAGCTCTTCAATCCTGATTACTCTTGTCTTTCACTCGCTCTTACTTGGGTACTGGATAGCAGGGAGTTTCAGTTCGTATATAGGTTCACCAAGTTATCGTACATTAACAGCAAGTATAGTAGGCTCAAGTCATTTGAAAGAATATATCGAAATTTTCAAAATTTTATTTATTCTTGTGTACATATTTCGCAAAAAGAATATGTACAATTGCGTTTAATCCCAGAAATGACGAAAAACCAATGTGTAGAATGGGAAACTACAAACGTAAAATAGAATAATTAGTACAGAATGATTATCACTGATTTGTATGAATTAATACCATTCAGTGATTTCAAACGATAGCATATTTACCTACCACACTGTATCATGTTGACAAACCACTACTTCATCACTCATGCATTAATTACTATAGCAGCAAAACACACATCATTCGCGTGCCGGCATCACATTTGCATGCTAACTTGGCGCAGCAAACATACGTCATGTATATTCTATGGCACGTGTTATGACCGTATACGGCTGCGTATCACCTGCTTCATTTGCATGTAAGAAATTCCACGTGGTGAATGGAAGGGAGTTTTTACAATCCACGGTCACAGAGCGGTCAGTACACACGCGCGTCAATAAAAAATCGGTAATTTGGATATGCAAAGTGAAGAGTTAAAGAGACGGGGAAAAGGAATACTTAACGTGGATCGCGTGTCATGACCGTGCGGCAAATAAAGAAGCTTTTGGTACTTCACAGTCGTCCATCACTCGGCCTGTACCAGATTTGACTGTACCAGCTTTGAAATGGACGGCATACGGCGAGCAGGTGTCGGTACAGTCACAAAAATTACTATCTCATATTGTTTGAAAACTGACACGATTTCTGGAAGTAGCACTAATACGCTTTTTACCGGGCCAAACTGGATCAGGATAACCCACACAAGGTGAAAAGTTGGCCTCTTTTCGGATAAAGTTTCGCTCATTTTTCGCAGTGACAAAACATGGACGAAGTTGAGACGCCCATGTCTTTGTTTTATTGTTGAGTTACGAATTAACGAATTAGCCTTTACAATTATAAGAATATGAGCAATTTAAATTTATAATTAAAAATCCTACATTAAGTAATATATTACCTCCCGCGTGGCACCGATTATACACCGGTGACTTGTGATGCAATTTAAAACGTGCATGACAGTGCACGATATAAAAAAATCAATCACATTATGTGGTTCAATAAAAAATTGTAAAGAAAATCAAAATGTAAGGGAATCAAAGACCCAAAGCCAGTGAAAAAACATATGAGAAATTCTCATCAGTTTTCGATCCTATTTTTCACTTGCGAGAGGGAGCAATTGCATTAAACTTTCTTATTTTCTCCCACAAAAGCATCGAAGTCGAAATCAAGTTATTCACTCAACGCATTTATTAGAATAATTTTATTTAAGGATTCTCAGAATCAACCCAGATATTTTCCATGTCGAAGGTTGGATCAAATTGGGCCCGAAATGAAACAAAAGAAAATAAATGAATTTTCCTGTTAATGAATAATTCACAGGCTCAGCCGCCTCGTTCACGGATTCATGTTCGCTGCATTCACCGTCGGTTAACAAGCATAGGCCTCGAATTGGAAAGCTCAAGCTGCACAGACTTTTTATCTCATCAGCATTCCTTTCTTTCCAGTATGCATTTCTTCTGTGTAAGCCCGGCAATAAAAAATTGTTCACAGACCGTTCCTGTTTTTATGCCCTAGCGCCCCACCATGACTTTGTCTTTAGCTTGTACGTTAGCCAGGGATGTTCGGGGAGATTGTCGAGTGAGGCAATGAAAGATTCCGAATTTTCCATGAATATATATATAGATATTAGTTTGCTAAATTTTCACCGGTTAGTCCAAACCAAATTGATTGCATTTAAACTTGAATTTTTCGGCTCAACATTATTGGGATCGAATACACTGGGTAACTGAATCAATACTGTTAAATGCTGTTAGCGCAAATTGCTGCTTTGAATTGAGTAACAAATTTTTTAACAATTAGAACGCAATGCTGATCATGCAAATGACCCAACTACAAGCGTAGCTCAAGCCCCCCAAACCGAACTTCTAACGGCCTGCTCCCTGTTAACGCGTAGAGATCTCTTTGAAGCGTTTATTTGCATAGGGCGCTTGAGTGCAGCTTCTTTGGATACAGAAAACGCGTGCATCGCTTAATTTGAATAGAACGCATCCAAAAAATGAAACCAGGCACACGGACGGTGCGGACAAAAAAGCCATTTGAATATCGATGGAAGGAAAGGATGCCAGGCGTGGCTTGAGGATTACTGAAGCAAAGGCTAAAGCTTGCTGATCATCCACAGGAAACGGGGCCGGCGCTGCCACGCAAACTAAAACGCCTGAATTTTCTGGCGATTTTTTCTACGAGGGCACATGCATTCCAAGGCAAAAAATGGCATACGCTCTGACGAGTTCCTTTCTTTCGTCAAATGAAAGCCATTAAAATGCATTCGTTGAAGCATACACTCACATATTGAACAGCTTACGCAAGCTGTCATTTGAATCTGAGCTTGTCAGTGAAAAGGACGATCGAAAAAAACTACAATTCTTGGTATGAGTGAAATTTTCTAATAAAACTGTAAGAATTTTACGCAATCATGAGTATACATACATTTTACCCTTTTTAGCGCATTTTCTCATTTATGGAAAAAATGCCCTTTTGTGCTCGTCATGTCCGTCCGTCCGTCTTTCTTTTCTGTCCGTCCATGACTTCACGTTTTCGTCGACGAAAACGCTCTCAAATGCGCTCTCTGTCACTCACTGCCGTGAGTACTAAGTTATATTTTTTAATTCCATGCTAATTGATTGGTGCAATCAATATTATGCTGCAAATTGCGTCTGATTATTTGTTAGAAATATTACATAAATCTGCTATCTCAACCACCGAAAGTCGTTTGAGAGGCTCAATTACATGTGAGAGGCTCAATAATATTGAGCCTCACAAAAGTCCTTTGGACATATCAAGTGGTCAACTTCTATTCGGTCAACCGTACAACTTTCAAACTTAATATTTTTTATAAGATCAGAAAAAGTCGTACAAGAGCACAGGCAAAATAATTAATGATCACCAAGGCATCCGCTAAAGTTGTTAATGGTGATTTATCGTTTATTCATCTTCAGACAAAAACCACGAAAGCAGTCGCACTGTCTGGTAATACAACTGACCTTTAAATAATTTCCCGATATATCTACTCAACCACGAGTTTAATTTGGAATTTATCCTGAGCCCAGAAATTGAAAGATTGGGTGACAGCAATTGCTGGTGACAGGATGAAGCGGTGCTGATTGAGCAACAATCACAATAGCTGCACAAGATTTGATTGCGTGATGTTAAACACAATCTAATCCAGCTGGAATTAAATTTAATAACTGAATAGAAGGCAATTTCATACGGAATGGAAATAACTGGATTATCAAGACAAACAATATTGAAATGCAGCATTAATGATCCTCATTTCCCTATTATCCGATATCAAGCAAATATTTTGTTATCTGTTATCCGATATCAAACAAATATTTTTTTTATTAAATATCAGCGACTTGAGCAACATTCACCGCAAGCATAAAGTATCAGCTTCGTCAGTATCAGGTTCGTCAGTATAAAGGTCCGTCAGTATCACTTTTGCATAGTGAAGAATCGTTGATCGAATTTTGCTTTTCTCGTCACCAATGATGAGGATACGAAAGCTGCGAGAACTGCTCTCATGCAGAAAAATTTCAGCATAAGTTTAGTCCATAATATCGTCCTTATCATTGGCGTATAGTGAGAAAGTAAAATGTTCCGTTTATTGGAAATCACTGAGCATAACTTAGGCCTAAATTAGGAGCTTGGATAGGCCTCTTGAGCAGACACTCAAAGTACAGTTATGTCGCACTCCGGCTCCCTTAGACCTTGGCTTGGCCAAACACAAAAAAAATGCATGCAGCGGCTGAGATTAGGATTCACGTTTCTTCAGTTGAAAACACTCAACATTATTTACAAAAATGCCATACATACACAGTCTCGTAATGATATGAAATTTGGTTTAGCCCGACCATATGTTCATGCAACATATAACTGAGCAGGGATAGCTGGTGCGGTCTGTGCTTCAAAGAATATTTTAGGTTTTCAACATAAATCAAAAATTACAATCGCCTTCACCAAAATCCAAGCAATTTTTATGATTATTTTATAATGCAGTTGTTGCAATTATAAGCCACCTAAGTTAAGGATGGTCTGGTCCAGCGATCTCATCACAAATGTTTTATCAATAACAGAAATTTCCCTATCGATTTGCCAACAACAGTGACAGGCCTACAAGAAGGCGTCTCTAGAAGAGGCTCGATTGTTCACGTATGGGCAAGCAAACAAGCTGCTTTGATAACATTTCCATTTATTATTTTTCTATGTAAGTGTGCGAATGCAGAAAGCAACTCTCATGTTCGAGAGATTTGGAACTTGATTGACAAATGGCCATGAGAGCATGTTTTATTAGATCGTGTAAGATAAATGTTTTAGTTTGCTGGATATTATCAAATGTCATGCCGTGAAAGTTACTTAAAAATTGTCATGAAAGGATCTTCATGCATTTGGAAATAAATGTGAATCAATACAACTTAGACGTCAGGTACATTTTAAATCCTAACTGCATCCGTAAATACGAATACTTCGAATAATATGTTAAACATGTATATTTAAAACTTTAAATATGAAAAATCGGGTCATATACAGAAGAGAAAATAACTAAATTTTTCAATATCATCTTCGTTCATCAAACATCTTTATTATTGTATAGAATAGTATTATATAGTATAGTATATTATAGTATACTATAGTATAGTATTTGTATATCAGTGCCGGCCCTGAAGAATAGGCCCGATTTGGTCTTTCACCAATTCTATTAATTTTCGTGACTTTATTAATTTTCGATTAATTTTCGTTTAAAAACCGGCATTTTGATCAGATATTTTTCATGAATGACGTTAAACAATAGGAAACAATATCTTCAGCCAACATCCGATTCGAAATTTAAACATCATAGGACCTTTTGGAGCGGCCAAGTGCTAATGAAGATATCGAGTGACGCGCTTGACGAGTCAACAGTGCACAATTGGGGCAGCAGGAATAAGTCCTGCGGAAGCGATAGCGCGCGTCTGATAAACGCGGCCGTTGAGAACAGCGCTGGCCGTTGTGATGTCGTGAAGCGTCTTCCTATGATATTTGGCGTCGGAAATGCTTGCTTACACTACCGGCACAATGCGACCCTTTAACTCAGAGGGATCTTTTTATTGGCGAGTGATAATTGAATGATTTGATGGTTTCTAATGGGACATTGAAACTTTCTAAGTAAGATGGATCTTTTTAATTGAGAGAAATAATTGATTTAATTATTAATGTCATTTTTGAAGGGACAGGGGAATAGAAAGCGTGTTATCTACCTGAGAAATACTGTGGTTGCAACTTGTAATCTGACAATAATTAACCTAACAGTACATATCATTCATCGGAGGGTATCGAGGCATTTTTTTGTTTTCGTACTTTTTGTACGAAACTTTTTCGTACACCAAGAATTTAAAACCAAGGTAAAAGCCCACAAAAAAATATCAACGTCTCAATCAAAAAAGTTTCGCAGACCAGTTTCATCATCAGCACATAAACTTGAAGAGTACCTTCACAATCAAAAGAAAAAATTCATATGCCCACACATGATGAAGATTTGTTGATTTACTTGGCTTTTTCTTTGAACTTTTCGTAAACTTACGATTCAAACAACTAAGCATATATACAACTACTGGTACACAAGCTGCATCGCACGGAGGTGCTCATTTCCCTGTAGTCTGTAGGGCTAAAGCGGCCGCTAACTTGACTAGATAAGAACTGATATCGTCAGACGTGACAGCGAGAACCGACATTCGTCCTCACTCTTATTTTCTGTGTACAGATTGCATTGAATTTAAATGGCTTCTTTCGAAACGAAAACTTAATTTTCTCTTACATGTTTAAGATGATAATAGTATCATCAGGAAATATATAGTTCAACAAAAAATAGAAATTGAACTTATCGTCAATATAATGAGTAAGCAGGCTCAATTGAGCAGTGCATGCGACTCCTGGATCAACATTCAGCAAAATTTAGCTAAAATTCTAAAGGAGCCTCAGCTTTTCTAAGTTAAAGATCGTCAATTAGTGTGGAGGACAAGATCAGAAGTTTAAAATTATAGAATAGAAATGAATTTTTTGACTCCAAATATCCGAGATCTGATCCGTCCTGTGATGGATGGATCGGTCTGTGCAATCTATAAAAATTAGCTGATTTCTGATGTCATCAAAATCTCTAAGATGAATGCATCAAAATCTCAAAGTGTGAGCCCATGCAATCAATGCAGCATTTGGCGCTGTATCGTACACAGAAGATCACTGTGGTGTATGAAACTTTATCTGGCAGTTCCACACAGAAGCTGTATTCGATGCCAAACCAGCGCTATGCAGGCATACAACTCTCGTAGTTCCACACAGTGGTTGTATTATCGAAACTAAACCAACGCTATGTAAGGCATACAGCTCTTGCAGATCCACACAGTGGCTGTATTACCGCTAACAAATCAATGTGATTACCACTCCTACACAGACACACACACACACACACACACACACACACACAGACACACAGATCGTGTGGAAGGGTCAGGTCGTCACACAGCTCAGGTCAATCAATACATTCTGGCAGGATTGTAATTCTTTCTACATTTCTTTCCTTTATTTCCCTTCTTCCCTCTCTTCCTTGTTCCTAAGGCTTAGCAATGAACCCTTGCCTGAACAGACGCCGAGAACGCAACAGCGCTCATGAGGAGTGCTTTTTGCTTTCGATATTACGGCAGAAAAGGACTAATGAGCAAGTTTGCATGACGGTATTTAATATTATTTGATAGTAATTACTCCGCGAAATTCAAGGCGAGTTGAGTCTTCATGATGATTCATCCAGGAATTGATATGAATCAATTTGAATTCAAACGTAGACCGTTTGCAGGCCACCGTACGATGGTCTGCCGACTTCAGGAGACCGGACCAGCAGCGCAGGCTTGCGTATGAATGACTTGCAGAGCGTAAAGTGCGCTTGAAAAACAAGACCATTTAATTCAGCAAAACTCATTCCCGGATCTGACCTGGGGTGAGTGGGGTGAGTAAGGTGAGTGTGGGTGTGGTGACCATGAGATGCGTGATGCCCGTGAGTCGAATGATTGTGTTGCTATGTAAGCACCATTAATTTAGGCACATAATTACTAAACCGTTCACAAGTTTACAAGTCATAATGGCGTGGAAAAACACAATTTCAAGGTCGGTCATACTGGAGCAATTCAAAGTAAATTCTTTCTGGCCTCATAAATCCAGCCGTGTAGAAACCTCTGCAAATGGTCGTAAAATTTAGGGCTACAATCCTAGTTCAGTTCTCGCAAGGCCTAATTACGAGTACTTAATTGCATAGAATGGAAGATTATAAGAAAAATAAATGAATTCATTATAAATTGACAATGATCTACTCAATTTAAGCGCATCCGGAAACTAAGACGTCTTACCAGCAATTCCACTGAAATTCAGAAGAATTTGATCACAAATGATACTTTAAGAGACTTAACAGGCAGTGAAACGGCCAGCAAATAAATTCTTGCCTTTTTTGAAAGCGCAAGTTTAAAAGATTGACGAGATTGCAAAAAAAAGAGAAAAATTATAATATAGATTTATACCTTTCTGTGCAATTTAATTCCCTATTTAATAAAGCGCACGAGCACAATATACATTAATAAACGAGTAGGTTGCTTCTGTGCAGAGACTTGTGTGGTTTCATAGCTCAATTGGAAGCTGGGCTCAGTACGTGAGCGTCTAGTACACATAAGTGTGTATAGTACACACGACTGCGTAGTCGTAGTACACATAAGTGTATAGTACACACGAGTGAGTAGTACACACGATCGAGTGTGTGGTACGCGTAACCACGAGTGTGTAGTATTAGTACGCACACACGTCAGTGTCACTAAGGAGTAACTAACAAGTATATAACTGCTGATTTAGTGACGTGAATATAGGACTATCCACGTGGCAACATGAAACTTAGCTCAGCACAAGCATCGAAACAAATGAAAAATCAATCGGAATTTTAATTCAAAAGTCGTGTAAGTTACTTAATGTGCAGTGATACCTTATGCTTTAATGAGCATTATATTAAGATTATATTTAAACGAGCAACGCTTTTTTGAATTAGGGATAAATTTAATATTTTTATAATTCTATCAAGAACTAATCGAACTAATATGATTCAATGGCTGAGATTCAGAGCGCCTGTTTTCTGTTGCCATTCATTTATATATCAGCCTGAATGAAACACTTCATCTATAAGCAATTACAATTCAAAACTGCTAGCAAAACACGAAGATTAACTATCGGAGCTAACGGAGAGAGTGCAGACAGAGATACGAATGTTCAGGCTTAAAAATGCGTTTGCGTTACAAGTAAAGTCATGCAATCCCAGTTGAAGACGCGCGTGTACAGACAGAGACGCCCACGTGCAAGCAAGTCTACGCGGGTATACGGGCATCATAACATAGAATAACATATCATAGCGATGTCGATATGGCCTGTCGCCGATTCATGTACTTTTCGGGCCTTGTTCTCAGAAGATCTAAATTTTGTCAGTTGACCGGATCTTTTCATGACTGACGATAGTTTGAAATAGCTACTAGACTTCCACCGGGTTCGATATGGTGCTAGGCATTTCAAGTCTGAACATATACGTGGATCTTGTACGTATACTGGCATGAAACACGTGGATACAGGCACGGACACGAGGAAAATGCTGCATGAAACTTGTGTATCGTGCGTACACTGGAACAAAAAATGTGGGTACAGGCACGAGCACGAGTGAAACGCTGTATGAAAAATATAACTCAATACTCACTGCAGTGAGTGACAGATAGCGCATTTTCTCGTCGACGAAAACGTGAAGTCACGGACGGAAAGACAGACGGACAGACAGACGGACAGACAGACGGACGGACAGACGGACATGGCGAGCACAATAGTGCATTTTTTTTATAAATGAGAAAATGCGCGAGAAAGGGGATAGGTTACGTACATAGTTTGACTAATGAGAAGCTCATTTTTGAGGATGTAGTTTGTTATTCGCCTGTGACGTCACTGATCTCAGTGACGTCACGGGCATTAAACAATCACCGAAATGCGATCAAACCAGTCAACCAATTCGTCATGGGAATGACGGGATTATTTACGTTTCTCGATCTCAGTGACGTACGAACTGAAAGACGGAACTTCTCTTGGTTAAGCCTCAAATAGTTCAACCATGGGTTACGCATACTTGCATGAAACACGTGGATACAGGCACGGGTACTAGGGCATCGCTACACGAAGCACGTAAGTAGTTTAAATTCTTTGTCATGAAGCACGTGGGCATGGCGAAATGAACGGCGCCCGGTAGCAGGCAACCACGAAACTATTCCACGCGGACCAGCAAGCCGGCAATCAGGCGAAATTATCAGACGATTTAGTGAAGTGTTCGAGCTGTTATAGGAACGTCCCCTGCGGGCATCGAGCAAGCCGGTCATGATCCGAATAGCAATGAGCAAAACTGCATAAAAAGAGCCCTTAAAATATGACACTAATAATCTTGTGTAGGAAAGTCTGAAGCGATGCAGCAAAGGGCGGACCAAAGATTCTCTAATTACTAGTCGGACTGTAATTTTCACACTAAATTTTCAGAAGAAAATTTTGTAAACTTCAAATGAGGGCAATAAATAATTTTTCAGTGAATATTTAACTAAAATATTGAACTTCAACTCGCGATAACATTTAATTTACAATATTTTCTGAAACGAAATCTTCAAGGTACTCACGTAAGACTAGAATATAGAATAATTCTGGAACAACAAAAGGCGTTTGTTCGATTTTTCTCTTCACTAGAATACTATAGGGCATGGATGTAAGTGGTGATAGATGCTCCGATACTAATTCAAGTTTGGAATGATTGGTCAACAGAGAGGCTATCATTTCTGTTGTTGGAGAAGAGCAAAAACTGACTGGGCCGAGTCGACGCTGATGTATTCACATGATATGAACACTACGAACATTGTCGTTCTCTGGCCCAGCCACATTGATCACTATACGAACAGTGGCAATCTGCATCGTCCAACGGAACACTTTTTACTTCCGAAAATTTTTTATCGTCTTGTTGGTCGAGGATGTGAAATTTGTTACGGGAATTCGAAAGTCATTTAATTCAAGCTTTAACGTTGATTTCTTGGCGACTTGATAAGTCTATCAAGGAGAGTGACGAGGAAATTCATCACGTAAGTTTAAAGAAAATCAAAATAAAATAAAAACCCGTACCAAATGGCGGAACGGAGCACCGTTCACATGTTAGTAAAATAATAGAAAACATATTCAGTAAAATTGCTGAACACTGTATTTAAGTTAATATATTCGATAAACAGCAATGAAGTGAATACGGTAGAGTGATTTATTATTTCGAATCAAAGTTAAAATGAAATTTATTAATTTATATGATGCATAACATATATAAGCCATCATCTGCCTGTTGATAGACTGCACAGTGAATCCTTCACTGAACACTATGGGGAAAATTTTTTAACTGGCAGTAAAAAAAGCTTCATGGCTACGTCGGGCGGCCTCTGAATAGATGATAAGTTCATAAATGCGGAGGAAAATCGACGCTCGGGATTTAGAGATGCGTCTGGTACCAACGCGTGATCGCAAAAATCACACCGAAAAAAACGCCATCTTCAAGTGCGTAGCAATCCCCGAAGCACAACTAGATTTCTTCACCTAAAGGTAGTCTAATATTATTCTATTTTGCATTAAATCTAATATTACTATATTGCAAAGAAAGCCTATATTACCATATAATACATGTGATCTAATATTGAGATATTCTAATGAAATGAAGCTACAATTTTGAACTACACAACAACCGAGTTTTATTAC
Source organism: Hyalella azteca (assembly GCF_000764305.2). Lineage (NCBI taxonomy): Eukaryota > Metazoa > Arthropoda > Malacostraca > Amphipoda > Hyalellidae > Hyalella > Hyalella azteca. The sequence goes on along the minus strand of NW_025939888.1, from coordinate 228,254 downwards.
GTTGTTTGTTATGCACTGCACTGACAAGGTCGCCATCGTATATACATGAGGACCAAATGCACTCAAATTCTTACAGCAATAAAACTTGGACGGCTCATCGATTTGCCTGCACAAAGGCAAGGTTACCCATAATGGAAGTCGCTCAGCAATATTTTTAGGCCTGCTCGACAAGACAGTAAATGTCAGAGTGTCGCGGGAAGAAGGAACTATTCGATGCATCCGTACAAGGGAGATCCCGAGCACTGATATTTGAGTGAATGTCGTCGAAAAAGTGGAGTTAAATCTGTCGGAGAATAATTTTCACGGCCTGTAAATTGCAACAAGATGCATAGCCTCAGCAGAATTGCAACAAGAGGCATAGCCTCAGCAGAATTGCAACAAGAGGCATAGCCTCAGCAGAATTGCAACAAGAGGCATAGCCTCAGCAGCATTGCAACAAGAGGCATAGCCTCAGCAGGAACCTTATTAATATCATATATAAACGGCAGCTTCTGAATTATCGGTAATGAATGATAATGACGAGCTATGATTAGGCTTAAATACAATACAGACACAAATAATAGATAAATGTATTACGATGAGGATTAATTAAATGAGCTTACCACAGCTTGATTATGTTGGTACAAGACCAGAGAACAAACGCCTGTTCAAATTCACCAACATACTAGACCATATAACCAAAATAATCGAGTATCTTGTAAATTTTGAAGCTAGGATTTTGATATAAGATCGAAATAAATATTTAATTGAACCGCGATTAAAAATGAGCATTCAGGGGTACACCAACACCGGCTGTAACACAGCATGAATTACGGGTACCATTGAAGAAAAATTCAATGAATTTCGGTATTGATAATGAATTCAGAGTACTGCGTTAACGAAGGAAGTTATGGGATGAAAGCGATCATATTCAGCGCTGCAGCAGCGTACAATAAAGGCTTTTTATGAACACTTCAATCGTTGATTGCACTGCAACAACGCGGAGCATCTCAGAGAAAGTGAAGATATAGACCATAAAGATTGTTAGTAGTGGGTCTCTGCCCTAATAAATTCTTTGAAATTCATTATACATCAACGATCAATAGATATTTAATGCGTTTATGATTACCGAATCGCCCAACCAAACGTTAGCGTAACGCAGAACCTATTAAGAACTTAGGCGATGTATCCATGGCCACTCACTAGGCCACGCCGTACAACCAAAAATAGGCCAGAAAATGTGAATTAGGAATAATAATTTAAATTAAACAGTGCGAGCGGACATACATGCATTATCCACTCATGCCTTTCGTTGCAAATGCAGGGTAAGGAAAAGTGCATTGCGCACTCGCGTCGTCAGCCGTCCGTGACACGAGCGAAGGAATGTTGACTTGCTAATGATGAAGCTTTTTATCATATATGAATAAAATAAAAACTGAAATAAAAATGAAAATGAAATAAAAAAATTATCACAGTAAAAAATAGAACAAAATCAGGGAGCATCGGGATTATGAGTGGTACACATGCATGAGAGTTAAATGTTAGCAGGCTATAAATGTTAGCAATGAGCCTATCAACTCGAAGGAATTAGTAAAAATGCTTGTTGAATATATATATATTCGGGGGACAATATTCAAATATTCAGTTATTTTTGAGGTTTTCAGTCAAGCGTCTTTTATGATAAGATTATTGGATGGCGGAACTTCATCACCGAATAGCCACTATTGGCCACTCGTATAGTCTGAACTAATATATAACTGAAAAATATTACACGAGTTGTGAACGAAAAACGAAATCAATATAGGAATAATAATTAATAAAACGGAGACTTGATCATATGCTTCTTCATGTTTAGCATTTTAATACGATAAAATTAATAAAATATTTTATTCATCTGAGAGAGGAACCTAGACACGACATTAGTTCGTCTCTTTGATGTATTAAATCGAACCCAAGAAGGAGAAAGTCAGACCCTTCCCGCAATCGGAATCCTAGAAAAGTTCTCCGAACTGCCTGCGCGCGCTGGGTATAACTGCCACGCCTGACATGCAATCATCGGTGGCCACTCACACTCAGAAAAGTGAGCGAGATTTTGTCCAAATATTGATGCACTTCTTGTTTGTGTGTGAATCATTGTGACCCACTCAAAAGGCGTATCATTGATACGGAAAGAAAGTGTGTCAGTTTTTGGACACAATGGCCCATCATTTATTTCAGTGCAGACGGTGACCACTGGCCGCCCCAGTTAAATAGAATTCTATTAAAATCACTTGTTTGCTTGAATCGCAAGTTAAGCAGGAATTTAAAAGCAAAAACAATATTATAAACCTGAAAGTGCATTTTACTTTACTAATTGATTTATTTCTATTTCTAGGACTGACCTTTTTCTGAATAGAATTTTGTGTTATGAACTGACGATGGAGCTGAACTCCGAAACGTTTTCTCTTATAAAGATATGGTGAATTTTTGTGGCATTGTCATTGCTTTAAAATAGAATTCTAGTTTCATACGGATAAACCCAATGCGATCAGAAATATATATCCTTAGAATTTCTTCCCAAACGTAGCAGTCCCAGGCCACGCCAGGCCTCAATATTACGCCGCACGCAGCTCATGCAGTCAAGTCGTCTNGTGTGCGTACCCTTACGCCGCACGCAGCTCATGCAGGCAAGTCGTCTTCCCAGCCAAGATCCAGGGGCAAGTTTGTAATTACCGCGCACATGACCTTAAGTTTAAGCTAATATATTCGTAGTTTTATAGTTTCAGTAAATCTAGCTATGTATGTAGAATTAAATCTAATAGAGTTATTGATCTATAGCTTAGGATATTTGAAAAGTTGATTACAAGTAGCGTAGCAAAATTTCAGCTTTGACAAGCCGGCTATTAAGAGCAGTTTAATAATCCGGTGAATAATCATTCAGGTTTGCCGAGGCTCGAGGGTTTATAAATGCTAGCTAGGCTCGCGCCATTAAGAAATGACTTGCGGCGCTCGGCGGGCCAAAGCGGGTCTGGGAAACCCGGTCGTTTTTTGTGTAGCTATTGGGAGGCGGTGGCAAGCAGGAAAACTGCTGCACAATTTGCAGTCATTGCAATGTCGTACTGCCAAATTTCAAGTATTTCCAGGGCCTCAGACGCTTCTTTTTAGCGTCTCATTTTTTCTCATTTCTCATTTATTTATCATTTTTTCTCGTCTTTTTTTCTCATTTATGGAAAAAAGGCGCTATTGTGCTCGTCATGTCCGTCCGTCTAGCTGTCTGTCCGTCCGTGACTTCACGTTTTCGTCGACGAGAAAATGCGCTCTCTGTCACTCACTGCAGTGAGTACCGAGTTATAGTTATTAACTCTAACTCCATTGCAAATTTCAATGTTTCTGGACTGGACACAAATTTGGGAACGTTGCGGCTTTACTTAAACGCCGTAAACGCGCGTATCAAAATCTTGATTTTCGTAGATTTGATATATGATAAAAAGTATGGAACATTCTGGCTTCAAACGCTACAAACGCGCGTGTATATATTCATTTTTCCTCGAGGACTGGCCAAAAGACTTGGAAATGTCTCGGTTTTGCTGAACGCCGTAAACATGCTTGTAAATAAAGCGGTTTGCCTCATTCAACGCAGCATCATGACCTGAAATTTGTTCATAATTCAAAACTAAAATCAATATTAGGCTTTGAAAAGAAAACGGTTTGGTCTCTTTTCCATAGCTCGAAAACAAATATACCTTTTACTGATTCGAATTAATAATACAATACTCCACAGTTATTGAAAATAACGTAAAATTTTTGTTAATTTTTAGATCTTTGTTAAGAAATACTAGAATAATTTCATTGTTTTACCAAATTCGCAAGGGGTCAGACAATGACGAGTTAGTCAAAAATGTCCAGCTCAACAACTCTAGTTTCCTAACTACGATCTGGAGGTTAGGTCGACACTCACTAAGGTGATCGGATTGTTAAATAGCGATACCTTAATTTCCTTAGTGTCCAACGCCCATGGAAAATCCAATAATATCAGTTTATGCCCCAAAAACTTTTCAGTTAATAGTCTGAATTCAAACATGATAAACTATATATTCAATACTCGAACATCAAATTCCACGGCGTCACTGAGCTGTAATATTTTTACTATCGAACAAAAAAAATTTCATTAAAAGATATTCCAAGCTAATAATATCCTACAGCCAGCGCAATACAGAAAAGCGCGATCAAGTGAAGGAAAATTCTTAACAAAACTTCTCGGACTCGCAAATTTCGCCGCGGGCGATGCCACGTACGCCTGTGCTTCATCGCACATCTTTGGCCCGCGGGGACGAGCGAAATACTTAGCATTAATGAGTTTACGTGGCGTAATTTAATCATTAGTGACTATAACTATAGTAGCGTACAGATTACGGTTGACTCTCATGGTCTTCTAATTATACCATGCGACATCACTGACACTTCATTAACCGTATTCAACCTTATTTGAGCTTAGAACTTCAAGCTTTATTGTTCAAGAAAAAGTGTTTGTTCAAAAGTTGCCCATGAGTTGCAGTTGAAAAACTCCATCCCGAAGCACTCAAGTTCACAAGAAACATTTATTAAACTTCTCGTTTCCAGCTATATACCGGTAACGAAGCTTATTTTAATAGGGTAAGATATTTATTTGACATTAGCTCGAGGTTTCGAATAAAATTTGTTTCGATTAATGTGAAAAATAGCGGAAGCAACATGCGGTCATATTTGTCGTTACTGACCTGAAGGCAAGCAAGACCAGAGTTGAATTGTCACCTGAAGCGCACCAGAAATGTGCACAGGTGTGCTCCTCCGACCCCATCCTGCCTCCCGGCATAGCCCTGCCAAAATCAGCCTACGCATGAAAAGGTCAGAGCATCTACAGGCCGTGCAGCAACACGTATGGGTAAACTGCTGTAAAGAGTCCTGCGTTGAAGGACTCTTTACCTGGCAGGCAAAGCTGGTCAGTCCTCACCTCAACACTAGGTGAAGTGAGCCGCAACAATATTAAGGTAAACCAGATTGCGACAGCAGCAATTGTTGCTCAGCGGGCTCCTCAACACGAATAAAAACCGAGTCGTCTCACCGAAACTTGACGCGCAGGTGTAACGGCGACGCAACCCAAGCAATGACATTTTCTCCTCGGTATCGGCGCAAAGCGAATAAAAATGAGGTTTTAGGGATAAAACTGAGAAATTATTACATTATACAAATTAAAAAAGTTCGTTTCATCAGAATGAACGCGCCGATCAGAATAAACAAGATAGTGATTCCCATCAACTTCATTGGGATCTCCAAACAAATAAAAGAAAACCGAGGAAATGAACAATTTTCTCCAGAGTGAATTTTGCAGTGCAACTCGCCATGTAAATTTCAGCCATATATCTACAGGAAAGCAGTCACTGATCACAAGGATGCCTACCGCCGAATGGGTACGACTGAGCAGTGCATGGAAGTTCTGACAGAAGGAAGCAAAAACAGGCTGTCTGGGACCCGACAAAAGGCAGTGAAAGATTTGACTTGGACGAGCCTGGAGGTTGTGGCGAGTTAATGAGGAGAAGGGTGCGGCTAACGTTTGGCATATAAGAGAGCTTGTCCAGCTACCGAACTCGCAAAAACCTGGAAAGCCTTCGCAGAAACCTTGCTGCGGACCAACTCGCTGGCGCTCCGCACATTCCTCTCGATCACACAGCCATTATTTTACATGAGTGTCCCCATTTAGCGACGTCAAAAATGAGTGGTATTCTACGGTCAGAATGCTTATGTAGTGAAGTATATCAATTAATATTCTGTATATTCTAAGGCGCTAAGCAAAATCTTAGAGATAAAACATTTCAAATTCTTCGGTTTTTCCCTCAAATCTGTTAGAGCTAAGGAGTTCACAAAAAGATGATTTATTATGAATAAGATTTTACATCAGATGGTTTGTATTTGGAATTTAATAAAAGAATGCTATAATTTCGACGTAATTGACAGCGTGTATTGCTTTTCAAATAAAAAATTTTCTAACTGATAAATTTCAACGAAAGTTAAAGGATAATAATACGTATTTTTGGAAGTTTGTTAGAAGATCGTAATCAAAATTAGTTATTGCATTTGGTCATGAAACTATTCGTTAGTTACATTAACGAATTGATCAATTCCTAAATGATGCATGTATAAAGCTAACAAATCATGTCCATCAGCATAACACGAGGCAGTTTTTAAGAAGAGACTTAGACGGCAAGAAGACTGAGGATATCAAAGTGCACACAGAGCGAAGCGAGCACCAAAAACTGAAGCAAGCTGTGATCTGATATACCGAGCAACTAATCCGTGCGCATGGCTTGGTTCGATCTATTCAACGTCATTACTAAGCTCAATAAATCGCTGCAGTATATTTGTTGGTGGTGGGCTGTGGTTCAGGAGCAACATCGCGAGACTGAAGCTCTCATCGCCAAAGAATTGTTCGCTGTAACAAAACTGAACGTTATTCAACAGGAGCAATCTACCTGAGCATCGCAAGCAGGCCGTGCGAGTTTTATCTGATGGTGCAGAAGCTGTAATTAGAATCAATATCTGTCGTTGCGCGAACCACTGAAGTAATCGGCCTAGCTTAATTCCAACAATAGTTGATCCGACACCTCAAGATATTGCTTGTGAAACATAAAGAATACAAGAAGAGAAGGTTCAAAACAGGTTAATTTTATCGTTGGTAGAGGCAACACACGTTGAATTAGGTTGAATTTAAGCAAATTGAACATGTGTTACAATATTATTTGGTAGCCGCTTCTCTACCAGCCTTGACTATGGTCAAGATAGAGTTGAACTCTCGTGTACTGAAAGTCTGTAACAGTTCACAATGAACAATTGAATTTGATCTGGATAATTAAACTTTGGTTAGCGCTGTTTTCCAACATTAAATGCACGTCAGATCACAACTAAGGCTCATTTCGGCTTCATGCGCGTTTAATCTATTTTGAAACAATGCGATCATTTTTGAGTTTGTGCCGAAATTAACTTAAATTCCACATTCTATGGATAAAAACCGCGCTCATCCTATTATATTGGGAGTTGCATAGAATGTGAAGTTCCTACATGGGCTGCATGTCTTCTTTTAACATTGGTTGTAAATTCTTCCAACTTGACTAGTAACTACATTTATATTTAATATAGGGCGACATGTTGACCGAAAAGTTGTCACCTGCTGTTCAACTCGAAAACATTATTTAATTAAACTCCAAAACACCAACCCTGCCTACAAGAAAATGAAAGAAGCATGAGTGCAAATTGCGTATGCGTAAACTATAACCGAATAAAACTGTGGACTCTCACTTAATGCAGGGTTCAGAAGTGAGTTTATTTCACGACTGCGCGATTGAAGATTGCCTCCAGGTCGTGGCAGCAAAAACTTCTTTGTATGAATCAATTTATCTGCACCTCCAGACATGGATTATGAATAATTGCCTTCCATGTGTATGTGAATTGCAACGCTCACAAGAATTGAGGGTACAAGCGCAAGTTAAACCACTGAATTTTTTCAGATTAGAATGAAACCAAGAAATGGAAATAAATTGTCTTCATATTTTTGAAGATTATGAACTTGAAGTTTGTGCCTGAGACAAAACCGACCTTTACAGTGGTTCCAACTTACATTGCGTTCATGAAAATGCCTATAATTAACAAATGTTGTCACAAAAATTCAATTACAAAGAATATGTATTACATGATGAAGAGTTTTTGTTGAGTGGGACGTGTGTTCACGACATGACTGGACATTACACAATATCCGTTAGATATTGTATGGACATTGTCGGTGACTATGAGAGCCTTCGAGAGGCCAAATTTCATGATGGCAATGCCGACACATCCGATGTGCCACTTATTATTCCACACATCTATTAACATTTAACTAAAATGTTCAGCAATTATTTCGTCTATAATTTCAAGTATGAATGCATTGAATTCATTTTTAATATGCACTGTAAATGGAATTGACATCACCTTACACATCGCACTCTAATCAGATGCAGGCTCTTCAAATAATATCAATTAGCTTAAAAGTACAAAAATGAGGCATTAATATATTCTTGGCATGAGTTACATGGATAAATAATAATATCATTCAAGCTGACACAAACGCACGAATTATTCGAGTTAATGTATAGTTTATTGGAATAGGATGAAGTAGTTTTCTAAAATTGAAATAAATTGTTATCATATTATTGAAGATTATGAACTTGAAGTTTGAGCCTCAGACACAACCGACCTCTACAAAGCTTCTACTTACATTGCGTCCATGAAAATGCCTATAATTAACAAATGTTGTCACAAAAATTCAATTACAAAGATTATGAATTAAATGATGAAGAGTTTGTGTAGGGTAGGACGTGTGTTCACGACAGGACTGGACATTACACAATATCCGTTAGATATAGCATGGACATCGTCGGTGACTACGAGAGACTTCGAGAGGCCAAATATCATGATGGCAATGCAGATAGGTACATCCGATGTGCCACCTATTATTCCATACAACTATTAACATTTACGTAAAATGTTCAGCAGTTATTTCATGTAGAATATCAAGTATGAATGCATTGAATGCATTTTTAATATGCACTGTAAATGAAATTAACATCATCATACACATCGCACTATAATCAGATGCAGGCTCTCCAAATAATATAAATGAGCATAACTGTACAAAAAAAGGCATTAATAAATTCTGGGCATGAATTACATGAATAAATAAAAATTTCATTCAAACTGACACACACGCACGAATTATTCGAGTTCATGTATAGTTTATTGGTAAAAGGATGAAAAGGTTTTCTAAAATTATTAGTTATTGTTCAATGAATCGAACGAAATTTGAACTCATTGAAACAGAACAAAAGCTCTTTCCCAAGAGACTTAATTAAATATTGACGTCTTTCCAACATAAAATGTTAATTTTTCTCACATTCCTTATTAAATTATAAGAATGAATCAAGTTTACAGCCAACATAAGCTCAAGAAATGCTGAGCTACTCCAGCTTGCGTAGTTTTTAATCATCTTAGGAAATCTAAAACAAAGCTTGTGTTCATAAACGTTGCGTATAATTTGTTGAATGTCATGATTAATAGTGGATTTTTTTTATGCGGAAAGCTACTTCAGGATTTATTAGGCCTTTGTGTAGCAGTATATAGAGCTTGTTTTCTTGCGGCTTTCCATACGCTTTTGTTAGCGTAATGAGAGCAAATTATTGTTCTCTGCGTTATGGCGACAGCAAGAGCTTCGGGTGCCGCCGGGTGTTTAGAAGCCTTGTTGATTCGCAGAGTTTAGTTGCCTTCTTAATTTGTTGTGGTTATTTGACTTTTTAATTTGGAGGGCTTATTTGCCTTCTTAATTTGTTGTCTTTATTTACCTTTGTAATTTGCTGTGTTTATTAGNGCGATGCATGGAGGGGTGCGGCGTCACATTATACGCGTTCATCAGCACCACAAATAAACATGGGATCCTTAAAACATTCTCAAGGATCATAAATGAAACTATTCGATCTGCATGATAACGGTCTGGGAATGCACACAAAAAATATACATCAAACGACAGATTTTACAAAAGTAAAAAGATGATCAGAACAAAAATATTCAAGATCATGTAAACTTTTTGTAAAACCAGCATATATAAACGTCTTGTACGAGGAGCGAATTCATTATAAAACAATAAATAAGGGAAATAAAGGAGGAATTCATTCAAAACGAAGGTTTTGAATGAGGGACAACTTAACTTCCGGTGCTTGAGGGACAAGTGGTGCACCCACTCGGTCCGACGAGGGTAGCGCTATGCGTGCATTCGACACGACCGTGCACTGTACACAAACATGCGTTCAAAATTGCCGCTTATTCAGCACAGCAATATATTCAATACTGCCATGCATTCAACACGTCAATGAATTTAACAGGGTCATAATAACTGGAAGATGGTAAGCCTACCAATAATAATGCTTATCCTGATCCTGCATTGCTGCCGACGGAGCAACACAAATTGCTTGTGTACAAGTTGACTTTATTAATAACTAATGTAAGTTAGTTTGTAAAATAAAATTTGAACACATCCTTTGCTTGTTAGCTAGGACCAAAGCCTACTTGAGATAATGAAGGTGTTCTATACTTGGTCATGGAACTATTATCGTACATATTATTATATCTGTGCACTCATAAAATCGGTGGTATATCTCAATTAGGAACAACTTCTCTGGAAATATATGGTCACTACAGAAATTCCAAATTCAAAATAGCAAAGCAATGTTTCTTTTAAGTAAGGAAAAAATTTTTTAAAGCTATTGTTCATTAAACATAGTAAATAAATTCATAAGATTGTTCAAAGTCTTGGACTGAATATTTTTTTCAGCAATCAACTCATGAAATAGAATCACTCTAATTAATAAATAAATATATTTACACAGTAAAAAAGCAATTCAATAAGAGATGGATCCCAGTCCTTCCCCTGCATGAAACTAATTCCAGTGAACACAAGGGCACGCCTTGATCGCATGCATTTTTCATTGATGCACGCGAGTTAATTGCAAGATCAGCAACTTGAATTACATTCTTCATCCGTTTGTGTAGCCTAAGACCATTAAATCGGCCTGCTTATTGATTTCAGACCTTGAAAAAAACCTGCCACAAGACGTGCAGACGCCGCGGGAATGTACGAACTCGTCCAGGCATTGATGTGCGATCAAAACGACCTGCACCACAAGCCATTTAAATCATAGCGAGTATGTGAGATATTCGGGTAGAGTTTATGCCGTCTCGTTGATTTAGAAGTTGACTCGTGCCGCATACTGAACACTTCGGCACTTACTTGCTTCGTTAACTTGTCTCTTCATTTCAGAACTATTCGTGAAACTTGCTCTTTATTTTAGAACAATTCACGGAGCTTGGCCTTTTTTCAGAACTATTCGTGAAGCTAGCTCCTTAGTTTAGAACTATAAGTGAAGCTAGACCTTTATTTTAGAACTATTAGTGAAGCTAGCCCTTTATTTCAGAACTATTAGTGAAGCTATACCTTTATTTTGGAACTATTCGTGAAGCTAGCCCTTTATTTCAGAATTATTAGTGAAGCTAGCCTTTTATTTCAGAACTATATTAGTGAAGATAGCCGATTATTTCAGAACTATTAGTAAAGCTAGCCCTTTATTTCAGAAGTATTAGTGAAGCTAGACCTTTATTTTAGAACTATTCGTGAAGCTAGCCCTTTATTTCAGAACTATTAGTGAAGCTAGCCCTTTATTTCAGAACTATTAGTGAAGCTAGCCTTTTATTTAAGAACCATTATTGAAGCTAGACCTTTATTTTAGAACTATCCGTGAAGCTAGACCTTTATTTTAGAACTATTCGTGAAGCTCGACTTTATTTCAGAACTATTCGTGAAGCTAGCCCTTTATTTCAGAACTAATAGTGAACCTAGCCCCTTATTTCAGAACTATTAGTGAAGCTAGCCCTTTATTTTAGATTTATTCGTGAAGCTAGTCCTTTATTTCAGAGCTATTCATTTATATATCCCTTTATTTTAGACCTATTTGTGATGCTAGCCCTTTATTTCAGAACTATTCGTCAAGATAGCCCTTTAGTATAGAACTACTCGTGAAGCTAGTCATTTATTTCGGAAGTATTCGTGAAGCTAATCCTTTATTTCAGAACTATTCGTGAAGCTAGCTCTTTACTTTAGAACTATTCGTGAAGCTAGCCCTTTATTTTAGAACTATTCGTAAAGCTAGCCCTTTATTTCAGAACTATTCGTGAAGCTAGCCCTTTATTTTAGAACTATTCGTGAAGCTAGCCCTTTATTTTACAAAATTTGACGCATTACGAGTTACGAAGGTTCCATGTCTGAGGGACCGGAGGAGTTCAAATCTAGACTGTTGACGAAGACAGTTGTATTTCAGTAGTAAGCTGTAGTTTACTGTGCTTCAATATTGCTGATAGTCGTCCAAATTCCAATAGTAGCAAAAAATGTATCAGTAGGTACTCACTGCAGTGAGTGAAAGAGCGCGCATTTTCTCGTTGCCGAGTATCATGGATACTTGGCAACGCGAAGTCACAGACAGACAGTCGGACGGACGGACATGACGGGCACAATAGCGCCTTTTTCATAAATGAGAAAATGCGCTAAAAACAGGTACTGTAAAATATACTTGAAATAACCATCGTAAATAATTGCGTGCAAATTTTCGAGCTGTATTACGTTTAAAATAGAAAAAAAAACATATCATTAATCAGGTACATATAACGTTTTTCATAGTATAAATATATCGTAAATAAGAGAGACATTCCCCGACGCAAATATATCGCGATCAGCTAGAACAACATAGGTCATTATAATATAACATAGGTTATAGAGCAAATAAACTTTCAAGATAGGTAGTGCCAAGTGAAAGATAGTAACAAAGCTTGAATAGCAGAGCATTGTAGAGCAACGATTGAACAGCTGTAGCGCCTTAGATCACTAAAAGATTTCCATGCTCGTCTTAAGAAGAATCCCGAAATTGTATCTCGATCGCAAACCCGATCGTTCTGATGACATCAAAACACAAACGTATAATTTTCAGCTGTAAAATTCTGTCAAAATTGCATTCGAAAATTATCGGCCTAAATCCAATGCATACAATTTAAAATACTAAAATCCAGAGTACGTACGGATTTTCATCTCAGCGAACTTACAAAAGTAAGATTTTTATAAGAGTTGAACAAATTCTTGTCGCCATATCAAGCGCGTGCTGGGTATTCAACGCGTCGAAATTGCACGTTAGCGCCACATCAAAAGCACCCACCGAAGTGCAAGAATTAGAGAGTGTAAAGTTCTTTATTACTTGTAGTAATAAATTAAGTTTTTCCCTGCTTCTAGCAATGAGTTGTTAGCATTATTCATTATCTCAGTGCTTGGCACATACGTTTTTGCCGTGGTAACCTTTTCCAGCACCGCAAAAAAATGCGGTCACCTTAACGCCTCCGAGCGTTAACCAGCCTGCAAGTAATAAACCGAAAGGCCCTATTTTTTCACTTGCAAGACAAAAACTGGCGTCAACGAATTAGGGTTCGACTAATTAGTTGGTGCGAGCAACGAATTTATAGCATCGTGTGGTGACGAACAGCATTGGTCATAATATTCATATTGAAATTCGTCGAGCTCTTTGTGTTGTAAAAATAATAAGGCACTTCAAATTATATAATTATGTAGTCAATGATGATGTACTAAATATTAAATACATGAGTATTATATTTTCTCCAATGTTGACAAATCTTTTCACGTGGCCACGGAGTTAATTAATTAGTTTGTTTAAGAAGTAGAATCGAAGAAATCCAGTGACAACTCTCATTAAATAAGCCATAAAAATAGCTCTCAATTGAACAAACAAATTAACATTTTTCATCTTGTTTTCTGGTACATTAATGTGATGGAGGATAAAAGTTAGGCAGAAACATGAAGTAACAGAAACAGTGATCATCCTGGATCAAAAAATGCAGGATAATTACCGATTGCGCATTCAAGTTCATGAAACACGTAATTTCGTTGAAATTAATTATTATCGTAAAAAGAATTTTTTTGACAATTCTCATATATTATAAAATTTTAGGATAACCCACGAGTATACTTATATAGGGTGTGCGTTACGAATTCAAAACAGCCGTAGCAATAATATTGCTTGAAGGCTGATGAAACATCTCTTCATAATACCATGAAAGAGAAATTATCCGAAATATTACCTTCTAAAGGCAACACTTTCAAGTACAAGGGAAAATTGCCTTATTTATCTGTCATCTGTGGACGTATTTCAATGTTTTGCATCATCCAAGCACTTATTCGGAAGGCTTAATAAAATATAATAACTATCGTGCAATAGCTCATTATTCTCATGGCTGCCTCCAGCTGCCCTCAGGGAGCGATAATTAAGCCAGCAATTACATGGTTTGCAATGTCCAAGCAGCAATCATACATTGCATACCTCATCATTACATAACAAAAGAGCTTAATTAGAGTTTCATCATACAAATCCGTTCGTCTTTAATTGCTGGTGATGATGGTTTTAAAGTATAGTGTTTTGCATCAAAAGTTAAATTTTATTGCTCTAACTATCACATAATCTCGTTAAACTGACCGAAATCTGATCAAGCACGAATTTTAGATGACAAAAAATTGGCGAAAATTTGAGAAATTTGTTAAAGTGCAAATGACATTTGATAACGAGCGCTAAATGCAAAAACTGCGCTAAGATAATTTGGTTGCTGCTCAATGGATTAATTTATCAGTAACACAATTCTTCGAAATAAATAGCATCGAAGAAAGAACGTCCTAAAACGACGTACAAAATGAAGTAAAAAAACATTTTCATCGATCTGCTAGTTATTTAAAATACGCATCCATAAACGAGGGGCGCATCAGCTCGCCAATGATCCAGAAGTTTACTGAACAGTTTCCAGGCAATCGAGAATAGATTTCTGAATCCTAATTTCGTATTGAAAGTAGCTGTGATTACTGGTTTGTGGGGTAATTGCAGCGATGGGAATAATAGCTTCAGCAAATCTGACACTTCGAGGCCGTTTTCATGATGGAAGTGATGAAAAAGTAGCGGCATGACATCGGGGAATGCAATGGGGCTGAGCTCGCAGCAGAGCAGGTTCTCCTGGGGCTCCACGTGGCCAACGAGCTAATAAGAGGAGAGCAATTCGACGAGTCTCGAGTTGGGGAAAAGCAGTCGTTAGCTACGTTGAACCTTCGTTAAAAGTACTGGTGAAAAAAACATGCACAAGAGCACTCTAATCAGCAGCCAAGCCAGCGCCTAAGGTTGTGTTCCTAGCTCCACAAACTGGCTCATGAAGCAGCTTTCCACTTTTTTTATAAAGCAAGGCAGTTTTTCAGGACATTGACTTGGAGAGCAGAATTTTTTACTCCACCTCACTGCCAAATGAGAGGCCTGGACCCACGAGAGAAATTCCCAAGTGTTGCTCCGCAGCGCCGCTGGCTGCAATAACCCCAAGGAAGGAGCTTTTCGACGAGCGTCCTAAGCCACTATATTGCGGGTATCTGGGATCCTATGGCGTAATGTCTTACAATTTATGAGATGTAATTGATTTTTGTGGAATTGGAAAATATTCTCCCTCATTAATCCCCACCATCATTTCAATGTAATTTCATTACTGAGTTTGTTTTGATTATCCTGGGTCAATTTTGCAGGAAGCCATAAAGTCGATATTGTATAGCAAATGAATTAATAAAATTAAGTTCAAAATGTGCTTTTAAATATAATAATGATGTTTGGTGACTAAAATTATTTCGATAAATAATTTTATTCAAGATTTGCACTTGAAAAGCAAAGAAGAAAGAATATTCAAGCTCTTAGCAGTTCTGTAAACTGCTAAATTTTCAAGTGGCAAGCCTAATGCGGTTTCAACAAAAACCCGGAGCACGAAGCTGGTCCGGTGCTTCTGAACGCAAAAAGGGTTTCAGTTATCGGCCACCTCCTGCAACGGCGGAGTCATGCTGTGCGCTTGACATGAATATGGGTGAAGTCTTCAAGGAATAATAGCTTGTTTTAGTTGAGACTTGGTCAATGTTAGCATGACCGCCTGACAGAGTGCGATGTAGAACGAGAGCAACACGCCTCTAGATGAAAGTTTTTATGAAACACGAAGAGGGACGCGCGACATACTGGGTACCTTTAATTTATTGTTGTGAATAAAGGTATATTTTTAGACTTTGTTTGGTCGCGGTTCTTATTTCTAAACCATTCGAATTGATTTCGAGGAAACCAGGTGTGGAAATTTCATTTATACAAAAAATTATTTCACAATTGCATCCATAACACACAATGAAAAACTTTTCGAGATTTTCTCTCAGAAAGTCAAACTTCAGTAAGTGGTAAGTTGAATTGTAAATGCAAAACTGAATTGGAAAATGCACATCGAAAAACTAAAAACTATACACCAGCAAAAATTTCGACTTGAAAACTCATATGAAATTTGGCTTGCACATTTTTCTAGGATTATATTACCAAATACCATCTCCCTCACAAATCGTCATAATTATAACGAAGCAGACTTACTTCAGGCCATTCGTCTAGCAAGCCAAGAGTTTTTTGATGAGGTCTGCTCAAGTTTGGGAGGATGAACCCCAAAAGTTTGTTCTTAATTCGTGGCTGAGCAAAATAATTGCAGGAATCTCGAAAAAAGTGCTACCTACTCTGGTTTTTGCGACAGGAAGAAGTAGCGGTTAATCCAAAATACAGGCACTCGCATCCAGTCCCCAAAATAAAAGATATCGAGAAAAACCAGTCTCAAGTGAGAATCGCAACTGTAAAATAATCAGGAGTTTTTGATGAACTGTTATAAAAAAATATTAGCAATTAAAACTAACCCTCACACTGTGCGAAGCATAGTAACAGAATCATGCGTGAATTGCGTTACTATGTATGGCCAGAAATACAAACTTTTCTTACCGGTAGTTATGTTCCTAACAAGTTCAGCCTTGATACTCACGTTTAAAAACTGAGACAAAATTTCACAAGGCCGCTCTCTAACAAAATAACGTTTTTCTTTTTCTGTAGACATAGGGAACAGAATAAAACTAAACAACCGAATTGAATTACTGTTGAAGTCTCTACAAATCTAACTAATTGTAATGATTAGACGACCAAATAAAACTAGGTGATCCGTGATTACCAATTCAATTAAACTGAATTCCACAAAAAAATGTACACACAACATGTATGGCACAAAGATAACTCAGCCAAATTAAAACTACCGGTTAATTTTCAACAGGTTCCGGGCCTCCGGATCCCGCAACGGAACTGCAGGTGACCTCCGCACTGCGATACCGGACCGTCCGCGCGCCAGGGAGAGATTCAGGGTACAACTTTTTACGTCCGTGGCCTACTTGATTTGGTCATTCCCGTTCGGCGGCGAGGTTCCGCTATAACCTCAAGCTTGGCTACAGTTTACTTACTCTTCATCAACCGATTTATGAGGTGCGGACAGCTATTTACGGGGAATATCTAGGTAATTAACAGTTAACATTCATATTTAGGTGTTGTTAACATGCATATGAACTGACAGTGATTTACGGGGAATATCTAGGTAATTAACCGTTAAAATGCATATTTACGTGTTGTTAACATATGAGATAATAGTAATGGCGGACTTGCCTATAATACGTTCGCGAAATTCAAGATGAGGTGCAAGCACTGAGCAAGTCGTGCAAATTACAATTCATGAAGAAATTGACTGAAGTATAAATCCCAAATTAATTTAATCATGAATCTGTCAATATTTTCACCCCGTAAATTCGTCAATANCAGGAATGGCGGTGATGATTGAAGAGCCAGCGCCCGGCCTGCGAGCTGCAGGAATGGCGGTGATGATTGAAGAGCCAGCGCCCGGCCTGCGAGCTGCAGGAATGGCGGTGATGATTGAAGAGCCAGCGCCCGGCCTGCGAGCTGCAGGAATGGCGGTGATGATTGAAGAGCCAGCGCCCGGCCTGCGAGCTGCAGGAATGGCGGTGATGATTGAAGAGCCAGCGCCCGGCCTGCGAGCTGCAGGAATGGCGGTGATGATTGAAGAGCCAGCGCCCGGCCTGCGAGCTGCAGGAATGGCGGTGATGATTGAAGAGCCAGCGCCCGGCCTGCGAGCTGCAGGAATGGCGGTGATGATTGAAGAGCCAGCGCCCGGCCTGCGAGCTGCAGGAATGGCGGTGATGATTGAAGAGCCAGCGCCCGGCCTGCGAGCTGCAGGAATGGCGGTGATGATTGAAGAGCCAGCGCCCGGCCTGCGAGCTGCAGGAGTGGCGGTGATGATTGAAGAGCCAGCGCCCGGCCTGCGCCTCCTGCAGCGGAGGCGAGACGACCACTTTTTAGGCGCATGTTTTTTAGTCGCGCCTCCCAGCGCCTAATTGAACTCCTTTCCAATCGGACGGCATGCGTGGGTCTGTTCCCGAATGCTGCCCTCGTCTCTGCTTTGACCCACCTCGTGTCCAGCTCTGACTCACCCTTGTCACTTAAACCAACACAGAGACAATCTGCTAAGCGATTATATGCGAATGAAACTCGATAAATCTGGCTTAAACCATCGACAGTACGAATTTCACCCAAGAAATGGTGGAATGTTCGCTCGTTTTCAAAAATGTGACAGGAGTAGGATGCTTGCAAGAGGTGACGGTTTGATTGCCCATTGAGCCCCAGGCCAGGCATCCAATCAAAACTCAACAGTGTATAAATGTACAGGTGGAATTACCATAAACAGGGACTGCAACCATACGCAAGGGTGTGACCTCGAACCATAAACAGGGACTGCAACCATACGCAAGGGTGTGACCTCGAACCATAAACAGGGACTGCAACCATACGCAAGGGTGTGACCTTTAACCATAAACAGGGACTGCAACCATACGCAAGGGTGTGACCTCCAGCCATAAACAGGGACTGCAACCATACGCAAGGGTGTGACCTCCAACCATAAACAGTAGCGGGCTCAGCACCTCTCACCTTACGTGTTCTTCAATGGTTTACCCAGCGGCCTCCATGCACAGCATCAAACTCCCCTCGGTAAACTCTGAAATCCAAACATTATTGATGATCCATTCACAAACTCGTTATTACCATGATACAAATACCAATGTCAAATTATATAAAACTGATTTCGTACAATCTGCAGTGTAAATTAGATCTCATTTTCAATGCCCCAGAAAAAAACTAGTTTTGTTATTCTGGAAGCCTAAGTGCGCGGCTCGCAACATTGCAAGCCTCCGGAGCATGTCAATAAAGTGAATTGCGGCGTCGCCTGGATACTAACTTATCCTTTTTATTTCTCACTTTCAATGCAAGCAAGAACCTGACTGCATGCATGCACTCTGCCCAGATAAGCTAAATTACATTCAATTAAAGTAACAAGAAAGCTATGAGGTCTGTGGTAGTCGTGGGTCTCATAAAAGCGACTGTATAAAGTAAGAAGATTTTTAAAATGAGCCTCCATTAATGAAAATGAGGTACAATTGACTCAAAATGACTCGAATTTCTTTGCGTAGACCACAGAACAGTCATGGTTTTAGTTCCAATATTAACGTTATTTTATTAAATATCGACAATAATACACTCAGAGAAATGAGTGAGACCTTTTCCAAATCGCGATGCTCTTCTAGCCTTCGTGTGGGTTATCCTGCCTGTTTGTCCCGGGCGTATCAGGGCTGGTCGCACAAGGTGGACCATTTGACCCAGCCACCAGCACATTCGTTACCAAAAAACGGGGTAACTAAAGCTAACATGAGTATAAAATATGTTAAAGCTTGTATGCAGGTGTACATTGAGAGGAGGGCCATGCCATGAACTCGGTAAATGAGTGGGTCATGTTGTCCCTATATAGTGACACGCTGTCTGCATGTATTACTGAAACGTTGTTTTGCCGCGCCAAAGAGAGCCATGATGACCCAAAGAGTGGCAAAAAGTACGTCGCTGTTTAGATACAGTCTCACTCATTTTACAGAGCGTTGTGGCCCAGATAGTCGAGAGCTAAGACCTTTCTCACTGATGTCCGCCCGATCGTGCGCGCAAAAACAGAGAAAGCGCCTCAATGTCAGCGCAACGGCAGCCGCCCTCCATGGCTTCCCCAAAACTAGAATTGAAAAGTCGCGAAGTGGAAGCGGGGAAGCGGTCAAGCCAGCCAGGGCGGGAGAGGATTTTGAAAACATTAGAGTAATCATTTATTCAATATAAATTTTGTCTGTATAAATTTCATCAGTTGCAGCGGGTTCTTATTTTTACACCCTGAAGTGCTCGACTTATTTCAATGTGAATATTTTTTCTTTCGCAGCTAGAATTATACCGCGACTGACGCGTTGTCTCGGCCGGCAACGATGAAAGACGCGCAACAAAAACTACCCCTGCAAGACTGGCCCAGATTTAGGCAAGAGGAATGCCACTGGAAAGCACATAGAGAAATTATTTGTAAAGTGTTAACTTATTTCTTACGGTACTTTGCGTGGAGATAGTAATTATAAACGATTGGTAAAGTGTTTTTTTTTTGTTTGAAAATATATTTCTGTCAAAGTAAATTTGCATGAGGCAAAATTTTCACAGAAATATTATTTCGGTCTAACTGAACTTGAATTTTGAACTGGAAGTTCATTTTAAATTTTTGAATTATTTAATCAAAGGTTTAGTCTAACTCCGAGTCAATGTAAAGAGGAAGGTGGCTCTTTACAAATAGGGCAGTTCGAGCCTTGCAACGTGGCGAGTTTTTACCACGTAAGCAATGGCTTTCCTATTAGGTCGAGCGAAAGCTTCAACAAAAAGTGGACATTGTCTAATATTGCAGTGCGATCACCCAGGGGCGTCGGCTGGCCACACCGCCTCAACCGCAGCCAGCAGCACTCAGACTGCCGCTACAACATACGAAAACGAAACCAACTTATCAACATATTAACGTAGACGGCTGCAACATATTTAAGTAGACGGCTCCAAAATATTTACGAAGACGGATCCAACATATTTAAGTAGACGGATCCAACATATTTACGAACGGATACAACATATTCACGAAGACGGCTCCAACATTTTTACAGAGACGGCTGCAACATATTTACGTAGACGATTAAAACTCATTTACGAAGAAGGCTCCAACATACTTACGTAGACTGCTCCAACATATTTACGAAGACAGCTTCAATATATTAACGAAGACGGGAACAGCATATATACGGAGACGGTTCCAGCATATTTTCTAACATGGCTCCAACATACCAAAATATGAACTAAGACAATACCAAAATAAGAACAATAAGGCATTTGTCTCATGATCTTAAGGCAATGCTCACTACTGAAAAAGGTAAATATTCCAAATATTTAGATCATGACTCTAAACACTTACTTTTGCAAAATATTTCGTCAACGTTGATCACTTGTGTGGGAGCTTATGACTTCAAACAAACCTTATCTGCACCTATCTCACATCGTGAAATTCATGGGCGATCAAACACCTGCCCAACCATTTACTTTGTGCTAACAGTGAGAGAAATAATCTCCTTTCACACAGACTTCGTCATCACAATTCAGTACACAGCCAAAGCCTGGCACCAATTAACCTACCCTAACACCCAGGGTTAGCCCGCAGCTAACGGCACAGGAATGCTCCGAAGGAACTCTTGCCAGAGGAAAGCTTTAAAAAATAATTGAAAGTGGCGACGAGTTTGGCCCGAGCTCGGCAGGTTTCCCGGTCCATTTAATATCCTCTCGTCCGTTCCGCGTCCAGTTTTTGCATTAATGCTATTCCGCCCTGCAAGCTTTCACTGATCAAGGCACTTCGTTTTGTGTGCGGAATTTGACGGACAAGCGTAGACATGCAGGAAAAGTGAGCGTATAAATTACAGCATTTGAGCTGACCATAATAATATAACTTATAAAAACCCACAACTCCGTTGACCTTTATTGACAAGTGATTATTAAAATTTAACTAATATTAAACTTTCTTACATCGTGTTGTCGGTTTCCCCATAACATTCCATTACCTACTGAAGAACGCGAAAGGGGAAAAAAGTTCCGAATTATTGCTATGGGTCGAACCATCTCACTTCTAGACGTAGAATGCAAAACATCTGTACAATTGATCTGTTCAATTCATTTATGCAATTGATTTGTGCAATCCAACGGAAGTGTGAAAGCGTCTCAGTTGAAAGGCTGTCGCTAGTGCCACCTGAGGCGGTTATCAAATTCTGAAGGGAATCATGTTACGTGCCGTGGATTCTTTTCATTTTCCATCATACAAAAATGTAAAATATCCTACTAGCAAACTTTATCCATGGCATTCAAGAATATCTGAATTTAATTATTCATAAGTCCCATGTATTCTGGAATAACATCATCGAAGCTGAGCCTCATGGCTCAGAATAAAATATTATCATCAGGATAGTAATTAATATTGCTGGTAAACGATTACCTGTGTCGTTGATGATTAAGTGCGTATGAACCTTAACCAGTAACTGCGCATACAAGTTGGCCCTGCAGTCTGGTCCAGTTTTTCAGTAAGAAAGGTCAATCAAGGCCCGAAAAGGAGGCAACTAAGCCGCGCTACCGACGTGCGAGGTGAACAACTCGGGGTGGGGCGCGCGCTACCACACTCTCTACCTCAAAGATTTAATGGTAATAGTTAGTAACAGTAGAATTATTAACAAAAATAATAATTCTATTAATAATTATAATAAAATATTATACTTAGTTTATAATATAATAATGATATATTATTAATAATATAATAAAACATAATAATAACTTATCTCTAACTTTCTCAGACTTGACTACGGTAAATTTGTGACTTGTAACAGCAGTGAAAATGAAATTCTCGTAAGCTATTAACATTAAACATTTTGGATCACGTAATCATATTGATAAGAGCTAGATTAACAGAATGAATGCTTCTAATTCGGAACACAAATCTAGAATTAAATCTAATTCACACTCTCCCATCGCCATTAAATTTGCTCTCCCCACACACACACGTCACACTCTGGGTTGCCGTCTCTTCACTTTAGTGTCTTAAATAAATTAAAGACCACACCCGTAAAAATGAAACTTTATTGAAATAGCGATGCACTTTTCGAGCTGTCTGGGTAATTATGACCCACACAATGTGAGCATGTCCGCTCTCAGCTCGTGTAGTGGGTAAGAAAGTGTGTCTCTATTCAGACAATACAACTCGTTGATTTTCATGAGTGCAGCCGGCGCGACTGGTCGTGCGGCGCGTGCTGGCGTCGCGACTGGAAAATCGACTTCAATGATCGTCTTGAATTATTAAAGGACGATTTACGGGCGATCGGCTCCTGGAGTGAGCACCTGAAACGATGCGGAATAGACTCGGTTAGTTTTATTTTAAAATAACGAGCAAGAAATACTCTGAATTGTGGTACAAAATAATGCAATTCACACCTAAATTTTGATACCAAAAATATGCGAGGATGACCTTTAATTACGATACAAAATATTGGACAAGGATCATATATAAATGTAGTGCAAAATAATGAACAAGGATAATTCTCAATAGTGATACGAAATATTACAGTGCGCACGTCCAATTGTGATACCAAATACCAAGGAAGGATCACCTTTACATGTGATACGAAATAAGTTAAGCGTGCTACTGAAATTGCGTTACACATCATCCAGAACGAGTGAGTTTAAGATAAGATAATCTGATAAATACGAGAAACGGAGAAGGATAGGCGAGGAGGGGTACATTATATTCATATACAATTGAGAGTCTATTCAATGAGTCTATTCAATGACAGTGTGTGATAGATTGTTCAATCAATCGATTTGAAATGTACAAAATGAGAATACCGCGAGAAGTTAATATATCCCACGCTGGGAGGATACGCAAAACTCTCTCTTTCGCATCATTCTCTATCTTCCTTCTCTCATCTCTTCTTCGCTCTGTATCCCTCTAATCTTTTCCCCCCATATACGATATCCCTCTTTAATTTCTGTCCCTGCATCTGCTTTTCGACTCTCCAAATCCCTCCTATTTTGCAGTCTGTCTCTCGGTCTCTCTCACCTCCGTTCTCTCCTATAGCCTCACATACCCTCACTCAATCTCGGCTTGACCTCTCCACTCAATGTCTTACTTTATAATTCATAATATGAGAGATGGATGATATAAGCCATCGGGGGCATGAATGAGAACCATAATGAACATTAGTCAGTCTAGGAATCCAGAGCTTTATTTATCGCCCGCTGACCCAGAAAAGATGGAAACAGGTAATTAACATTTGGCAAGTAACCAAACGTTACAGCAGCATTCACTGCCGTAACGATAGTGACCAAAAAAAGCCGCTACGCCAGTCAGTGAATGTTATAAAAGTGATCAAAAAAAGCCGCTACGCCAGTCAGTGAATGTTTTAAAAGTGACCAAAAAGGGCCACTACGCCAGTCAGCGAATGTTATAAAAATGACCAAAAAAGGCCGCAACGGCAGTAAATACTCAGGACAAATGCGACCGCTGACCCCTAGCGTCCGGGGTTAAGGAGCCACTCAAGCAGGCGTGACATGGGCCCCGTCATAGCAAGCTTGTACTACCACCGCCTTGTGCACCACCAACAGACCGTGCAGGGCAGGTGCTGCGCGTGGACCAAACATTGAGCGAAGCTCCAAAAATATTAGTAATAGTAAATAAATGTCAGTAATAGTAATAGTGAAACTAAAGTGAATGAAATGGTGTAATCCGCCGGCAGCGTGGATTTTTTAACTATTACGTGGAATATATATTACCTTGATTATTTACATCATCAGCTGACGTATTTTCATTAGTAAAACCGTTGAGTACTTGAATTAAACGTGTGAGGCATTAAAAGTATGATAAGAAATGTAGAGTTTAGCGTTATGATGACAAAACACGAGCACACAATGGAGCGTCATCCGAACCTAAGAGAAAATATGCAGACTAGGACCTCAAGTGGTGAATAATTGCACGTAATTGAGTACCAATATCATTACTAGTTGAGTACCATCACTAGTTGAGTACCATCACTAGTTGAGTACCGTCACTAGTCGAGTACCATCACTATATAGTTGAGAACCGTCACTAGTTGAGTACCGTCACTATTTGAGAACCATCACTAGTTGAGTACCATCACTGTTGAGTACCATCACTAGTTGAGAACTATCACCAGTTGAGAACCATTACAAGTTAAACACATTACAAACACTAGTTAAGAACATTACTAACCATAGCTAGTTGAGAAACATCACTATTTGAGAACCATCACTATTTGAGAACCATTCACAGCCATTACTAGTTAAGAGCCATTATTAACCATTACTTGTCGATGAGATTCTCAGAGAAAACTCGGTAGGTTAAGTAAGTATGAGACAATAATATTTTATAGTTTTTGAAGCATTAAAACAGGCAGCGTACCGATAACATTTTTTATGTTTTTAGAACATTTCAAGCGTTAAAAAAAGCAATCAAACTACGAAGCTTTCGTACGCTCGGAATTCTTTAGGTATTAGAACAAGCGAAAACATTATGTGCATGAATTGCATTTTACCAAGCAACATTTTTTGTACTTTTTCAGCAGATGTGAACAAATAATAGTTTCGAAAGTATTTAATTTCATGTCAGCTCATAATATACACATAGGACTGACGATTTAAAAATCTGTAAGTCATTTGTTCGAGATTACAAGGGCGCAATTCTAGGGGCCTCTTTTGGATAGTCATATAAATCATATATGTAACAAATTCCAATTAAGCCGCGTAATTTGAGTTCATTACCACGTTGAGTGCGGCCCAAACCACCGGTGGGTTGCAGGGTCTTTTTTCCGGACAAATTCCGCAATTTAGTTTTTTTCAATTACGTCTGTGGACAAAATTTATGATGCCAGGATTACCTCATGCAATTTAAAAATTAATGATAAAAGAGAAAATTTAGTTTGTGCACCGGAACCTACAAATTTACTAGTATATTTTGAATTATAGGCCTTTTTCAAATTTTAAAAATTATGGATAAAAGGAAAATTTAATATTTGCACCGGAACCTATAAACTTACTGGTATAATTTAAATTATAGGCCTTTTTATCCGCGGACTTGGCCGTTTTTAGGCCATCTTCCAGCGCTGGTTGGTAGTGACGCACTCAACGTGTTAATGAACAAGTATCAGCGGCTCATTCTTCCTTATTTGCAGGAATCCTGCGAACATCAAACAATAAATTTTGTTCTGGTACAAAATCAGTCGTCGTGAAAGAAAAATTCTCGCGTATGCTTGCACCTATTAAGACTTCAGCAATGGTGCTCTGAAATTCTGAAAGAGGCGAAATCTTAAATACAATTAGTGTTCTTAGGGCTAAATCTGAAAGATAATTTTAGCTGGTTGGTTAAAGGCATAGTGCATAAGATTATTTTTTAAAAGAATGCTTATGAAAGAGAGGACATAAGTTTTAGGAAAAATCAACAGGAACATAAATATTCGACACTTAAACTAAATTTAATGAGAGTATTGAATGCTTATGAAAGAGAGGACATAAGTTTTAGGAAAAATCGACAGGAACATAATTCGATACTTAAACTAAATTTGCTGAGAGTATCAGAGTATTTAAATGAGAGCAGAGCCTGATGACTACATAGTCACATAGTCATTGATATTACTTTTTTACCCGTACAGAAATGCGTCACTTCATTGGATCCGAATTTTTTCAGATAAAGCGTTGATGTATTTATGAATGCTAAGCAGCCTTGGAGTATGAATGTTGAGGGAGTTCGAAGATAAAGTGAAGAAATGTCGCTACCAGCCGATAAGAATCAAGGCATGCGAAGAATGCTTTTTATAAGTGAATGTGTTTGGCCTAAATCGGGCAAAGCTGTGGCATGGACGAATGGTCCACACATGTTGATGTTGATAATTAAACATGCAACATTTAAATCAAGCTTTAAATTTTTTAATTGTCTATTATTATTGTATAAAAAAAAATTTCCGCGCAGCACCGGACCCAAATAAATTTTTGAATATTGCTATATTCCGATTAAGCTCAAACTAATTTCAAAGTAGACGAAAAAAATTTCGTTGAGCAATCGTGTACTTCTTCATTTTTCATTTCTCAATATCCCGACGATTAAAAACATGCACAAACTGACCTTTGTAATGATAACTCTTGGAATTTGGACCAACATTAGAGTTCCTCAGTCCCAAACGATGCTGATTGGAGCAGCAAGTGAACATTTTCTGTAGTCACTAGGATCACTTGATAACAGAGCTTGGGTGCCGAGCTAAATGCACATGGTTGACCGCTAGTGATAGTGACTGAAAGTATAGGCCTAAAAAGCCTATTGTTACGCAAAACTGGTCTTACAGCGCCGCGATAATGCAAGTGTTTGGTTACCAGATTGTATGTGCCGGCTTTGTATAGATGGCCTAGCTGAACTAAATGCTTGCTTAATGCAGTACATAGGAATAATACTGCCCGTTGTCATTTTTGTTGAGCAATGTAAAGTTATTTTGAGCCGACATAGCTGTGCGTGTAGAGGCACCAAACTCTAACATCAATACTTAAATCTCGAATACCAATACATTATTGTTGAACACGTCATTTACTCGAATATCAATACATTATTCTATATACATTCATGTGATCTGTGTAGATTTTCCTTCACAAATCCAAATATGCACCTAATTTATTTACTTGCAAAGCACACATCAGTCGTAAATGGTCACGCTGCTAACAACCCATAAACATTAAACAGGTCACGAATCCCTCAGATCCCTCAATAATTTGTTTAGCCCTACGTAAAAGCAATCCTAAGTTAAAGTCTTTTGCTTATGGGTTAATTCACGTTGTCCCTCCTTTTCAAATCTCACGAGATGTTTCTGTCGAAAACTTAACCATCACGAGCCGAACGACGCGCATCAACTATATCAATTCATGATAATAACTAATCATGAAATAAGTTACTAAGTAATAACTAATAATTATAATAATAAGTAAGAATAAGTAATAAGTTAATAAGTAATAATTGGCAATTCTAGAACCATAAAAACGAACTTAGTTTCATTATTGGTGATATAGTAACAGCGCAGTAACAAAGCATCGTATTGTTTCAATGATGTTTATCAATCATGAATATAAACTACTTCACGCCGGAACAAGATAATCCCTGCTAAGATAACGAGCCACATAAAGGCCTGATGATTCTTTATACTGAAGATAACTTGGTGATTCTCGCGTAGTTTCCACATTGCGCTTATCGCGCCGATGATTTGGTGGTGCAGGCTGGAAGGCCTAAGAAGAAGGAACTGTCATTCATGCGTGCGATAACGGCAGCGGTGATAGCGTGTCACATGCACACGTAGCAGCTGCGGCCTCCACGTAGCAGTGCGTGCGGTCAAAGTTCATCTTCAATCTCAGTAATTAATGCAGCAAAGGTCTTTTGATGAATAAAACCAAGCTTATGTTAATTAAACTGACGCTACGAAGGCAAAGAGAATGTAAAAATATCTCTTTTACGAAAGCATCGACTGAAATGTAACAAAGGTCCTATGATGAATCAAATCATGCACGGTAATGCATTTGTTAGACTCATGCAATGAATGCGAGATGAATAACAAAGCGCCTAACGACAGTATTGACCGTAATGCAGCAAAGGTGAATAGTGTTTTGATGACATAAATCACGAGAACTACTACTATCATAAATAGTAGTAGAACTACCAAATCATGAGAACTACTACTTTTCAAATTCAAGTAATCGAGCCCAGCTGAATGATGAAGTAACTCTCATAAGAAAGCATTGATTTACGCTAAATTGGTCTTATATCAATGTACTTTACTGAAACGAAATAATTTCGGCGTACAGAAACTTCTGTACCTCTCGTACTCGTCCATTAGACTTGCACATGCCTGCGTATACATTTTGCAAACCAAAACAACATAGACGATAAAAAAATGAGTAAATACTTTAAAAAAATCACCATGTAATTAACCCAGCTGACAATCAAATCAAGTTCATATGAAACCTTCAAACGAAAACGGGAAAAAAATATTGAAGAAATCCAGTCAATTTTCATGCACTGAACTTTGTCTAAAATCAGTCCTGCTAAGTCCCAGGAATGTACAGGAATATCATTTCTTACGCAAGACGTTGTTTTGAACTCCATGGAAGGACTTAGGTAAGAGTGGCAGATAGGATCTTTGGGAGAGTGGCATCAAAACAGGCAAAAAATGACCACAAAATAGGGTATTGGCCACAGAAGCTGCATGGCAACCGGAAAATTTATTTATGGTTCTTCGACGTCGTGTACATGAGAGGCGCTCGTCTAGAAAGCATTCGGCCGCGAAGGCTGACAGAAACGGTACATGAGATAAAATGTACGACAATGAATTTCTCAGCCTACATTAATAATATAAGTGTTATTTGAAAAGTTATTTCAAAATATAATACCATGCTAGAAAATATTCTCAATTCTAAAAGGCTTCTAGCTGCATGCTCTAGCAATACTTAGTAAATTCATGTAGACAAATTATAGTCTATGGACTTCATCGTAACTACTGCAGCAAGGACTGTTGACAGTGCAAAAAAACACC
Source organism: Hyalella azteca (assembly GCF_000764305.2). Lineage (NCBI taxonomy): Eukaryota > Metazoa > Arthropoda > Malacostraca > Amphipoda > Hyalellidae > Hyalella > Hyalella azteca. Next base: position 199,207 of record NW_025939888.1, on the reverse strand, counting down.
GAATTTCAAAAATTAGAGCATTGCAAAGTTGTTGTTTAGAAATATCAACAATAATTTAAAGAAGAAAAGTTCAAAGAGTAGATTTTGCAGCGCAACATTTCCAAGGAGCAACGCTCATCATCAATATGGCACAATTTCTACCAACCACATCGCTTCAGCCCAGCGTCCCGTATGTGGACGTGGCGAACAATATCAAGCCACGGCGCTAAACTGTGCTTGCTGTAGGCATGCAGTTGAAGCTTCCCAGACGCAATTGTGTATAGGCCTGCAAACCGTCAGTGCTGCACGCCAATCAATAGGCCTACCAGGCCTCCCTTCTGGCTAGGCTCTTTTCAACAATGGGCTTCTTTGAAAGGCCTGCATACCCTCTATAATATTATACGCTCCTTCTGTGCACAGGCAACGTTTAGACTCTATGTCGCTATAGCAATACGTAAAGGGCGACCTTATACGCGACCTCCTATACCATTTATGGCATGGGAGACTATAGCACCCACGTTCAACCATGCTTACATGAGCATGTATCAAACTACCGCATCCAAGTTCAACCATGTCTGCGTGAACATGTTTGAAACTACCGCATCCAAGTTCAACCATATATACGTGAGCATGTTAGAAACATTCTCAGCAAGACCTATTCGGAAAAATCGTCTCGGCTTTCATTTGTTGAAAAAGAATGCAGCAATTGAATGCGTGCGCTTGAGAACGAACGGAAACAATGTAGGAAAAACAAAATTTGCTTCATTACAACATCAAAGCTAAAAACGGTAAAAAATAATTATTTACATCTAATCGATCGAACATAGAATATTTGTATAAATATTATCCGACGATTTAAAATGTCTCACAGATCTGAAATTTCATTTTTTGAAGACTACATAAACCAAAAAAATTTCATATCAAAATAAATTAATCCCCTACTCCTCATGAGCACAAAAGAAACTAATCAAAACTCCCCACAGCTAAAAAATAAACGACTTTTTTATGGAAAGGTTACTGAACTTTTCAGTTCCGGGTTGCTATTGCAATGAACAGATAAGCTCCGTGCTGTTCAGCAACAAGAATCACAATAGCTAACAAGATCGTTTATCAAGGCAGCGAAAATCCGAAGCTATATGCAATATATTTTTCTGCACTCAGCTGAGTATCGAGCATTGGGAGCTCTGATTATAACAGAACCTTACGTCAACACATTTCTCTACGAGTGATATATGAAGAGTATAATCGAGTATGTAAGTCATGTTCAATTTACCGTACCAGGGGGGCTATCAGATCTTGTATGTAATGTGACATGAATAAAACTCGGTTCGGTCCTCCATGCATCATTGTTCAACTTCACACCAAAAAGCTGTGGCTTTAAATATATCTATAAATAAAGTAGGTAAAGCATAAATTTTGGACGTGGTTAGAGTTTTAACTTTAAAGTAACATCCGGGCGTTAAAATTCAAGTATGCGAGAGACTTTAAAAAAAGTGTTCTATTTTACAAAATTCCTACCTCGAAATAAACCTCAATCAAATAATTGAACCTTTCTATGTGAGAACTGCAAGCGATTAACTAAATTTCTCAGCATTCATTTCAATTCAGTTCATTTCAATTTCACTTTCATGCGCAATGAGAATAAATTCATACTACGTGAGATGAAATTTTTTCTATACTCCAAATAGAATAAACAACATAGAAGAAAAATCTTATTTCCATGATATTTCTATAAAGCTTAACATAAACGGTATATTTAACTTGAGTTCAGAAACACTTACTTGGTAATATCCTACTTATATTTAGTATAATTTTTCAGTCACTTCACTTGTATGTACTGATGCTGTACTTCTGTCATCTGGTAATATTTCATAACTACCATTAGATAACGGAGCGTGCTAAACATTTTACATAACACAGCTGTTAATTTTTATGTCTTTGACGATTATCCGATTGACATTATATTGATTGAAGCTCTTTAAGGGATTCTTCACTTTATTCACACTTCAATTGGGTGTTCAATCTGTGTTGTCAGTGAATTTCGTTATTCGCAATTCAGATAAACGTGGAAATGGATTCAGAATCATGCAATTCGACAATATACTCATTTATCACGTAAGGTCTAACCTACGGAATTAATACAATTCGACACATTTTTATTCAGGGTTACATCTAATCTATAAAGTATTGAGCTAGTCTAGCATCTGACTAATCACTTCAGAAACTATTACTATTGACTTCAGAAAACAGAAAAAGTCACTTCATCGTACAGTCACACCGACAGAAGGGAATACAATTTTGGAATTTTAAAATTTTCAAAATCCCCCCATTCATAATTAAATTTTCTTTCTACAGTTTATAAAAAGCTTTGAAGTCGATTTTGGATATTTGGTCTCTATTCATGATACGCCATTGCTTCTATGGGCAAGATTAAAATTATTTCAGCATAAGAAAATTTTTACGAAAGGACTAACTATTAAATAAATTAGTGTTCACAGAATTTCAAGCTCAGCTGAGACCGGAAAAATTGTTTGAAATAGATGACATTCTTTTAAAATACCAACACTGCGTAAGTAGACTGTACCCACAAAACGGTTCAAGGGCTCGTCGGAAATGCAGATGTTGGGAGTGACCCGACCTGAGGGCGAACACTGCACGGCGCTTCCTGTTTGTCCCAACGAGGATAGGCATTGTCAGGCTAGCATGCCATGCCTTTGCCAGGCTAGCATGCCATGCCTTTGCCAGGCTAGCATGCCATGCCTTTGCCAGGATAGCATGCCATGCCTTTGCCAGGATAGCATGTCAACCGCCGCTGCTCTTGCCAGGCTAGCATGCCAACCGCCGCTGCTCTTGCCAGGATAGCATGCCATGCCTTAAATTGTCTGCAGCGGCTTCAACCCTAAATTGTCTGCAGCGGCTTCAACCCTAAATTGTCTGCAGCGGCTTCAACCCAAATGTATCTGAATCTCGACTCTAGCATGCAACGGAGGATTATTTGGATTGCAACATGTAATCCATGTAATCAGCTCAAAATTAATAGAAAAGTTGAAATGAAATAGATCAGAGAGCCGGAATTGTTTTCTGCTTAAGTTCATTCCGCAAAACATCCTATCGCGTACACCATTTACTATTTTATTGAAAATGTTTTTTTTGTACATACCTTTTTTGCAAAATGGTCAAACAGGGATTTCATTGAAAACGTATGTAAATGAGATCAATCCAAAGCGACAATGATAATTAAAAAATACGCATAGGCGGGGTATTTTCTTTGTACAATTGCAGAAAAGGACAAAATAAAGGATAAGTAAAACATGAGTCACCGAAATGCGCAGATTTAAATGGAAACACGTGATGGAAATGGAAACACCGAAATGGAAACACGTGGAATATTCAACCGTATTTCTTTATCAAGGAATTATCTTATTTGTTTTATTTATTCGCTCGAATTGCAAACTAATTCATTTATACCTAAATAAAATGCTAAGGTAAATGGTATATTTTCGTCGAATACTAAAAAATACGTTCACCTGTTAGAGCTTGCTGGATTAAACCATAAACCACGTGGTGTTGACGAAATGCATGCGCTTGAATGGAACCGAAAACCTAACTAAAAAATAAGGACGCGGACTTACCTGCTAGACCGGCATGAATGCAGCGTCAACCTCAAAAGCTTTGTTTTTCCCTACCCGGGGAGCTGCTGCACTCGATCAGGCCTAACCTTGGCAGACGGTCCGCTGTAGCATTTCCAGCCTGGAATTTTGGACGGGCATTTCCGAGTGATAACCATTCTAAAAAATCGAATAAATTACATTTTCTAGAGGCGTCATCTTGAGAGTTCCTCAAAATATGTTTTTAACAGAATATGAATATATACTACGTACGTTGTTCGAGATGCCATCATCACATGTTGTAAGCCTATCAATGACAAATTCTATCTCTTGAAGTTCAAACAATAATAAATGAATAATAAATTGCAGGTATGCTTCTAAATATAGTAGTTAACACAAGGCATTGTTTTATCGTTTTATGGCTTACAAATTATTCCACAAAGTAATTATCAGATGTGAGGAAGATTTTGATAAGGTATTTCATCCTATGTATGGCCATTCTTTGTTCAGTTATCTGCAGAAACAATTTAGAAGTAGAAACATTATGGCGCGCAAATGACCTGCAGTTGAAACCATGAAACAGCAAAAAAATAATACGACTCACGTTGAGCGAGGTGCCTGAAGCTGATACTGGATGGAAATGGTCAATACGGTAATGAGGTTGTTTACGACATACTCTCTTTTCAGGGCAGGATGGAGGGTCAACAGCAAAAAAGGACGCCAGGGCCCAGAAAAGACCCAGCAAAGGTCATTGTCAACCGAGATGAGCAGCGTAGACTCCTTCTCAAAGTGGTCATTGTCGATGGCATTCTACCGCTGGAGGCTTCGGAAGTCCGTCGCGCTAACGTAGACGTGAAGCTAAAAATTCCGGAAACCGAGTCTTTTATTTTTAGCTTGAATTATCAATCAACGCAGGCGAAGTTATCGAAGATATTAAAATATATTCAACACAAGTGAATCTTTCATAAAATGCAACCTTAGAACGCTGAAGGTTTGATCAATTTAGAAGTTTCACATCGTTGTCATGTCTTCTGCAGGGCTGTGTACTATTGTCGTTCTGATGGTTTGTATGACATTTCTGACAATGTATGTCATCTTACTGCTACAAAAATTATATCTTGCGAACATTTCTTTTGATTGTGAAAGTTAAGTGGCTCATGTAAAGTCCAATGAATTTTAACTACGTACTTTGCTGATGATCTGAAATGTGCTCGCTGATTGCGTTTTATATATCTAATGTGTTTGTACTGAATATAAAATTTGAAAAAAGTTACATACAAAACTGCATCCATCATTTATCTATATTCTATACCATATCTATGGTGATACCGTATAACCTCATATTTTGGATCACATCGCTTAATCCATGGAAAATTTTGTTTCTTCATTTCACTCTTATTTATATCTTCAATGACCTCACAACTCTTAAAAACGGGCAGCCAAAATTTTCCGCGTCCGTAAAGTTTATGTGCGGAACATCTTCTCACAAAGCCCGTCTTCCACGCGACATCGGCAGCTGCAGCAGAGCTACGGTCATTTGACGACCAACAACACAAGGGTCATCAATGCTGGCCAAAACAACTGGCAAAGCTGGGCTCAGCCTCGATACTCCTACACACAAAGAGAGGTCGGATTTCAGCTGAACACGCTCACGCAGTGTAATTTTTTTCAATTCAAGGTATAATGATAAAAAACCCTTTAAAAGCTAAGATAAATCTGGTCTTTCTAAAAACATTCTTAGAGTGTGAAATGTTTGGAGCCGTGCTTATAAATCAAACATTTGAACTTGAGTTCGTATTTATTAAAGAATCGCGGAAGCCCAGAGACTCCAAGAAAGACTCTGCTGCCTGGAACCAATTCAGAAGCGAGGATGAGGAAACCATCTCAGGTGAGTCAATATCTCCAATTTGCGTTGGTTATCACAGCAGACATCGTTGTGGTGTTGATGCTGCGGTAAGGCTAAAACCTTGTTTATGCATGCAGGCAATTTTTGACTTAGGCCTAAATGGTGTCCACAGGCCTATAGGTGCGCTTTCCCTGGCAATGCTTCATGCAGCTGCCGCTTTGCCTTTTGTTGACGGTCACTTCAAATTCCTTTGAGCCTCAACGTAAAACCAGAAAATATCTTGACCCCAGCTGCACGGCTGAGAAAAAATAAGAGAATGGGACAGCCGTTCAATAGCCGGGGCAGGACATCGCGACCTAAGCGGCTGGCCCATTCATTGTGAACAAAACTTTCTTCTTCGCCTTCATCGCCATTTTCAGGGCGAGTTTTCAGGCTCATCGGAGACGGGAAATGACGACGGGGTGCGGCATGAGCGGCCAAATGCGGTCACCGCAACAATGAAAATCAAAAGCCAGAATTCCAGCCACACATAACTCATTTGGAATTCATTTGTTTGTTTAACTTATATTTGATTTAAAGCACTTAAATTATCTTATAGAAATAAGAATATAGGCGGCGTAACATTGCAGGTAGCTAAAGAGCAGCCCAGTGCATTTTTTCACACTTATTTATGTACTTTTCATTTTAAAACGCGATTTCATCACGCTCTCATATTTAATTTGATATTATAAATTTAAGGGTCATGCGCAACTAAAATTAGAGAAAAACTTTGCGTGTGAAACTACTCCATGTGAATAGTTATGTTACGAATTTCAAATATAACGTTATGTAACAAAATATAAATTTAGGTATATGTTACGAACTATGAATATGGCGTTGAATGTCACGCACTCCAAATAAAGTTCATGTTGCGCAATGCAAATGTGGCAGAAAGATACGAACTTAAAATGCACCGTTATGTTATGAACTCTAAATGAAGCGTCAAGTTACGAGCTCTAATTGTAGCGCTATGTTACGAACTGCGATTGTTGCCGTGTATTATAAAGTCAAATTGTGGCAGTAATTTTACGAACTGCAAATTCAGCAGCATGGTACAATAGTCATATGTAGCTTTGTGTTACGAACTTCTAATGAAACTTTCTTTCACCAATTTTGAATTTAGCTCTATGTCTCAAACTCCAACTGTAGTACCAACATGTTACAAACTCCAATTATAGTATTATAGTAATATAATACGAACTCCATAAAAAATAATTTGTTAGGAGCTTCAAATGTGGAGCTATGCTACAAACTTCAAATGTAGAGTTAAGCTACAAATTTTAAATGTAGCTTTATGTCATTAGCTTCAATGGTAGCGTTATGTTATGAACAACAAATTTATAAGCATGTTACGATCTAAAAATTTGGTAGTATGTCACAGAGCATCTCGAGTTATTTTAATTTCAATTTGAGCACGGTAATTTAGAATTAAACATATCCTTGCATGTTGTGATTTTAATTTATCTTAGTCATTAACTGTGTTAATCGAAGATATAGCGAAATAAAAACAATTTTCCCAAGAACGCTAGTATAACAAGCTAAATATTAGCTCGTGATATTAATTACATTCACACAATAGAAAAAAAGGCACCCATGTTTCTTGACGTTTCAGAGGAACGATCGACAGTTTCACAAGACCAGCGCATTCTTTTCTGTGTACATTAGACGGGGAAAGCCGACTCACCATTAATACTGAGGAGGAAATAGATATTGAATAAAGATATGTCCATATTCATATTTGCGATGCACAAGCAATATATACGAGTCCAATAACAACAATCCAATAAAAAGTCTTTCAGTTGTCGTACGCAGAAATCTTTCTAAAGATTTGAATAGGTCGCCTGCAGTACCGCGTGCAGCGCTGTGAGGCACGCAATGGATATGAGTTAAAATTAATCCATTGATTATAATACATTTTTCCTAAATCTAGAAAGGGACGACAATAGAGTATTTAGTAATTTAACATATAGTGGAAATATAACAAGATATTAAATATAATTTTTAATAACGTGGTACTTTGTTTCTCTGCATCTAAAGGAGAACAAAATTTTACGAAGATTTAATAATAAATTCTATTAACAGACTTTAGGTTATCTTCAGCAAGATTTTCAATGCGATGACAAGTAATGATCCACATTCAGACGTTTTACAGAACATATTCTGAGGCGCGCACTCACAATTCTACCATAAATGAATGAATGAGAGAAAATGAAATTTGTTAACAATAGTAGGCCACAAATAAAGGATTAATTCTATTTTGTAACAGAAATATTTTACATCAATCAAATGATGCGTAAGGACAAAATATTGTAACGCAGTTCCGTTATTTTGTCACTTGAGAGTAAAGTAATATTTTATAAAGACAATCATGGATTAAACCAAAAGTCTGTGGCATGGACAGAGTAAAAACTCCATACCTGCTTCTAAATATCACTGACTACATCCAATTATTTCCGTAGCGCTTGTATTCACAATCAAATAATATCAAATATCCCACGCACATCCAGGAATCACCTTATATATGCGTAAGAAATTTAATAAGAACGAGGCGCTATTATTCGCTATATCTCACCACACATACCAAATCCGTACGACCCAACATCTGCACTATACGACTCATGCGACACGGTAACTAGATCGACAGAATGAAAAATAAGGTTTTTGCTGTAGCGCAAAGGCATTAGCATGCAACATTAGGTCGATAAGGCAACACAAGGGCATCGTATTATGCTCTAGTTTCAACTCTTTCACTCAACCCTGGATGCCCTTTACACAAGATGCCTTTCCTCCGCTTCTTGTTCAGCGATCAGGAGCCGATTCTTAAAGTTCACACCCAGCGATAAAAACCTCGCCACCGTTGCAGCAAAAAACGAAACTAGATCGCCAAGCCGGTCGGTCGAACACGCTGCATGCACGCGCATGGCAAGCACGCTGCATGCGCGCGCATGGCAAGCATGCAACATGCGCGCATGGCAAGCGTGTAGCATGCGCGCATAGCAAGAACGCTGCATGCGCACGCATGGCAAGCACGCTGCATGCGCGAGCATGGCAAGCACGCTGCATGTGCACGCATAGCAAGCGCGCTGCATGCACGCGCATGGCAATCATGTTTCATGCGCACGCATGGCAAGCACGCTTTTCGTACATCGCGACCTCCGCCACCAACAGTGCATTCGAACGTGCAGCATTTTCCTTTGATTTAGATTTAGATTAGCCCCATAGATTTAATTCAATCTCCCAAGAATTTGATTGTGCATTTTTTTCAAACATGAAAACAGTTTCATATCTAAGGGGTTATTGGACGTTTGGTTAAATAATATGTAGGCCATGATTTATTTTCAATCCGGCTCACAAAGCATCCTCATGAACCACAAAATCAAACCTATGGATCGACAAAGTTTGACACACCATAAAAAATGAATTTGAAACGCTAGGACCGTCAAATTAGAGTTTACCCGCAACCGAAAGCTAATCTCGGTCGACCGGCTTGAGGCGCGTCGATGGAGCGAGAAATGCTCGAAAAACTCACTTCACCAAGAGAGCTTTTTGCAATGACCGCTTAAGACCGACAACAAATGGTTGCACTATCGTCATCAGGCGACGGCGATCACGCCAATAAAAAGATTCAGAAAAAAGATCCTCCGATGAACGGATCCTCTTAAATATTTGTTAGGTTTCTAGGGATAAGCGAAAGACTTTCTACTGACTGGAGCCTTGCATAAGAAAGACGAGCAACACTCGCAAAGAAGCGAGACGAGAGCAAAATATTCGACATTTGCCCGACTGAGTATTTGCAATATATTAATCATACAAATTATAAAACGTTGCTTCTATTTCACACGTGCTTCAAGATAAAATAAATTTGTATCAGGCCAATGCAATACAAAACGGTTTCCTCCTCCCTCCAGATCGCAATGAACGTCAGGCCAGCGACCGTCGACCACGTGTCGCCGAATGAGTCTGTAATTACAGGTGTTGTTCTTCGCACCCTACGCCTCAATTGTTGAATAAAAAAGCGTCTGATCTCTTTATTAAGAGCCTAATTGTTACCCGCTTGCAGCCTGATCACAAACATGAACTCGCCTGATGACAACGTAGCATTCTCGGAAATTATTGTCATCATCACGGCACATCCGTCATCCTGCGTGATAATGAACGACAAATGTCGAGGTACAGATGTACTGTTATACCTACCAGTCTATGTAGTGTGTTATGTGATGTCCTGTTATACAAGTCTATGTAATATGTTATGAGTTGCTGCTAGCAATTGACCCGTGAGAGGTACATTCGGTTTGTTTTCAGATAAAAGTGACTGATGGAAGCTAGACGTACGGTCGTATAAATGCGATGAACGCATCCTTGACCACATAAAGTTTCAGGAGGTTTTAATGACATCGTACATTCATACCTAAACTAATATTTTTTCAATAAAGTCTGGGAAGAAACATATTGTTAAAATTGCATTTTCCACGCCACCTCTGCATATGCAACTGAACTGAAAGTTCCGCGTATCATGAGGGTCAATAGGCAATTGTCACATTTTGAAGATAAATCAGGGAGTTACATTACTGGTCACAAGCAGGGCAAAGGCGCGTAATTACCACAGGCCTCTAATTAAACAGCAACCGAGAGCCGATCGATGTGGTGGTCGCCGAGGCAGCTGAGCAGGCCTATAGCTCCCTTAGGCCTACACGTCACCCACACACGACACCTACGCTTCAAATCAACCAAAGGGTGCATGTATTGTTGACCGTTATATGCGGCGCATTATTTGTTGCCGACTCATAACACGTCATGAAAGATTTGTCAACAATATTTTATTGTCAAAATCTGATTCCAATGCGTTATATTTTTTAGTTACAAGACCTCAAATTTTTCAGAGTCTTGTTCCCTTTAGCCGAATCAAGAAATTTAACGCTTCGTCATTCATATTTTGCACCATAGTAGCCAACCTGCATCGCACGGTCTCCCATATGAATGCTATTTCAGTGAGAACTTACTTAGGAAGAATAATGACAGCACGTTTGTTGCATCATGTGCAAACTTTAAAATTAATTTTAGTAGCACGGTAATTTTGAAAATAATTCAATAAAATCAACAAAATTTTTTACTATCCATGACTCGTTTATCGCGACAGACAAGTAACAGGATGAAGAGCATTTGACGCATTGATCTCTGTTCAACTTAAGCCCTGCTACAGTAGCGATCTTTGCGACTGGAAGCGATAAAACGAAGAAAGGCGAGTAACCTTTCCACGCATACCGACAAGGTCACCAGAGAAATTCTAGAAGTCATATTTATTCTGTTTTCCGAATCCAGAGCAGCACTCATGAATAGCAAATAACACCTTAATTCTTGTACTGGTCACAGCCACGCCTCTGATCTTTTCTGGCAGGCAAAATAATAAAGATCCTGCAGCCCTCGAAGGACGATGTGCATCTACAAATAACGAGTTCAAAGGTAAGCAGGGCAAACACGAGGAAAATAAGCAACCACGCCCGTCCTGACCGGCATACGTGCTTTCGGGAGCAGGGGTACCTTCCTGTCACTGGTGGAGGTGAAATTGTTAACGAAAAAAATTCTACAATGTTCCCCATATATGCATCCATGTGAAGCCGATCCAACTTTTTAAGGAAATCCTCTATGTATACGATCTGAGGTACTTAGTATTTCTCCGAACAGTTCTCTCAACGGTTATATGAACAGTCCTGAGAACGATCGACTCTACGGTACCCTGAATGGTCTATTAATGCAATACAGTGATATTAGGCGTCACTAATTTCACAGTAAAATACGTTCAGTGCAAGAAGAATTCAACATCAACATGTGACACCAACCCCCGATGTCCTTTTAGCGAACATGCAAACTTGATTTCTTGAGATGTCGAGGGTCAATTTCTGAAGAGGTTAGGCGTCCTCGCTGGTGACAAAGGTTGGTGAGAAGAAAGTTCCTTTGGCATTTTTTGTGTTCTATAAAGTTAAATTCTATGAAGACCATTAAATTATAATGTAAACACAAAATACGAGCAGCGTTCGTTTCAATCACAATAAAACTAATTCCACTTCTCGTGCTTCAGATACCTAATCTTGCAGGCACAATATACTGTGCACCGAACATGTAACAATATCAACAAGCAAGCATATCAAGAGTTTAGACTTCGAGCTAAACTAGAGGGTCGGCAGATCAAGGATGCCCGCCGAAGCTTTTTCGCGGCGTCTGTGTGAGAAAAGGCCCCAGGAGACAGAAGGCTTCATCTCAGGCGCAACACTGTCTTATAAAGATTAATGCATAATAATATTCGTTATGATTAGTAAAGCATCAAAGAAGGTTGCTACTTCTTGTCAGTTCAAAGTAATGCGAGTCTCTGTTATGACGAATCACGCTACTTAAAGATTCTGCACATAATAAACAAAACTAGCGATTGCAAAACCAAAAGACCGAAAAACTGTCACTGCAGTGAACTACTCGGACGCTATGAGTCGATCAACTGCATGTTGTAACTAGGTACAGAGATATACGCCTTACACTCAGACAAACTAAGGGGTCATGTTGAGAGTGACTTTCTGCACGCAGCAGTGGAACATCCTTTAACCGGGCTAAACAGGGTCAAGTTGACCTACACAAGGGTTAGAAGTGCATCGCTGTTTGAACACAATCTTTCAATTTCTCCAAGTGTTTTATTCTTGTTGTGAACACAATCTGTTCCCTTCCTCACCGAGATGCGGACAACTGGACAGATAACGTAGCCACTTTCACTCTCCATCGCCTCATTAGATTGTACCATCCTTTAGTCGAGTTAGCCCAGGCATTTTACGACTGAACCAAAGATTTTCGGCAAAAAACGTTACAACTGAAGCCCAAGTGGGAGTAAAAATTTATTTATTTTGTTGAATCAAATATTTTAACGAAGGCAATAGAGGTTTTGTTTATATCAACGAGTAACGATTAAGATAAACTCCTATATAAACTCGTGATCGAATATTGGCTTAAGCATTCAAGATTTCAATCAGAATTTCCTGCGCTGGTCACGAAAGTGGGCTCCATGCGCCACATGGACATCGCCGAATCTAATTTATGATTCACTTTATCCAACCTCAGGTCTCCTCTACACTAACTACGTAGAATATTTCTTTGTTTCAGGTATAACTAAGTAGAATATCTTTCTTTCAGGTGTAGATAAATTTATCTCTAATGCTGACATCTTCCTACTAGGCATATAAATGAGACAACATTCATTGGTAAGACATTTATTAGAAATTTTGTAGAGAAAAATTATGATGTGTGGGTGTGTCGGCGTTTATATACAAAATAACAGTCTAGGTTTGGCGCCATCTTTCACAGAAAGAAATAAAAATAAATTCATTAACATAATCAGCATATATATTGTTCTAGTCAAGACACAAAACTGACGCTGAAGTCGAGTTATCTCCACGCATCGAACTTAATGAGACGCTCGCCACCCTCAAATACTCGTACGTTAATGCAAATCAAGAAATTACCACCGCGTTACCACTAAAAAATACAATGACGAACATTGTTAACGAGTTAAACAAACCCGGAAAAAAATTCGGCTACTTTTGAAAAATTAATGTAGTTGGAATCATGAAATAAAGATGCGATAAATTACAAGTGACTTATTGAATGGGTGGTCGTTATTCGACAAGTGGAGTGGAGATCTTGTTTCATTAAATTATCAAGGATAATTCATTATAGATATTTGTGGGAAAAATAATAAGCGATGGCGGAGCAGTGACAATAGTAGCACGTAGGGGGGCGAATATTCTAAAAAAAATCAACTCTTGCAGCGCGAAAATAGAAATAATATAAGTAAACGATATCTGACAACATAAGGAGAGACAGAATAAATCACACTAAGAGCATAAAAGTCGGAAATAACGGCCATAAATAAAAACAAATGTAAACAACAAAACCTGAGTCGAGCGCAAAGAATTGAAGATCACAACACCCGCATTGCATCATTATACACGAAAAATTCCGTCAATCTTATCGAGTTAAGATTAGAATAAAATAATGTTTATATAGTATGTATACATTAAAATTATTACCTGCTCAAACTGGTATAGCCCAGTCAAACGTATTGGTCTTGCGCGTTACCTGTCCTTGTATACTGCAACTCGAGACTTACTTTATTACACTCAAGCAAAGAGACTTACGATACCCACAGCTGCCCAACGAGCAGGCAAGTAATCACTAATAGGGCACACATGCCCACGAAAGTAATTATTGACAGTCATTCAAATGAAGGATAATTATCGACAGTCATACAAATGAAGGATGAATGTTCAAATCTTTCAAGGTTAGGAAAATGCAATTTTATAACCTGGTGAGGAAGGCGAATTTGTTTGCGCAAACTTTTAATTAGAGGGCAATGTAATGACCAAATTATAACCCAGAAATAAGTACCTACCGCTATTCAAATTTGCTCATCAAATTCAATATTGCTTCACTGGTGCCATATTTGAACAAGTGATAAGATTGTATTGAATTCATCCATAAATTGTGAAAATTGAAACCTAACGTAAGCTGGCACATCGAATAAATGAAAGAAAATTGTATTGAAATTGATAAAGAGCGTTAAAAATTGAATGGTTTACATTAGGTTGGCGATATCCTAGGGTGAAAAGCAACAATTTATATGAAACGAAATACCTGTATCAGTTGTTAATCAAAAAACCTGCTAAGCGAGGTCAAGTGTTGCGACATTTTGTACTTTCCAAACACTATTTGGAGAAGGTTGTGATATCAATTCTATAAAGAAATAACTACAAATAACGTATAATAATAAGTAAAGAACACGCCAGAAGAGAACACGAATAACAAATATTGCTCCACGTGCAAGCTAGGAGACAACAAAGAAGAAGAGGTTGTGACGTAGGCAGCATAAATACGCTCATCTCCACAGCAGAACGTTGTAGGTGATGTAGGGATGAATTGTGCCGATATTTTGCGAACAACTTAGAGCCTCCAGTCATTGAGTAAGATAAGACTCGATGGCCACACACGCTTGAGGTGATCATGAAGAGGGTTTTGGAAGACTAATAAGAGCATTACCTGCATTGCTTCAATGTCAATTGCTGAGGGAGTTACAGGATAGAAAGGCCTGCACAGCCATCCTATTAGCAAACTCATCGGAACGTATTCAATGATTCCGTAAACAAGTGGCTAAGTCTTACAACTGAAATTTTGATTTTATCCATACACAGAAGCTATGTGTTCAATGAACAGGAAAACAGCGGCATGCGTAGTAGCTACACACAACATAATGTCCTATTTAGAAAAATGAAGTTACAGACAGCAAATAATTCTCACTAAGTAATTAGCAAACGGCAAAAATGAGAGAACATGCCAACGAGAACGCGTTCTTCATAATGCTATATATCTATTCACTAAAAGTCTAAGTTACTGGTTAATATACAAATGCATTTATATAATAACTATTACAGTACTGCATAATACCCAATAGTTGGCTTGGCAAAAGGACCCGTTCTAAAGTTATAGTTCGAGATGCGCAAGCGAAGACCTGAGCCAATCGCTATTACATATTTACACGCTTGCTAGTTCATAGTCACGAACAGACCGGTGAGTCAGCACATATTTGGATCGCTCTAAGACAACGTCATAACTGAGTTACGCAGAAACAAGCTAAAACATAAGCATCATATGTAGTTCATTTTCAATTACTTGATTTAAATCAAAGCATTAAATGAAGTTTCGGTGTGATCGAAAAATCAAATATTCAACCCATAAGTTGCAGAGCGGCATAACATAGCAAATATTAAAGCTCATAAGAAAACTAAACAGACATGTTAGTCAAGTCAGTTGTGGCGCAAAAATTTCAACGCTTGGATCAAATGGTATTGCACCCCACGCTTTCTGAAACGTTGATGTTGAACATCACTTCGATAACTTTTGACCTGAGGGTTCCTTCAGTTACGTGATACGGTACGCATCATAAGCTCACGCATTTATCGTAGGTGCTCCAAATTTTATACAATTCAACACTTGACGAATTACATGACAACATAGAAACAAATTTATATAGGTACCCATTTTCGTCTCGTTTAATATATGGTACTTTACACACGAACTCTAAGTCTAATCGAATCAAGATACCTTTCACCAAACACCGTTCGCTGCATCCTCCAATTTCCATGACGTGAATGAGGCTTACGAGGGAAAGTCTAATCAAACTCGGACGAGTGGAATGCTGGTGAGCTAAAACTTAAGTAAATCTTGCCCAGGACTCGTCCAACGTCACGCAGGAGGAGGCTAAGCTCAAGCCTAGTAATTTGAACGTGCGTAATTATATCCCGCACCAGTCAATGGTCCAATGAAATCTAGACACCGATATATGCAGAAAACATGTACAGATAAACCGTCTAGAGAGAACACTTAGACAAAATTTCAGTCATTTATCAAAATAAACATATTCAATTCATTATACTGGCTATATATTCTGTTGTTAGAAAGAAAGAAAAAAAGCTACAATCGCACAAAGCCTGACAAGAAAAAAAGCTACAATCGCACAAAGCCTGACGGAGAAAGTTACCCGGCAAAGTTAAGTAGATAAGTAAGCATTTAAAGAATAAAGAACAAATACGAATGGTCTAGTTTCCAAAGAAATGCTAAGACCGCTCATCACTATCTATAGAGCTGCATTTATCAATCAATGAAACTCTGAGCAGTAGTCTGTACTAGCGCGGGCCAACTAATCATTGAATACAAATCCATTAGTAACAGAAACGTACGATATCTGTGGCTCTTCAATCCACGAAGGCCACATTTAAATGGATCATTTCCAGCATTTCAACTTGCATCCGAAAAAGTATCATGTAGATATTATTCATGTGGCGGAGCTTTTTGCTATATAATTTCAGAAAACAATTTTTCATTTACCGCAGGACAGATTTAAGTAGCGTTCATGAATTAAACCCAATATCCTTAATCATGCATAGCAGGAAAATGTCCAATATGATAAAGTTTCAAATAAAGCCTGAAATTTGGATCACCACTTGTGGCGGGCCAATTTTTTCATTTCCTCATCGACTTTCAATGAACCTAATTGCAACTTACGTCCATGAAACAATTATTTCAGAAACATGAATTCAAATTGTCATTAACCTTTAGATCGAAAATAAATTAGAATTTTCGTAATGAGCACCATAGCAACGAGTTGGAAAATACGCGAGTTGGCCAATGCGTGGGAATTACGTTTGAAAATGCTGAGCAACGATGAATTGCGATAAATTACAATAAGGGTTGCCGATTTATTCTCAAAATACAATTATTAACGATTGGATTCAATGATTCAGGATTCTAGAAAACCCCAGTAATCAATTAGTACAACGTATTTGCTCATAACATTGAATTAGAAGCGATTAGATCTCAGGAGCCAAATAGTACACATATGAACACGGATCAAATTGGTTCAGATTTTCTCCGGCGATTCATTATAAGCACAAGGAAGAAGCACGTACAACGTAAATAATGATAGTAATTCACGGATTAATTACGTTCAATGATGGCTAGAAGTTGATCGAAATAAATTGGGCCAATTAGATTATGCATCATTTACGATGCAGTGCACAACAAACAGTTTGATAAGTCGAGAACCGCGATTTGGGGCAACATTTTTCTTTTTTTTTACTCATGGGAAATTGGAACAAATTTAATATAAACAATAAAACAAGCCATCATGGCGAAAATTCTGATGCTAAATAAATCGAAATATATAGATAAAAATCCATGCCTAGACACTTTGAACAAAGATAGCAGTACTCATAGATTGACTAGCTCTATATTGCGTTGTAAACTATTATAAAGATTAGCAATAGAATTTACCCTCAAGGAAAAATGTGTATCTCGCCTAGAAAACTCCTGCAAAATGAAATCTGCTGCACGTGCAAAAAAATATAGGTATCAAGTTAACTGGCGCCGGACAACACCTAAACGACAATGAGTTTGATATCTCCCTGTAAGTCGGAAAGTTTCATCAATGCCCATAACATACGTTTGGTAAAATAGACTGCAAAACAGAAGTTTCTAGCATACCTCAGTGTTTGCAAGTTTGTACTTATGACGCTTCATCCAAAACGACCGCTTGAAGGCAATGATGAACTGCAGTAAAAGCTTTGATCACCGAGTTGAGTACGACCCGTCTTTCCCTTGACTACCCACGACACATAAATTACAGTTCATGTATACAGATTCCCAGCGAATAGCCATCAGATGGCAAACAATATGAACAACCACGGCCAAACGACTGCAACTCTCCTTCTCTTTGGATTGACTGCTATCAAAACTCGTAAGGAGGGCTTGAGGTCAAGTACACGTTGTTTCCTCAAACCTTCTTCCAATGTCAATAAAAAGCTAGGCTCATCCGGCGAAGACTGCACAACTATAATTAGCAACCATATAAGTAAATTACCTGCTTATTCACTATAACTATATCTACAATATCTTCGCACAGAATGATATATGCATTTTCAGTAAACATTACGAGACTAAACTGATTACTTGCAGATTTTGAGGTACAGCGATGGCTATTTTTCAACGTCGCAAGCCCATGCATTGTTTGCAACAGACTGCAAGCCTATAATTACTAAATCTATATTGTTTTCTCTGAAATCTAAGAGCTATGATTAACAAAGGGTTAGAGGCGCGCCACGGGAACACTGGCGGCCACAGCGTCAGAAATGATACGGAGGATATGGAGAAGAGTACTGAGATCGACTATCATCTGGCAGCGGCCGCGAGTACGCTTGGTAAGCCCGGTAATCGGGACGAAGTGTGGAATACTCCAACGGGTAATACGTTGGGTAAACCTGAGGTAGATGAGGCTGCATACCAGAGGAGTGAGGTAATGTTACCTGCGACAGAGCGGCAGCAGTTGCCGGGTACAAGGCATCGTGAGTGAGGGATGCGGACGACAAAGCTGTTGCAAGAGTAACTGGAGGTAGAGATGATGAGGCAGCTAGAGTTGGAGGGGAGTAGAGTTGGGCACTGTTGCTGTGCCCGTCCATGGGGGAGTAAAGAGTTTCAGTTCCACTATAAACAGAAGCAGGCGCTTCACTGCTGGGATCACTATATTCCGAGGTAGTTGAATGAATAACAGGCATCACAGTCAGAGAAGAGGCTGTAGGAGGGACCGAGATGGTGGGTAGAGGTTGGGGAGTTTGGGCTAGCGGAATGGACAGAGGTTGCGGAGTTGGAACAAGCGTTGGTTGAGGAGTTAGAGGCTGCGGTGTGTGAGAATGAGGTGTCATTTGAGGCTGAGGCGTGACAGTAGCGGCGACTGGAGTAGGCGGAGGCTGTGATGACATTTCATTTTCAGACGTCGGTTCTTGTTTATTGACGTCTTCGCTGTGGCGACCAGTGTTCCCTGAATCTAGTCAGTATTGTTCCGGAGGAGCAGACGTGGGCAAAGCTTGGCTCGAATTCTGATGAGGAGGCGTAGTTTGCTGGGATAAAGAAGTAGGCTGCGATTGCATTCCCTGAAGGTTGCCCGATTGCACGGCCATATGATCGTTGGAGAACTGCTCTATTGTCATCTCCTGATGCAAGAAGTCTTGGTGAGACAGTCCGTCCTCGTATTTGCCTCGTTTAAAACGCCCATATAACGACGAATATGGAAGGTTGTAATGAATCGCAGCCTGATTTATGGACATTTCACCCACCCTGACAACTTCAAGAGCGTCTTTCATGTCCTCTTCAGACCACGGCACACCCTAAACCGATTGCAAAGAAAAAGTCATCAGAATTAACATTTTCCAGCCGACTATGACCAAATTAACGCTTAAAGTAACTATCGCATCGTAGTAAGTCATTCTTCTCAATTAATTTAAAGTATATTAATAGTAAGACAAAAATACTCGCCTGATATTTGCTGAGCTCTATGCCCTCTCTCCGACACCGGCCGTACAGGGTGCCCGTGGGTATGCCAAACTCTTGAGCAGATTTCTGCACACTCATGCCACCGCGTATAGCGTCAAGAGCTTTATTAAGATCTTCGGGGTTCCAAGACGGTTGAATTGCAGAAAAAGGCGAAGATAATTTAATCCCTTCTTTACGAGCTATTTTGTACAAAGTTGAATTTGGAATGCCGAACTCCTTAGATGCCCTGGGAAGAGGAAAATAAATCGTGAAGAAATCAGCACATCAATATCTTGTACAGAGGCAAATTAGAAACATTAAATACCAAACAATCAACGTACAGATGGAAATTTTTCAACTTGTGGCACAGGTAAATTATTCAACATTTAAAAAGTTGTCAACATTGCAGTACCTGTTAGCCGAAAGCCTGCCACTTCTAAGCTCCTCCAGGGCACCCGCTAAGTCGTGTTCACTCCAAGTTTTATTGGCGCCTTCCTTCTTAGGAGTCTCAATGCCCATGCGATGCGCTCTCTGCCATAACGTCGTCGCAGGAATCCCGAACACCTGAGCAGCTCTGCTTAACGACATCTGCGAATTTCGCAGAGCATCCAGTGCTTTGTCCATATCTTCGTCGGTCCAAAGTTTGCGCCCAGCTGGTGTTCCGCTCAAACTGTCAGAGTCTGGAAATTCCACGACGTACTATCTGAGTGACGTTATATCTACACTATTTGCCCAAAAGCTTAGCGTGAACAGATTCCTATGACCCAAGTACGTAACACAAATATTTTAACAATTTCATCACTTGCCTAAAAACTGACGATAAAGATGTTAAGATAATAGGCATAACTTCGAAGAGATAATTTTTCACGCGTAGTCCACATAGCACAACATATCGCTCTCGAGGTCTTGCAAAGATGCTAATGAATTCAAGTCACCCGTTGCAAACTGGTAACAAATTCCACTAAATTCGGTTTAATTATAACACCGCATTTATGAATATTAAACTCGCTTCACTCCTGGTCCACTCACCCGATGCATACTGAGAAATGAATTCACTTGAAATCTGATCAAGGACTCTGTATATTTGGTTTGATTTGATTTAATTTGAAACGAGTGTATTGCTGAATATAAACTGAGACACGCTCCATTGCTAGCCCACTCACCCGACGCATACTGAGGATTGGCGGAGGGCATGAGGCCAAGCAGCTCTGGAGTGACAGTCATCCTCTGGCCAGAGGGGTCATTGGGGTCAGGCTGCAGGTGCTGCCCTACGCTCATATGGCCGCTCTGCTGGTGACCTTGACCTTGCTGCTGTTGTTGTTGTTGTTGCTGCTGTTGGTGCTGGTGGTGTTGCTGGTCTTCGGTTTTGACGTAATACGCATCGTAATCTGGTGCACTGGATCCTTGGTTCACTCCGCTGGGGTTGTCGTCTTAGACAATACACGACGGAAAGTCAACCAACCAAACGATCAACTTGTGAGTCATATCAACATCATGAAGACATGAACACTTCAAATGAAATAGGTACCAATATGCACAGCAACGTATTATTTCATAACTAATACCTATATATTATTAAACATACACAAAGTTAATGCTAAAACGATCTACATAAATTGCGTTCAGCCCAGCAACATAAGCTTCTTTTCGATTGGTAGTAATGAAGAAACCAAGCAAGAAAGCCCACATGAAGAGTAGGCAAAAAACTGAACAAACAAGGCCCGATTCTCGGTGGTGTAACACGGACATGCAAAATAGTGTAAGATTCATAAGATTATAAAGAGAGGAATGTTCATGCGAAGCTCATACAGTGAGGCGATCATCATGCAATGCGCAGCATGCGACAACAATCAGCAGTAACACAGGCTACAAGAAAAGACTAGCATGAAACCGTAACTCACCAATAAAAAGGACGCGAACAAATACGTGAGGATCAAATACACAAAGGATATACGATTCAAAGAATTAGCATCAAGTGGGTGATAAACCAAGGAGATTCAAAGAGAAAAGCAATATGAGGAAAAAAATAAATGAATAAGCGATGCGATTCCACTGCCTAACGTTCTGCAAGAACCCTTGAATACATGAAAGAGCTCCAACCCTAAATAAATTAAGGGAAGCATTTAGACCTTGTCGCTAGTGACATACAATTAACGTCTGCGGATGTGAACGTGCACTGCGTCGACACAAAATCAACTTAACTAGAACATGGATGAGAACTACATGCTACTCGGAACTACCTCGCAACCATGGAGAGCAGTAACCAAGCATTGCTATCAACTATATCAGTAGAGGACCGAATGATGTTCGGCGCCGAAATTCCAACGAATTACAGGCTCGAACTACAGCCGATTTACCGCTAGCAGAAATGTCGGCAAAGGAAAGGTTTCACACAGAAAAGTGTTCCAAAACCACTAGGTTTCTCCGAAAATAAAAATTGTGTATCAAATGGATTCTAATACAAGCAGTCAGAGAGGGGCAAACTCTGGGCTTCAAAATTGAAAGTTTATCCAAATGGAGTAGGAGCAAAATAAGTGAGTTTATAACACCACGAACTCTCTACGTTGCAAACTTCTTGATCACTGGATCTCTCTAAGCATGAAAAACATCAAAATTATTCCCAAAGTTAACTCGTGTAAAATCCAAGTTAAAACAAAGTTAACTCGTGGAAAATCCAAGTTGTTTTGGAACGATTTTAAGCGAGTGTAGAGCGACACACAAGACTACAGGGCAGCTACCAGACTCGCCTGGATCTGGCAGCTTACCTGTGAGGAGGGCAACTGAGGGCCCCAGTTCGGGCAGCGGGGGAGGCCCGTGAGCTGCAGGAGGATGACTGGATATTGCGGTGCCAGCGTGCCCTTGTGAGTGTCCGTGGTGAGTGTGAGCGGCAGGAGGGGCATGGTTTGGTGGGGGAAGAGTGCCCCCTAGCACCGCAGCTTGGGGGAGACCTATCGTACGGTCACAATAAGCTTCATCATATTGCCACTGTGTCACGCCCTATCATACGGCCATAATGTTACGGCGAATGATGGGGCCACACACGCAATGCTCGTCTACTCCATTAACCGTCAGTCATCGTTAACAAGAACCAATATTCTGGACAATTCCTCAGCTCAACAAATAAGCGTCTGTTATTTCGAGTGCAAGAAGTGCGGCCAATACGAATTTGAACTATAAAATTCGGCGCCCTTAGCGTCTGCATAAACCAAGAACAGCTAGCTCTTCGCGCCGGCACCGTGTAACTGGGTCTCTTAGAATCTGACAAATATTCGAAATATCTAGAAGTTTAAACATTAAATGCATTAGCATTTAATTTATAAACTGGTCTGCTTTCAATGAAAACTTAGAAACAAGTGTGTAAAAAAATCGATTGAAGCATTAGCTATTTTCTTGCCAAGAAAACTTGAGCAATTACGAAGTCCGACCCATGCGGCTAAAAAAGCATTTTTCGAACAGCCTAAAGAAAAAACGATGGATCAATTTAATGTGTAATTCGTTGAGTTATTAAGTGTTAAATGCCGTAGAGAACAAATACGTGACATAGCAAACTGAACAACATAATTGACCGAATATTCAAATAAAGTGTTCCAAAATCCAGTAGGAATTGGATAGACAAGGCAAAAATTTTCCCTTCAACAAGTCCCTCGTCAGAGGCGATACCGGACATTTGAAGGTAATTTAAAATGAATACCTCTGAGCACTTCTGGAAACAGCCAAAAACCTTCACGTGCCTCTCAGTATAAAATGCGAGGTCTCTTCACGTTGTGATTCCAAAGTTCGCAGACGTTTTGTTCTCAGTATTCCGGCGTCGCAACAAATATAGAGTACCGGTATACACATCTCCCTAATCGCAATACCCCTGCAGCTTCACAGGCAAACACTGAGCGCATGAACATTAATTGTTTTCAATCTGGAATTGAGTCAGATCAAGAAAAATGAAGTAGAATGTAGGTTACGTTTAGTAAGCGATAACTTCCGAGTCCTTTTGCAAGCGAAGGCAAAAACTCATCGATAGGTGCATGAAAGGAGTTATCCAGTGAAAATTTAGCAAATGAGGATGAAAATGGGGACTACTCGACCAACCCGTTTATTTTAAAATAAGATGAGCAACTGATAAGCAGAAAAATCATTTCAGATAAACTAAATCAAGATACTTTGTTCAAATCGGATCAGGCCTTACATTGGGGAAAATGGTTTCTTAAAAAGTCAAGATAAAAATGCTAAGTTTCTCTTACCTCGACTGGTTTTAAAGGACAATAAAATGTAATGGTAGATGGAATAACTCATATATACAATTTACGCTCAAGAAGGCGTTAACCAAACCATGTAGCCGTAAAGACGCACAACAATTCAGTGCCGTACATAATATAGACGTGACAAAACCAGGTGGCGTTCGAGAATAAATAATAAATGTGTCTATAGCTCATAAGCTCTAGAACATGCGTGAAATATTTTAAATTGTAAGATAAATGACATGAGCAAAGGTTTCAATGCGAGAGATCATGTTATATAAAACAAGGTTAAGGAAACATACCGAACGGGAAAGTCAATTTCAGGTAGTAATAGGCAATAAGGATCAGCATACCCGCCCATAAATGTACAGTGGCGGGATGAACTTGGTCCTATCATGCTTCATGATTAGAAGGAGGTAATTAAAATGCCGGAGCATGAATTTACTTGGGTGAGTTAACGAGAAAAATTATTTAACAGGAGCTGGGTTTGAGATACGCTTACGCATGAATTGTGCGCGAGGAATTTGGTTTGAGGGACAAAACCGCCCAATATTTTGAGAATTAACTGTAAAGTCAGTCGGCTATTGTAAACGAATGTACAGGAAAAAAGTATCTACAAAATAGTTATAGAGACGCCGGTTATTGAGTTGTGCTCTATTTTGAATTTGGGAAAGTGTGACTAACACGATCTCACACTAGTATATTAAAGCCGTGACACGAATCGAGAAATTCATTGCAAGTGAGGGGAGAATTAATTTAAAGTGAACAATGACTACATTTCTGCTGTGGATTTTGTGGAGGCAGGCGTAAACACTTCATCGTAAAAGTGACCTGCAACTCAGAGCGGTAAATTGTGGACTCATGCAGAGAAAAAAACGACTAAAGCGGCATGATCATGAGAGTCCGTGATCGCGTCAAGTCAGCTCACTTATAACTAATAATAATAATACTTATTATAACTAAAAAGAATAACGTATCCACAGGCTTCAGGAAGTCAATGTCCACCAACACATAAGTTACAGTGGACGTGAAACTCCGATGTTTTCAAAAATATAATTGCATGTATATTGTACAAGAAAAATCCCAGATACGTTAGGAGAATTTGGGAATTAATATGTACGTCCCATGTTAAAAAATTCCTTAAAGCTAAAAATAATGTATTCAGCGACCATTCCTTCAGCCCGACAAATAAATAATCAAATAGAAAAGAGTTTATAAAGAAGTCATCAAACTACGCGGTACTCACCATTATGCTGTGACTGTTGTTGCTGCTGCAACTGTTGCGTCGGGTCCTGAAGGTAATGGGCGCTATGGCTTCTCTGCATGTCGTTCACTGATGGCAGCGAAGGGGTGGTCGACACCACGGAAGACATACCGGGGCAAACATTGCTTGTAACGCCCGCAGAACTCGACACTAACCCCCCTGAGATACTGAAACTGTTCGAGCCGTTGCTGTGCTCGTCTTCTGATAGCTCCGTTTTGATTCTCTTGCTTGTCTGCGGCAGAGAGAAACACATGGGAGATTAGTTCACGCCCCAAATAAAACTAGGAAATTAAAATTACATTTGGCTTTCTGTTCATAGTAGCTCGATTAGCATCACATATAAAAATATGTACTAGATGGTAATGGTATACACTTTACAATGAATTCTGCAAACAAGAAACTAGATTATCACCTAAATATTATGGGAATTTTTTCCTTTTGCATCAAGTTCTAGTAATAAAAAGAAGAATATAACGCATGAATAATTTCAATGCTACTTACAGTTAAGGAACAATAAATGTTTCTACTCGCTATAAAGGTCCTTAACAATAACAATGGCATAACACGATCACGATATACTAAGCAGGACTGTCAGCAGGACAGTATAAGCAGGACTGTCACTTGTAAGGGGACGCCTATGGGCGAACCTGTCCTCGCCTGTTGCGATCTTGAGCCCAATATATGACGTGCCAGAAGTACTCACCTGATCCCTGGTACTGGGAGTTCTGGAAGGCAGATGCGGTCGATCGTATCTCTGGCGGCCATACAGAGGAGGCCGTCCGCGGGGCCGGTAGCTGTAGCGCCCTCTGTTCAGAGGTGGCCGCCCTCGGGATTGATGTGCGGGAGAGACGTTGTTTGTGACAGGGAAATTACTTTGTCCGTTCACCTGCATGGCTTTGGAGGTAGGTGTTGCTGTGAAGCCAGGCGGCATATTACTGGGATCATCACTAACTTCACAGAGGCCTTTGATCTTCAAGGTTTCGGCGGCTTGCAGGAGGCTGTGGATTTGTTCTTGGGCAACATCAATTTCGCCGCGGTAAACGAACTCTATTATAGCACGGAGGTCGGTGAAGACGACCTCCCTAGGCATGATGATGATGGGATGCTTGCATGGGTTGTGCTGCAGTACGGCTTGGAAGTATGGGGAACATGCTGCCAGCACCACCTTGTGCGCACGTAACTGAGTGCCTCCTTCACACGACAGGGTCACATCTACGAACACCTGTGGATACAAACAAAATACTCCCATATCATATCTTGAACATTAGGCACCCTCAGCGGACGTGAATCAAGCAAGGCCATAATAAAGTTTACTTGGCCAAGCATTGGTTTGTCTTTGAGGAGCATTGAGGCATCTTTGGCTAGCGTTGAACGAAATGGGCTAAAGGGATGACCTAAAGCAGTATGGCATCTTTGTTCAATAGTGTTATAAAAAACATTACTGGGATACCTTCAGATATTTCAAGTGGCAAGAAAATTGAATAGCTCAATTTTCCCACCCATAAAAACTTACCAATATTTTTGGAAAATAGGCATAAAAAAACATGTATATCAAATGCTTCTATATTCATTACTTACACCTGGGAAATAATCACCTGCCATGTCAACCTACATAAGAGCATATTGTAGGTATTGAATAGTTTAAAGTTCAATATTTATTGCATGAGGCCTGTCTGGTTAATTTTAATACAAAGTTTGATCTTTTGAACATCCAACTGCACGAGGAATCACGTCATTCATGTTACTGTGAACTGCACAGTGGGAGGCAGAGAAACAAATTGCAAAGCCATGCACATTCTAATAAATCCATGAATTTGAATAATCTCATTAGTATCTAATGTAGTTATCAATCAATAATTTGAGTCACCATGATCTGAAGCTACATTGTTATTTAAAAAAAAAAATCTATGTGACTCACTTCTTCCTGAAGGAGTTGGTCAAAGACAGTGGTCAT
This sequence comes from Hyalella azteca, assembly GCF_000764305.2. Lineage (NCBI taxonomy): Eukaryota > Metazoa > Arthropoda > Malacostraca > Amphipoda > Hyalellidae > Hyalella > Hyalella azteca. The sequence goes on along the minus strand of NW_025939888.1, from coordinate 172,392 downwards.
GTTGGTCTGGTAGTTATTCCACCTGAGGCAGAAATGTTCTGAGGAGGGTACAGCGGAAGGAGTGGCAGCTCCCCCACCTCCCTGTGGCGGTACTCCCAAGGGCATGGCCGACATGGGCGCCCCTAGGGGACCACTGCCTCCTATACCTCCACCGCCAGCACCACCAGCGGCAGCCATGTTGCTGCCAGAGCCGCTGCCGACCACCACCCCACCACACCCTGGAGTGGGTGGCGTGCCCGACATTGTGTGCTCACACCAACAAGCCCTACACACAGCCAAACATTCTTCACTTTAAAATTAATTCTTGATTCCATTCATTTGATCATTGAAGTTCCTGTTGATTGATGAGCTCTATTTTAGCATCAATAACTGTGCTACAATAAGAATTGAATTGAATGTGATGTCTGATGCTGACAAATTTTGAAGAAAGAACAAGAAACCTTCATTATGTGACATGACTTGTACGTACAATATTTCAAATAATATACCTATGTAATAATCATAAGTATTTTAGTACCAATAGATAGTAGATAGGTACCACTGTCAGCTGAGCTTCTTTACACTTCTCTTTGATAAAATTTTGGATTCAAGATTTTATCACACAGTTTTCTTAAATTAATTTACAGAAAGATTGCAGTAAAACTGGAGACAAATTGATACAGCAAACAAAATCCATTTGCAATTAAGCATAAATGAATATACATAAGTGTGATGCTCTCTACTTTTTTCACAATTAATTTAGGTTTAAAAGATTAAAAGATTTTTCTCATAATGAATTTGAGCAGAAGCCTCCCAATTCTGCCCCAAATCCATCTGTGCCTGCTGACAAGATTGAACGAGACAAACTTTTAACAAAAATATCATTGCTCCAAAGTCAGATATGTTGGGTGAATCCAAAATCTCCCAGCTCAATCATGCACTTTTATTACTTATTCATGCAAGGTCAATGCCACTCAAGTAAACACAACACTTATATTGGTGGCCTTCAATAAAAATTATTATTTTATCAACATAACTAAAGCACAACTTTCAAGCAAGAATGAAAAGTTTTGTTGTAAGTATCTGTTAATGAGAATCTACAAACCTTAGTTATAACCAGTATCAAAATGTTTTTAATGATGACATAAAGTTGAGTGCAGTGAGTGCAGTTGTGCAACTAGAGCTTTTCTGCTATTTTAGGATCCACATGATTCATCCTAAATGAATTGCGGGAATTATCTTACTGTTAACATAGGGTAAACGCGGTATATTCCGACATCGTGGGTAATTCCGACACCTCTCTAGTTTTTCCTTTATATTAAGCTTTGTCTTAGTTCCATGCATTTGTTGATGGTTGAAATAGTGACGTTATACCTTTGCATGCCAAACTATTGCCAAAACACTAGGTTTGGGCCATCTGGTGAGAAAATGTTGAGATCCAAAGAGAGACAGTGCATGCCACCCAGTGAGATCATCAAAAAATGTATCAAAGTTGATAGTTGACCTTGCTCTACCAAATAGTGATAAACTGTTTGTGTAGAAAGAATATTATGGTTTGAGACTTTTAAATACGTCTGTGAATATATTAGGAATCCTTTTAAGTATAATTGTATTTGCTTATTTCAAGTGGTAAATAAATTTATAGATGATTAAGTTAAGAAACGGATTTAGACACATAAAAACTAATTCTGACACAACTTGAATTGGACACACACAGCTCGTTCCAAGCTGTGTGCAAAAATTAAAATTTTCTTAATTAAAAGCTTAACAGCTGTTCATTAAAAGCCTAATAAGGTAGTGTTCAATATTCAATAGTGTTCTAATTCAAAGCCGTGTCATATTTCAATACAGCTCACACAGCGATCGGAATTCGAACACAAGGATGTCGGAATTACGTATTAGTAGAGTTTGAAGCACAGCTGGAATTTGTCTCACAACGTGCCGAATTTCGTCACACACAGCATCGGCATATAGGGATTTGGTAGGTTTGCATACTAAAGGCTTTTAAATAAATATGGCAACACTTTGTGACGTTTCATTGTTGCTGCCGCGTAGTGCAGTGTTTCGAGAGTTACATATAGCAAACAGAACTCGAGTAACACTAACACATACGGTTATTTTTTTATAGTTTTTCATTTCACGATGCGTCCTTAATGTGTCGGAATATACTGCGTTTACCCCAAGTGTATAATAGGGCAACATGCTAAATGCTTCCAAATGCATTGAAAATTTGTCACTGAAAAGCTGCACGATTTCAGTAATAAGTAGGAAAATTCCAATCCTAGCAAGTGAAGATCAGTCTAGCTTAGAAAATTAATTACTTTGAGTACATCAGCAAAATAAAAAATCGTGTAGTTTCAGACTTCAGGATTCATTTAAATAGGTGCACTGGTACTGGTTCATTAGAATTCTGGCAGTTTGCTAGCTAACCCAATATGCACAATTTTAAGAATACATTCTAGCCTAGCTAGTAAAGATACTCAATATTTTATTCTAATTGATAGGTATTATGTACTGCTTTGATAAATTTCAATTTCTTCGTCATTTATTTGCTGACCCAATTAATGGTTCAGAACTTCAGATTTCCACCTGTTCAAAATCTATTCCCAAACATGTGGGCTTCAAACCTCCATCACTATCAGTATCAGTGTTCAGTCCATACTCCATAGCTAGGCTATTCATGTTTAGACTCAAGTCATGCAGTCATGCTCAATTTCATAACTTCTATTCATCAAAAAATTTGTTTTGATTATAATAAATTAAATAAGTTCAACAAACTCAAAATTTGTCTAAAATAAATGTTTTCCTGATTAGAATCTCAAACAAGATTTAGCTAGGTAGTAATGGGCAGTCCATACTCCATACCTATTAGAAATACCTAGCTAGGCCTTCTGGCCTAGGCCTGTAGCCTATTCCAAGTTTTCAGTCCGATTGAAAAAAAAATACGGAATAAAAAATCATGCATATTGCACAGCAATGCGGTTGGATAATAAAGAATTATTCATGAAGAATTACTCCATGTAATGGAATTATCAAGTTTTTCTCTTAGACTTTAGAGTTGAGATACCTACTTTCCCGCACGGGCCAATTCGATACATCTTCGTCTTAGAATATAATCACGATATTGCCTCATTACTCACAACAAACACAACCACCAACTCCTTTTCAGAAACTATCTCAAATATTACAATTACATCCATTAAAACAGGTTAATGGGGAAAATATTCTCGGAATTGAAGTCGCAATCTGCCATTTTTCTTTGCAGTCCTCCCTTCTTCGCAATTTATTGTCGTTGCCACTTCTCGATTATGCATGCATTTCATAGCGGTAATAAACAATATAACAGCACAGTGACCTTATTATGGTCGCATAATATGTGACCTACCTTATAATTAAGTAACTTTCCTCAACACCAAAAGAAACAAAGATAGACTAGAGAAGAAAAGCGACCCGGTTCTTCTTCTCCTCCATTTCCTTATTTCGTCTCGTTCCCATACTTGATTTTGTAACAATTTAATAATTTTTTTCGAAGTTTTAATTTATTTTGACTGTTTACCTTTGATTGAATTTTTTTTACAATTTCATTAAGCCATATTGAAAAACCATTAAAAGTACTTTCGTAAGTTTATTCAATTGTTTTGGTTTCTGTTAAGCACATGCTAGCCATCGGTAAATTCAAGAAGCAAATAATGCCAGATACCACTTTTCGAACGTTTACCTATTCTAATTTTTGTATCAATTACCAAGAAACATTTCGACTATAGGTAGTTTTAATTTATGGTCACGATACTTTAATAAAAGTTGAAAACAGTTTTCTTCAATAAATCGGATTTTAAGTGACCATAATAACTAACACTCTACCCGATTCAAGAGATGTTCAGAAACAGAAATAAACAATCATTAATTGCAGTTTATATCGATAAGAAGACTTAGAAATTCTATTAAGCGCAGTTTTTATATCACCAGCTTTGTCAGTATATAACAGATTTCTATTTTATAGAGCATTTTTTATTACCAATGTCGTTCTGAATTTTTTTGATGTTCGACCTGTAAACTCACGCTGGTCACGAATAAAAAAAAATATACGTGAGAATAACCTGCTGTCTACACGTGATAGTAACATAATGATTTCTCCCGAGTTTAGGCATTTTGCATGCTTTTTTAAATTGTAAAAATTAGACAAGTGAATGAGAAATTTCTAAACCGTGGCAACGCATAATAATAAATTGATTTGTTTGGGTGTCAGGCCTATTTGTTTGGGTGTCAGGCCGATTTGAATGCATATGAATATAATTAAGTGACTGATTCATGATAAAAAAAACTTGCTTCTTATTGTTACTCAATTTATCGGCGTAAATTTTGTTCAAGTTATGTATACCAAAAGCTATGGGTATAAGCTAATTTACCAATGCTAATATTCGACGTATGATGAAACTTTATGTTATCTATACGACCATACCTCATTCACGAAACTTAGGCATTATCTATTCACTATTCTATAAATAATTGAAGCGGCAATGAAAACAAAGCAACTTAAAAAAAAAACAAGAAAAAGCCTTCTGGTATGTTTGATTATACCTAAAATTCCAGCCGATTATTTCTTTTTTTGTATCGGGAAGCCCAGCACCGCTTGAAAGCAAGAGTTTCTCGTTTGTTTTAATTTTCTTACTCACTGATGCATTGCTGGCTATGTAAAGCATGGTACTACTCGATATAATTTTTTGAAGAACAAAAAAAAGCATAAGTGACGTAGAAATTTACCTTCACAATGTATCGGAACAGGCCTCTGAAATGGTTGCTATAGATTCGTCTGAAACATGAATGTGTGACCGCAAATTGTACCTGAGATCGGTCAGGTCTTCTTAGGAAACGCTTTTTACAAAACTGGTGCCCATTGTTTCAAGCATCATTTATCTTTTTAGCGTAATATAAAGCGAAAAAAATATCCAATAAACTTATTTCTAGAACAGGAGAGAAAAAGCATGCAAATGTTCTTCAGAGAACATCTGACGATTCATGGTGAACGATTCGTGACAAAGTGAACAAATGAGGTATGTATTAACATTTGATTTATTGAGGTACGCTTCCTTAAATAAACGTTATTTCATCATGATACATTATCGTATCAAATCCAGATTTGTGTGATGAAAATAGCGGTGATGATTACAGTTTAAATGGTTTACTGAAAAATCAAGATTAGAATTCCACACGATAAACTTGCCTGGGACTGCATGGAAGATGCCCTTTTATTATTAAAATAAAATTATAATTCCATGAAATATTTCCCAGCAAACTGAACGCAAACTTTTACTTTGAAATTCGCGATATACAGTACAGAAAAACCAAGCAATGTTATCTGTTACTATAAAATTCGACGTTATGTAATTAGATGATAAAATGTAAACTTTATTCCATCACTTGTCCTTTAAATTTCATTCATCACGTGATTAACTTCAGAATGGTGTCCAGATGAAGCCGGAATTATTAAATTTGATCACGGCTGGTCGAAAAATACTTGACTGAAAAAAAAATTTTTCATGACCTCAAGACTTTCTGCCTGAACCCCGCGCTGCACTAGGTAGAGAGGGTGTGCACTAGGTAGAGAGGGTGTGCACTAGGTAGAGAGGGTGTGCACTAGGTAGAGAGGGTGCGCACTAGGCAGAGAGGGTGTGCACTAGGTAGAGAGGGTGTGCACTAGGTAGAGAGGATGTGCACTAGGTAGGGAGGTGTGCACTAGGTAGAGAGGGTGTGCACTAGGTAGAGAGGGTGTGCACTAGGTGGAGAGGATGTGCACTAGGCAGAGAGGGTGTGCACTAGGCAGAGAGGGTGTGCACTAGGTAGAGAAGGTGTGCACTAGGTAGGGAGGGTATGCACTAGGCAGAGAGGGTGTGCACTAGGTAGAGAGGGTGCGCACTAGGTAGGGAGGGTGTGCACTAGGTAGAAAGGGTGCGCACTAGGCAGAGAGGGTGTGCACTAGGTAGAGAGGGTGTGCACTAGGCAGAGAGGGTGTGCACTAGGTAGGGAGGGTGTGCACTAGGTATAGAGGGTGCGCACTAGGTAGAGAGGGTGTGCACTAGGTAGAGAGGATGTGCACTAGGCAGAGAGGGTGTGCACTAGGTAGAGAGGATGTGCACTAGGCAGAGAGGGTGTGCACTAGGTAGAGAGGGTGTGCACTAGGTAGGGAGGGTGTGCACTAGGCAGAGAGGGTGTGCACTAGGCAGAGAGGGTGTGCACTAGGTAGAGAGGGTGTGCACTAAGTAGAGAGGGTGTGCAATAGGTAGAGAGGGTGTGCACTAAGTAGAGAGGGTGTGCACTAGGTAGAGAGGATGCGCACTAGGTAGAGAAGGTGTGCACTAGGTAGAGAAGGTGTGCACTAGGCAGAGAGGGTGTGCACTAAGTAGAGAGGGTGTGCACTAGGTAGAGAGGGTGTGCACTAAATAGAGAGGGTGTGCACTAGGTAGAGAAGGTGTGCACTAGGCAGAGAGGGTGTGCACTAAGTAGAGAGGGTGTGCACTAGGTAGAGAGGGTGTGCACTAGGTAGAGAGGGTGTGCACTAAATAGAGAAGGTGTGCACTAGGTAGAGAAGGTGTACACTAGGTAGGGAGGGTGTGCACTGTAATTCAAATTGCTACATAACCCAGAGCAAATATTATGAAGTTCAAACCAGTGAGCGATCTTTTTAAACCTATTGAGATCTATTTTTAATTATGCAAGCATTTTGCTGGACAGATGGCGCGCGATATCGAATGAGATTACACAGGCGCTAAAATACAATTCAATCTTATTGCTTAATTTCATGCGAATCGTGGTTTGACGACCGAGAAATGGGTAGGAGATTACCTTAAATTTAAATTTAGTTGCAGAAACCCATAAATTCTAAACGTTTTGGTAAAAATATACCGATCTTAATTTATTGGCAGTCTGCCACACGTGGAAAAGATACTACAATATTTAATTTCAAATCCGCTTCAGCTCGCAATGTCCATGCCATTTTAAATCAGCCTATAATCTTTCTAATTTATCAAAGTAATTAAAATTAAAGAAAAATTAGCCGCGTCGGCACTTGTCCGTATTGATTGCAGTCGTCCACATTCTCGATGGAAGGATCACGCAAAGAAGCAGTTATGGCACCGCAGAAGTTCAAGTCAAAAGATGTGTTTGTCTCGTTGTTGTGTCTTCCTTATGATTCACTTTTCGTTGCGGGAAAACTGCACGCGGATAAGAATCTTGACCAGGGTATAGGCGATAAGGGTAGAGGCGTGACAAATTTTGATGAGATTTAGAAAGGAATGTTTTGCCGATAAGTTGCCAGCTCATGTATTTATATGACTCGCTATGTAAGGAAGGACCATCAGAAGTTGAAGAGAAGCAAGATGGAGTGGAGTGATCCGTCAGTGGCTGAGGTTTATGAAAATTTGCGGAGAATTGCTAATCTGAATAACGTGAGTATTATATGTAACATACTATTTACGTGGAATAGTCCAACGTTTTCAATGGTTTGTTCGATAAATAATGGCACCAATTATTGTCTGGGTAGCGGAGACGGCATTAAGAAATTGCCCTATAGTAATGTAAAGCCATAAAGTAATAGTGTAGCTCACGTAATGGTCTCTAGGATAGGATTGTCTAGTTTTACATTAAAATTATGCCTTGTCCATTATTCCTAAATTACCTGGCAATATAATTTATGCCTATTGTCATCTAACAATATAATTTATATTGCCATGTAGCTAACGAAATGCGGCCACTTAAATTAATTTGTACAGTCTCCTTTGAAATCATCGTTTTAACTTGTTGTTTTCATAAGGCTTATTGTAAATCGTTTACTTTTATGCTAATGCTTATTTATGCTAATGCTTATTGATCGTTTACTTTTATTCATAGGCTATATCCTTTCTTTTTGAGGTTGAGGTGCATGGTGTATTATCATGTGCTAAACTTTCAGTCCAGATTACAACAAAAAATTAATATATGGTGTATTAGAGAAAAACGTGCGTTATACATGCCATTGAATAGCACAATTTTCCACTTCCATGCGTGCACTCTCTTACTAACGACGTGCTCGTAATTGCATATACGAAAAACGATAACGAACATCGTTTTTATGTAATAAAAACTAACATCAATAACGTTTTATCTAATGCAATAACTCATAGTTCTCGAACTGATTTCGTCGTAGCTTTGTTGGTACAACTAGAAAAATTGAGAAATTACTTTAATTTGTATGACAAACGGACGCTACATTACAAGCAATATGACCTTCGATGAATTTGTTTCGTCGGGTGCGTAACATTTGGGTCGTGGTTCTAACTGTTTACGTCACTTGAAATTTAGTTGCATCGCCACATAAAAGTTTGCTGTATGGTATGCGTCGCGTCTCAGGAGTATGCTTTACGCGCACCAACTACAAGTATGCTATACGGCGGCGGTCTACGTGCACCATGTAGCAGTATATGCATGGCGTACAAATAAATTAATTAAGTGGAATTAAGTCTTCCAGGTTTTAACAACAGGTTGGTTGCTCATTTCATTGATGTCGGCGGTAAAACGTCGCATCCTCCTTTTCAAATTCACCAGATTAGTTGAAAAAAGTTAGGATAAATATTATATCGAGACTTCGATTTGTCCTCGTCTTGATCGACCTTAACAATTTTTAGTCCCTATAGATACCAACGCGAAAGGCAGTAACTTATAAAAAATTTCGCGATAGAATAATAATTGAATACGTGGACATTAGAATTAATAACGAGAAATCGCATGCATTTAGATGAAATTTATTTCCATGTGTACTTTTATTCACACTAAAGTTGAAATAAGATATTCCGTTTTTTAATGGTCGCAATCGTGCTGGCGGCAATTATAAGGGCAACACAAATGTCCTGTAATGGACGAGCCAAAAAAAGCGATCTAATCTTTCCAAAGCAAAGTTTTTTTTCTAGCGCGTGAAGCCGTGTAAAGACGCGTTCTGAAAAGTTCGGGACCTACGAGATTCGTGGTCACTTTGGCATACGTACATTCTGACACGCAAGCGTAGATTGCGATTTAGTTACGCGTGTACCACGTGGCCATGGTGTGCGTGGAACAAACACAGGCTTCGTGTACAGTATGGTGCATTATTAGCTGGAATATGATGCTCACAATTGCTCTGAATATGAATCGGGACGGAATTTCAATTCACTAAATTTCGAATTTAAACTTCTAACTTATGCATAATTCCAACCATCGTCTTTAATTTCAAGTTGTTTAATGCTTATATATAATGAAGCATTTCATTAGTGAAGCGCAATAATCATTTGTAATTTTCAGGTTGGAATTAACTACAGTTCTTAAATCAATACATCGATTTAGGAAAACTTCCAATTCGATTAAAAATAAAATGTGTACCTTATCATGTTTAATGCAGGTTTCATTGAAGACCAGAGAGTATTTCTTATTGACAATTTTCTTATTATTTTTCTCGATTCGGCGAATTAGGCTCTTGATATGAAGTGAAAATCCAAATATCAGGTTTCCAAGGGACATTTTATTATAATTTTACATCGTTTCGAATGCAACTTCATTCATTATCAAGTATAGGAAGAGTTTCGCAACAACTGAATTTGAAATTTTGAAATGACATTAGTACAATTATCATGTTTACATACTTAATTTGTAGCGCAGCCTCAGCATTTGCTACAACGAAAACATAAGAACTTTGTTGACTAAAAACTGAAATTTGGCCAGCTGATAAAGACGTGTTTGTCCAGGCATGCGTTATGCGATCTTCTGCGTCTTCACAAAGTGAACGAATGATGACGGACTCAAACTCTGTTATCGTCATGCCAATCAGTTTCATTATATCCTTACAAGCGAATTTGTTTGCCGAGTTGAATATTCTTTCTTGTATTAAGTGTCCAAATAATTATTTCTTGATAGCGTCAGTCTTGAACAGATCCGGTCAAAGGACACGATTTTAGATCTTCTGTGAACAAGTCACGAAAATTACAAAAATCGGCGACAGGCCACATCAGGCCTATACTCTTCATGCACCGACATCGCTATGTTATGTTATGTTATATGTAGATAGATAGCGTAGGTAATTAGGTTAGGATGTGTATCAACGATTACATGGAAATTAAATGGAATTTTTTATGGTGGAAGCTTAAAACATTGCAAATAGTTGGAACAGGAGTTTGATGTGAAAATTGAGATATGATTTTACTTTTTAAATCTGTAGTCTAGTCAAAACTAATGAATTCAAATATGATTTTGAATACAGGAAGCGAGTGGATCTTCCTTGCTACATGTGGGTTTACTGTAAACGGGTCATTGTTTAATTAACTTGCTTGAGTTCAAAATTTATTCGTACTCACAGCCCTCGGATCTATACAGCCCTCATAATACACAACTTGTGAAACGACAAGCATGAATTTAGAATGTAAATTTGTAAATCATGACGCATCATTGCATGTTGAAGACATCATCGCAGTCACTCTTACTCGCAATGCGATGTTGAACTTCATGAATTCACTCTATATCTGCAACTATTATGAGGATAGTACAACTTTGAGCAAGCATACCGCCGCTGTAGTGAGTAGCCGCCGCTGTAGTGAGGATATAGTACAACGTGGAGCAAGCATACCGCCGCTGTAGTGAGTAGCCGCCGCTGTAGTGAGGATAGTACAACGTGGAGCAAGCATGCCGCCGCTGTAGTGAGGATAGTACAACTTGGAGCAAGCATGCCGCCGCTGTAGTGAGGATAGTACAACTTGGAGCAAGCATGCCGCCGCTGTAGTGAGGATAGTACAACTTGGAGCAAGCATGCCGCCGCTGTAGTGAGGATAGTACAACTTGGAGCAAGCATGCCGCCGCTGTAGCGAGGTTAGTACAACATGGAGCAAGAATGCCGCCGCTGTAGTGATGATAGCACAACTTGGAGCAAGCATGCCGCCGCTGTAGTGAGGATAGTACGGCATGGAGCAAGCATGCCGCTGCTGTAGTGAGGATAGTACAACATGGAGCGTGTATTAGTGCAATGATAAGAAAGATTTAGCGGGGCACAAATGTCACAGGTGGGCATGGGAAGGCATGATGCATGCAGGCTGGCAAGCATACCACGGCTGGGCAGGGCTGGGGCGACCAGCTGCTGGGTGCGCAAGTGTCATGCAGACCGCCACTCTCCACCGCCCGCCCCCTCCACCCTCCACCACGAGCCACCACCCGCCAGTGGGCGGAGCTACGGTGTGTGGGGATGCAGGGGTGATAGGCCGTGCGCTTGACGCCCGGGAACAAGTAGGGTGTGGACGTAGGGGTAGGGGGAGATGGAGGAGGTGGAGGTGGAGGCTACTGCAGGAGAAGTCATGAGGGCACCACGCCTTCATTCTCCATGCATCTCGCATCGGAAGCGGTTGCTAGGATCTTTAGGCAGCGATCAGTCTTGACTTGTGTAACGTAGTGTGCAGTGTGTGACTTGCTTGTAGTGGTGTACTACCTCAGCACTTGTGCAGTGTAAACAACAGTCAAGTGATTCAGTTGACGCTCAGTGGATGTGTTATTACAACAAAGTATGTAGTTGAAACTGGAAAATCTATAATTAGATACCTGATATTTCGGAAACTCTCAAGTGATATTGCCCGCAGTTTATATCGAATTATGTGTGAACATTTTTCAGTTTGAGTTTAGACTTCCATGAAGTGGAGTTGGTTTTGTTCAAATGATATTGGAATCTAACTTTTATCGTTCAAACTCCACTCCAGTCGAGGATAACACAATTACCGAGGATATTAATATTGGCTACTGAACTGGTGAGTGGTGAAGTGGCACCGGACACTCCTTGTAAATTATATAACCTTGAACTGATTAAAATGTACAAGAAGGGCTCAATATTTTCTGAATACGAATTGCAGATTTTAAATTAGCCTAATGACTGTGATTACGTTTCAGAGAACTAGTTGAATTTTACTCAACTTATGCGACTGTGTATTATTTCATGGGAAATTCCAATGTATTAATTTTTTAACTTTATTATCATATTTTATAGCTCATGTGATTCATTCACATTCTACTTATGCTTGAAAAATATTGATTATTTAGAAGGCCATCATTCATTGTAGCTCGTGTACGAGTTTATATGTCTGCACCACAATTAATCGATACCTAGTTTTGTTTGAACTTTGTCGGAAAGGTTGTACTTGAACTTGGGCCCCAGGAAAGTTGTTATAGAAAAAACATATCATTTTTAAAGATATATTGTACTTTTCTAACAATTATCTTGGATTTTCGGATCAATACTTTTTCTTAAAGTTAAAATTGGTTGTGATTTGAAGTCTCCGGACTTGGAGCGCCTAGTTCTACCAGGAAAGTTAAAGTTTTGGGTTTGTACAAGAAAAAAAATTCTCACATTATAAGCACTGTTGTCTCTGTCGTGAGATAATTAATACGTTTATGGATGAATTTTAAGCAATCTCAGTTAACGAGAGTTCAATTGTACTGCTAATTAATCGAACTGTGATAGTAAATTGTTTACTCCGCAATCTTCTGTTTAGTTTCAAAGTTCTCTGGTTTCCTAACTCATGAAAAAATTTTAAGTAAGCTATTTAAAAAGTTCATTTATCAACGCTGACGAGACTGAAAACAATTATTTTCGCTTCAGCTTGAAGTTGCTTATAGCAGGAACCTGTGGAAACACTTATTTAGCACTAATCATGGAACTCTATTTCTGAACATAATTCTCTGAACCATTGAAACCAGAAATTGTCTTGCTGGAAGGAAAGAAACCATTGAATGTTCGAAATTGCGAAGGAAGTTAAAACAGGCGATGCAAACCTACCCTAATTTTTCTGAACTCGCATGAACTATTCCTTCTAACTCGGGGATATATGAAGTTACTTCTAACTACTTTAGTTTGGTTTGGTTGGGTTGGGTTAGGTTAGGTTGATTTGGTTGAGTAGTTAATTCTAATTTCTCTTCGTTCATGTTGTACTCGAGATACTGGATAAGTTCTGTATAGCCATTTTTTGGCTTGATGTAAATTTCGAGCGTGGATAAACCGCTCGCATTTAGGCTGTTTTTTCAGCATCGCTTATGTGCCCAATTCGTACGTGTATCACTTCTCACTCACATTCACATTTCTTAATCGCGAGTCATATATGCATTCCTAAGAGTGATTTCAAAAAGCTTTTACGTCACAAAAATATTATATATTATTTTTTAATGTACTCAACAGAGTAATAACAAACCTTCACGTTCACCAGTAATCTTCCTCATTTTAGTTCGGAGTCTCTCTTCACAACCGCCCGCTTCATGCTCATAACGCGTTTTTTCGTCCAACGTGAACCGAATGAATAGCAACAAGGACGAATGTTCCAATTTTTTTGCTGTACGCAGACGCTGAAGTTTTGCCCCGCCCTTGTTTGAATCGTCACGTTGTGCCATGCAATCCATTGATGCTGCCGCATGCCACACAAGGTCGTGCAAGGCTGCAAGCAATCGCAAAAAAATCTACGGATTTCACAAGCACGTTTTCGCACGAAGGCCAAAATTTTTTGATACTTTCCACCAATTTTCAAACTCAAATGACTCATTTTTATGGTCTCAAATTTAACTATAATTTTATTGTTCAATTAAAAGTATTTTTCAATTATTGTGCATGCAAACTATGATATAATTATCCTTGCAAACTGTAAAAGTACCATTTTAATCTTTTCTGCATTTGTTGTAGATGTTGTAGTTGTTCTTGAAGTATGACAGTGTTTTACGAAAGGCGAAACATTTTGACCAAAACTGAGATTGCCGGTGGATTTCGTCTTAGGCTTGTGTTGCTTCGTTATAATGACTTGACAATACAATTCGAGACGTCAGACTCCTCATAAAACTCTAATTACTCCATATGCATATGCATATATAGCGCTGCACAGTCCGTCAACACAGTGGTCACGTTCAAATCATTATAATTATTCAAAAGAATCTTACACAAGATCTGATTACGAATCCCTTTTAGATCTCAAATGCAACGTTGTCGAAATTCAACATGCATACTAATTAGCATGGGAAATTGTCTTCTACTAATATACGATTCGTCAGAGTTTAATTTTTGTCTCCACTGATACTTCCTTGAGAAGTTGCGTGCTTCGAATTTCCGAGACTATTTCAAGTTTGACGAAACAGCCGTCGAAAATTACGACGATACAGGTCATGGGCTGCATGTATCCAAAATATCGGAGTTTCATCGAAATAAATTTTTACGAGTATCGTCCGTCGTGCAAGATCACAACTTGAACGTTGTAAGAGTTTCTACACGATGTTCGCGCATTCTATTATATCACTTTGTTTTAATCAGAATTATTTAAGTATTTCTCCCACTAGTTTTAACATTCGGTTAAGCAATGTAGATTTCATTATCACGTTAAATTTTCGTACGCGATGAACAATTCTTTCTGACGCACGATCATTCTGCTCTATGTATATACCTCCTTACTGCACACAATAAAATCAATACTAAAAATTCAGTTTCTTGTGTTCCAGACAATGGCGGAGAAGGATGAAGAGCTGTGCGTCAACTGGAGTATGCACCAGGATGTCTTAGCTTCAAAAGTTGGCGAGTTCCTGGAATGCAAGCAGTTCCACGACGTGTCGCTCTACTGCACTGAAGACAACGAAATGATCCCTGCTCATAAGCTGGTGCTCTCAAGCTGCAGCGACTTCTTCAAGGTAAGAACTCATTTCTTCATTTATTTTTTAGATAGGAGAACTCGGGCGTATGATTCAGTTAAATCACTATTTGTTGTGTTAATTATACCTTATTGCCTTGTTCTATGTTTAATTATGTCGTGCGTTCCGGTATAGACTTTTCTTTGATAGGAAAAAAATCATTCAATTTAGCCTTATAATTTATTCAATCCTCAATAATTGTGTTGTAATAAAAATAATTTAATTAAATCGTGTATCGTAAAATTACAAGCCGCTTAAAATTCTCCATTACCTTTGCAGAATTTGTTCGATAGAGTCCAGGAGACGAACGCGGTAGTCGTAGTCAAAGACGTGCGGCATAAGACGCTGCAGCAGATCTTAAGATTCATGTATGTAGGCACGGTTGTTGTAACCGCAACTGATGTGCCAGAGTTCATGAAAGCAGCTAAACAATTCAAAGTTACTGGACTGGACGTGGATAAAAACGGCGTGGCAGCATTGACATCCAAGATCGAAGACGTTCAGGGGAAAGAACTAGATTTGTCAAGGAATCGAACCACCGGTGCATTTCCTAGTACGACTTCGTCCGATTCCATCATTACTGAAGATACCAACACCATCACGCCAAACTTTATGGTACCTGGACAACCGGCTCTGAACCCTTCCATGATCAACCATGCACACTTGTCACCTTTCGACAGCCATATTCTGAACACTGCCTTGGCGTTCCGTACAGGCTCGCAATTCTTGTCGAATCGCCTTGCCACTCCCTCACATCTCGCCCACAATGCAAACCTCTCTCGCCAATCTCACCTAAAGTCCATACCCGTAGACGCGTCAAAGCAGCTGCAGTCAGAGAAGGTTTTAAGAGATCCTGCCGTTATCAATCGGCGATATTCGAATTCTCCTGAAGACTCTCTCCACAGTAACGCTAGTCTCGATCTGACGAAAGCAACTTCTTCGATCAGTCCTTTGAACCGCATCGGTGCGGTGACCAACCCTCTAAACTCTTTAGCCTCAGTTGGACAAGCTACTGGCAGCCCAAATATCAACCCGGTATCAGCCGCCGTTTTAGCATCTCAAATTCAACATTACTCGCAATTTTCGCCTCAAATTAGAGTATCTCAGTCTCTACTGAACAAACGGTCGCGAAGTAAGTCACCCGAAACAAATGATTCAAAGTTACTTCACAACGACGGCACAGACGACGATCGTTCGCCGCACCGATTCAACGATCACCAAGAGAACAGCAGCCCTCGCAACTCTGAACAGTCGGGAAAGCAGAACAGCAGTGCGGGTGCCAGCGAACACTACAGCGACGATGAGAGTGGAACAGAAACAAAGTACAACGAGAATTTGGGATACCGAGCACCCGGCAACGGCAGGGCGAGATCGGTGTCGCCTGGGCCTTCTACTTCGACACCCAAAGTCACCGAGTCATTTATGCAGAGTGAGTTCTTTCGATTCTAAACTTTTTCGCTGTGAACGCTTTGGCTTTTTAATTAAATCTCGCATGATATATTAGTGTTATAGTTCTTGGTTTCGGCCATTTCACTGCTAAGCGGATTTTTTTGAATTCCCATTTCAACGCTCTAATCGAATAGTCTTGCCTTAAGAAGTTAATATTCGTTGAATATTTTGTTCCTTGCTTGCTTCATAAAATTTATGGCATCAGCATGAACTCTTTGCTGAAATTACAAATTTTTCCCCTGTCTTATTTCTTCGAAGGAGTTCTGTCGAATATTTTTCATTTACTGACACCTGCTTGCATGCTCATCAGCTTGCTTGCTTGTCTGCTTCCTTATTTATAATGTTTGCTACAACTGCGATCGACTACTACCTTATGTTATGAATTTACTAAGTTTTACTGATCTGATATTCGTCGCTGACACAGGCTTCATTGCAGGCTACCCGCGAATGCCCTGGAACTACAGCACCGCAGGCGACGACATCAAGACCGCGTCTGACAACACCGGCACCTCAGGTAAGACTTTAACAATTGCAATGGTTCAGTTGATACCGCCACTGCTTCGGAAACACAAAACTCAAGGTTTGGGCAATAACATAGTCAATTGCTAGTTTAAGCACTACCACTATTTACACTAAAACGGCGTAAGACTGGCGTTGGTTTCGCTTAACAGAAGGTTTGGGCATTTATACATCAACCCTGTGAGTGGTCTAGAAATACAAACACATGGTTTTGATATTCACACTTGGTTTGTGGCGGCACAATTTTCAAGGCTTGCGATGTTACGAGAACAATTCCATTCTGTACTACATTGTGCATTAGTTTAAAAATTTTGTTTGCAGAATTGTTTTTTGGAGTCTTGCATGGATTCTTTAGTATTGCAGAAACACTACTTTGCTCTCAATGAGACATATTACAGTAAAATTACGTTTGATGTAATCATCTTCAAAAGTAATGAGGTTCCGAAGTTTTTCTGATTAGCTTATAGATTTTTTTCACGATTCACCTGAAATTTCACTTTCACTCGGAAACTTCGGATGTCGAATAAATAGGAATTGCTCGTGGAATTTCAATCCAAGCTAGAATAATTGACATCGAATGAAACCGATGCTTTTGGCTATCTTGTAATAATTTTATTTACGAATCTCTATTTTCTGAAAAGATCGTAAATGATTTCGTATCTTGCTGTGATAAACTATTTCATTCACAGTCGTCGGGGTCGGAACAGCAGTTGTACTAATTAAAAGCTTAGTTTTTCGGGGCTACATGGTATTTTCTAAGAATTTCCCCTAATTTTTACACTTCTAGTGGAATTAGAATCGCCACGTATGTGCTACATTTCTTTGAAGTCAATTTAAAAAGAGTTTGAATAGTTTTGCTTTCTTGAATGACGGTTATTTGTTTGTTATTAAATTAACATTTGTACGGAATACTTGAACTGATTTTCCCTCAGTTTGGGTGGTGGCGAAGAGGTGGTTGGAAGTTGGTAATTAATTTATGGATCTTGAGCATGCTTTGCAAACTTCGTACTAACTGTTGCTGATCTAATGTAACTCAATGAGAAAGTATAAATAATCTGGATGTGAGGCATGTTATGACATTATTTCTTGTTTCTGCTTTACTGGTTCTGCTGGTTTTCGTCGGAGTTTCCGCATGCTTAGTTGATTCCACTATAATTTAATTAGATGGTATATTTTTTAATCAGCATGTTGAGCTCTTTCACAGGTAGAGGCTAGTGTAGGTGGGTTCTATTCCTAAATATTTTTATCTCTGGACTTTGTGTAAATTTTCTTCTTTTCGGACTTGGTGCACGTTCTATAGATGCGTTGTGCCGGCATGAGGTCTATTAAATCGGTTGGCTTGATGTTTCCAAAATTTCCTCTTGATTGCAAATCCTACTAACTTGAACGAAAAAGGAACGTATATATAATATTAGACAAGTAAAATTAACCAGTTATTTTAACAGTGCATACTAACTAACCTCGTATACGCGATGTAGTATGCTTTCAAAACTACCGAATTTTGTAGAAGTAGTAATTGTGCAATACTGTAATATTTAATTGAGTAATTTAACATTGATTCCAGTACGCAGTATTGAATGCTTTGCATTAGTTTGAGTACTTGTTCACTGTACCAAAAGTAGCAGTACAAATGCTTATTTCGTTATCGCTTGTTCTCATTCCAGGATTTTGGAAAAGTAGCTTCAAAAACAGCTTTCTTGCACCGTATCTTAGTCCTTCACTTCCTCCTCTCTCCCCCGGCTCTCACTCCTCCACTCTTTCCCCCACTTTTCCTGGACTATATCCCCCAAGTTCTCTGTCCTCCTCGTGGGCGTGCAATTCTGGTTCGCCTCCACCCATGCACTCGATGCCCTTCCTCCGCTCCAACGAGTGCGCCCGATGCGGCCGATTGTACAAAACTCGCAAAGGACTCAAGCATCACATTAAGAACGAGTGTGGAGTTGAGCCCAGGTTTCAGTGCACTCGATGTGACTGGAAGTTCAAACAAAAGGCTCACTTGCTCCGTCACATGGCAAGGAAGCACACGCCTCCTACTTGACCAAAGATGCTTCGCCTTTGACAAGTCAACAGCCTACGCAGGAGGGCATTGATATAGCGCTCGTTGAACTGATCAGTCGGGGACCTCGTAGGCCAATTGGGTCGAATAATTAGCTAGGACTCTGCATGTTAAAGCACTTGAGTTGATTACGTCATAGCTTGATTGTTCGGCACGGAAGCAAATGTCATTTAAGCGATTACCTAACTATCATTTGCTACAAAAATTAAGACCCTTACGCAATATTATTGCTAGTGACAAGAGAATAAGTTTAATGGAAGATTGATCGTCTAAGTGGATTATTTACATGAGCCCCCGACTCTTCCCTCTTTCATTCTGCTCAATTGTAGTTTAGTTTTATGTTGTTGAGATTATATTAGCATTTAAAATGTCCTATGTCAACTTGTAGTTTGTGAGTTTATTTGGGTTTATGCATGTCTGTGTAGCCATGTCTCCGAAATACTTTTTTTTCAACTTTTAGAAGCTTTCCTTTTCAGTAGGGTTGTGATGATGCACAATTTTCTAGTAGCTTCAACTGCCAATGCCCTTGTTCATTTAAGTCAAGTTCATATATAGCATGATTTTATTCTTATCTGTTACTAAATATGGAATCAATCAATCATTTATACTTTTGAAAATTTTACTAAATTGTTTCAACAATGACTTGAAAACAAATTATTTTCTATCTAAAACTGAAATCTGAAAGTTGTGTCTAAGTTAATCAGCCAAAAATGATATTGGATTTTGATGGTTTGAGTCTTGATATAATTAATGATACGTATATTATTTGCGTTAGGCTAATATATATATAAGCCTTTCGTTCAACAAAAGACAAGGTATATCACAGATCTCTGGCTTTCAACGAAGGCTAAAGTAGCATCAAGTAGTCATTATAATCATGATTTTTATAACATTTAGTTAGTTAGAGTTTCTGATATTAAAATCATCTATTAAAAAGACAATTGAAGGCATTCATTTTTTTCAGAGTGGAGCCTGAATGAAGTAATAACAGAACTTAGTTCTCACTTATTAGTTCATGCTTTAATATATTGTTTTATCTGCTCATAGGAAATCCATTGCCATATTAAAGTCATTAACTATTTTATAGAGATTTCCAGTTTTTCTTATTTAAAAAAAATTCCAGATAAAAACTGTTATTGTTGAATCTATTGATTTTTTATGGGAATAATTTTTTATTAAAAATGCCTGCATGGTAGAAAAGTGCGAGTAACACGCGCCATTGCCGAGCTTCATAACAATTTCTAGTCACTCTCTATTAGATTTGCTTTTATTCTAATTTTCGTTTCACTTGGATATTTAAAGTACTACATAAAATGACAAATGTAGAATTTACGTACAAATGATTATTTAATCGTAACAAATACCGAAAGATTATAGTTGTTAACACTATCTTCCTGCAGTACATAGGCATATCTCACGTAAAATGCAGTGATGCGAGGAATGTTGGTTTGCTTTTTAAATTCTTAAGATGAAAAGACGAATCTGTTGATTGGATGAGTCCTCGTAATTACAACGGTCACAATATACGCTCCGAGCTTCCACATTTACACGTCATCAATCTAGTTTTAAATGGCACTTTGTAAAAGTATTTTAAATAACTTCTCCTGTAGCTCTTACCAGTTCTTCGTGGCTGGAATAATCTCGATAATTTTGCTCAAGCTATTTCATTTGCTTATTTATTTCGTTAACTACCCAGTAATTACCTAGACTTAAACTTGAGTTTTTTCTAATTTTTGGAAGAAAAGTTGGCCTGTAAATTAAGTATTCAATATCATACCTCAATGAAAATTTCAATGATAACAGAGATACTGGAATTTGAAACGGTTCATAAACTCGACTAAGTTTGATAAGCGACCGTGCACGCGATTATTTCGCTGCCAATCAAATTGCAATTTTGCTGCTAAAGAGTTTACAGATTGGGTTAGATTTTCTGTACATTTTATATCATTGCCGTGGGTGTATCTCAGTCTCGCTGGTTGCCGCGTTGTCTTGTTTCAGTTCGGTGGCTGTAGTGTTGTTTGTCGATGCTGTTTTTATTTGTGCGAGTTGGTGCTACAGCGCGTAAGTCAGGCCAAATCGAAAAGTTGTTTTGTAAATAAAGTCTTGCCCCATGAAAAATGGTTTACTTTAACTATAAGCTTGGGCTCCTATCATCATAGAAAATCTCTGATCACACAACAAAACCAGGTAATTTTTTGTATCCTACTTACTTATGTTGTTCACAAGGAAATTTTATTTGGATAATGAAAAATTCGTTTTGTTCATTTATTTTAGAAGCTAGGCCGCTCTTTGTTCATGACTTTCTCGGGAAAGTAATGATTATTCAACGAATTTCCTGAGCATTCTCTTGATTATTTTAAGCGCATACCCCTGCAATGAGTACATTTGATTTATATTTTTCTGTCAACAATATATTTTACATAGTGCTCTTATGAGTACTTTCTGCGAATTAGCCTTTCCTGAGAAAGGGTTTCCCTTCTTGCATATCGCGGAATGATGACGCTAATACATTTTTCTCTTGCAGAAATCCTGGCCGCTCTCATCAATGCCAAAAATGTGGCTGAATTCAACCCTGCCCTCTTAGTGCGACAGGCTAACGCATTCCCCAATATTGCCACGACATTCCCCCAGTTGGTCAATCTTCCGCAGACGTTGGCCAGCTTCCAGTCGTCGTTGACTAACAGTGTCCTGACGAGCCACCCTAAGTCAGGCATTGCTCTCAATAGCCAGATCCCTACTCAGATGATGGCGTTGATGGCTGAACAGGAACGCTTGCGCCTAGAGGAAAAGCGAATGACCGAAGAAAGGATCGGAAACAAGAAGCGGAGGCTCCAATCTTCCACAAGTGCCAGGTTTGAGTGTGACGTGTGTCAACGATCTTACGCTTCTCATGGAAACTTGAAGCGACACAAGAAGTACGAGTGTGGACAGCCCCCAACTTTTGCCTGTCCAGTTTGCGATTGCATGTTCCAGCACCGACACAGTATGAAAATTCACTACAAGGGTTCTCACAAAGAAGAGTACGCCAAATATGGATTTTCAATGGTGGACAATGTCAGCGCAAACAACACCAACATACAGCTAACAAAACTGCAATGCCATTCTCCTAGCTCAAGCCCTCCACTGCGAATAGTTGATGATGTGCCACCGTATCAGCCCAATCCCAATGTGCCACCGTATCAGGAGCCTTCGAGTCTTCTTGACATCAAACGAGAGAGCTTGAGGACCATCGCTGATGATGTGCCACCTTATCAGCCCATGCCGCCTCAGGAGCCTTCGAGTCTTCTTGACATCAAACGAGAGAGCTTGAGGACCATCGCAACTGCTGAAGTCTCAGTGTCATCTTTGCCGCAAAAAGATTTGGACAATCAGTTTTTGGCGGTCCAGCGTGCTCCGCCATCACAGAGTAGCAATACCGATAATGTTTAGATTAGATCAGTATACCGAAAGTGAATGATTCATTTTTTTCACATTCACAGTTGATGATATGTGGGAACGCGTTTTCTTGCTTTCATATTAGGAGTGAATCTTCTTGTAATTAATGTATTTAATTCTTATCCAATGCATACACGCTAAACGTTACAACAAGGAATTTGTAGCGAGGGCAAGTGATTGTTGTTAATGGTCTCAGTTGCTGACAACTGCCCTCAATTACGGAAAATTTTAAGTTAGATACATTTTTTACAGCTTCAGTTTTAGAGCTCTGTTGATCCAAATGAAGCAAACTTGAGCAATGTCCAGGACCTCATCCTAACGTGTGAAAGTTGCATTCTTTTAAGTTATTTACCAGGCTGTGTGATAAGCTAAGGTGCTCACGTACATAGTCATTGACGGTTCCTTTATCCTTCGTTGCCTCACTAACGCTTAATTTTCAACAGTCGTCTCTACATTGTAAGGTTTATACTATTAAGTTATGTATCTTGGATGATCTCGTGGAATGTTGAATCAATGAACATATATTTAGATCCTATCACGACAAATAACAAAGGTTGAGCACCAGCTTGAAGTGGTGAATTCACTGCAACGTTTTTTCGTCCCAATGGTAGTTAGGTCGCGCGTCTAACTACCATCAATTCAGTTCATCGCGCCATTTGATGTGTAGGTCGCTCATTTTGGTATCGCTCCTTATCTTCACAAATTCACTTGTTCTTTAAATTTTGAAGAAGCATTTTAGAATTAGGAATAAGTTTCTTCTTTCTTTCTTGTTCAAGTTTTTCCGTTGGTCGTTGAAAGCCAATTGTTATCTTACCTCCACCCTCGCCTGCCATTTCTATCTCCGAGTATTTACGTTCTTGTCTACTAAAAACCTTAAATTAACTTGAGACAAATATATTTAAAGGACCAAAATGAGTAAAGTATAAGGGCCAAAATTATTTGGTCTGCCCAATACCAGATGCCTGTACTTGTGTACAAATCTCTAAGACATTGTATCATTTGTTTGAGGAATGCTTCGAGTGGGAGCGTTTCATTTACTCATTGGGCATAACCGTGTGCAAACCAACTAGCCTCGAGTTCTTGATTTGAGGTGTAAAATAGGAATTAGTCATGCGGCTGCTTAATTAACAAACGATGAGCATTATGCTAAGTCTAACTTGATTCTCGAGCAACTGTCTCAGGGAGTGATGTACTTTCTTCAAGTAGTGCGCGACGAAGGGTGTTTGGTGAATTATTATTAACCTCTTTACCTACGTGTAAAAATTGTATGAACGTGTAACTAACGTGTACCTTTCTATAAGTACAATGACATGCTCATATTCAGAGTTCCTATAAATTAAAGTCTATATCGTGTTAAGGTTGTAGACTCGTGTGTAATGTTAGTGAATAAGGATTTACATTATTGACAAGGTGGTGTAAGTAACAAGTTAATCATTGCAGCCGTGACATCACTGAATTTATTCTGAAGTCTCTTGTTCGTCGATGGTTAATTAAAACCGTGCTTATCTGTTAATGCTGAGATTTTGGATGAGTAATTTGCTGGACTCGCTATTATCGTAGTCGAATCCGTTGCTCAATTTTTTAACGTAACTTTTTTGAAGAGTTTAAAATTTTATAATTTTATATACTCTGACAATTATTGAAATTGGGCGTCATGCTTCGTAATTTTTGCCACGAATCCGGCTTGATTTGAAGGATACCATCAAATATTGCGATACTGTACATGTTTTTAATCAAAATCATCTTGCGTTGTCCAGTGAAGAGATCTCAGTTCTGCACAGAGCGTCATGTTATTCTGTTGATACGTGTTCGTAGGTTGTGTTTTATGGTAATATATAAAGTTTTGTGCTCAGTCTTTGGTTGTACAATATTGAAGTTAATGCGATAATGAATACCGGTACAGAAACCCAGATGCATGTTGATATTTTGCGGGCATTCAAGGCATTATTAGCTCGTTGGTGTATGGTTTCTTTCTTATCAGATTTGTTCATTATGCTGTGTTTGATTGGTTCCCCTCAGGCTAAACTTAGCAAATCTTTAAATATTCCTCGAACAAGATTTTTCATAACTATCATTTTGAGAAGAACATTTATAACAATTTTGGTACTATATAAACGGGAGGATGTATAATTTTATCGACATTCAAATGATTGCATCATTCTTTAGTTGATCGACTTGTGGCAGTTTGCCTTTTAATGCATTAGACCTTCATGTGGCATGACTGAATTATCAATTCTAACAACTAATCATCACGTGAATATCATCATTGATATGCAAGCTGTTCCTCTTCTTTAATTTTTTACTAACGTTTCGGTAAACTTTTTTTTTTGAAATTTGAATAAATTGAGTCACATTGCTAGCGGCTGATGTATTTTTAAAATTAAATCAGTTACGTCGAGAAATTACGTTCAATAATGTGTGTTTTGTCATTGATTTCGTAACAGGGGGCCTAGCAGTCTATCATGACAATTTCTTTGTAGGAGCTTCTTGCGGTAGGACAGAACTTAAGTTTTTACGGAGTTGTTGTGATGATAAGAACAGATCTCGATTCTCATTAGCCTTTTAATGTTTAAAAACCCCTGCTTTGACCTTCAGTGATATGATGGATGTAAGAGTTAAAAATAAGGTTTCACGTATTTTCGGATATTTTTTCACTATAAAATTTCGCCTTCTTTTTTTTTGACGTAGAGATATTTTTCGCAAGCTCATACAGGGAACAATTCAGTACAAGTAACTTTGATCCTCGTCCGGATTTATGTGCCTAGCTTTACTGTAAAAATGAATATTTTTAGCGGCCAACGGTGCGGTGAAATCGAAATATTTTGCTGTCTGCACTGCTCGCCGCTCGTGTCTATTATTGTAACTTGTGTGAAGTGTATTGAAATATATTTGATTCTTAAATATTTCTACCTTAACTACCCGAACCTCTTTCCATTTCTCGTTTAAAGCTGTTTTACATGATTTTCTCATCTGGACCTGCTAACTGTGATTACGCAGAAGTGAATAATTGAAATTATGTAATTTGACTAATTTTATTTATTAAGTTAAGATTTCCAAAAATAATCTGCAGGAGCATTTACAATTCAATTCATTCTGTTAAGAGCGTCTCAATGGTGGAAAGCAGGTTTGAGCGTAACTCAAAGCGCGGGCCCTCGATGTGAACGCAACTACGCATGTGCTCAGATGTGAGCGCAACTACGCATGTGCTCAGATGTGAGCGCAACTGCGCATGTGCTCAGATGTGAACGCAACTACGCATGTGCTCAGATGTGAGCGCAACTACGCATGTGCTCAGATGTGAGCGCAACTGCGCTTGTGCTCAGATGTGAGCGCAACTACGCATGTGTTCAAATGTGAGCGCAACTACGCGGAGGCTCGGATGTGAGCGCAACTACGCATGTGCTCAGAAGAGAGCGCAACTACGCGGAGGATCAGATGTGAGCGCTACTGTAATCGATGATGCTCATCTATAATCTATATATGAAGATTCGTATATCTGGAATGAGTTAGTGTTAGTGAAATATCTGCTGGATTAATGCACATGGCAATTGATCTTCCATTTCAAGGCTTCCTCAGTTCCATAACGTCATAATAATAATATAATATAATAGCGGTTTCAGCGTTTATTAGGCCGTAGGCCTGTCGCCGATTCTTTAACATCGCAGAACATTCACAGCACTTTGCGGTCTCGAACTCGCATCTCACTGCTACAATTCTGCTGTGCTTAACCGCCCGGCCTCCTCGCCGATTCTGACCAGAAACTGGCGCACAGAGCTGGGATCAAACCCGCGCCTCTCTGCGCCAATGTTGGTACTCTGAACTTAAACCAATGGGCCACCCTGCCCTACCAATGGATGTAATGAAACAATCATGAAACAATCAACACTTCCGGTTTAAAGAATGTAACCGTACATGAAAATAAAGTGATTTCGCGCAAGTTAAACAAAAAATTCCGTGCCCATTCATAAATTGTTTTCAATTTAAAGCCGATTCAATTATTGTCCGATCTGCCACAGGGCACAGGCGCACAGAGTGCACGCACATGCGTTATTTCAGAGGGAACTTGACACGAATAAAACATGTTACAGACAGTCTGAGGAAGGACTGGTGCAATATGTGCGAATAATATATTTTATGGCTAAAAATGAAGGATAGATAACAGGAATCTTTTAAAAACAATAATTGCATATGCGAATAGACAGTAATTTTTTTATAGCACAGTTTACCAGAGAATAAATTCGTTTTCTAACATACCTGAAATAAAAAATTGCACTCTTCATGGATAACAATGGCATTTTCATGAATTTTGATAACCAGATCAATCGTCAGGAAAACCACCTGTATATAGATAGATATATAACAAGATAGATATATAAAAAGACGTAAAAATAACAAAATAGATATATGACAAGATTGATATATCAGAAATAAATTAATAACATGATAGATATATAACACGAACATAAAATAGACGTAGGGGTAAACCAGGGATTAATTTCGCAAAAAATTTGCTCAAGATATATTTACGACTTGACAGTTTTTAAATGTCATTGAAATGATTTGGATGCAATAGTTTACCAATAATTTCAAAAAAGACGTAGCAAATTTTGATGTTGAACTCGTACGATCAAGTTTGTTTAGTTCTGACTTATATAAACTTTATTTTATTATGAACAGTTTTGATACGTACCATAAAATTTATCACTAAAATCAATAATTTATTTATTTATTATAAATTGATCTTTAGTGGCAGAATTAATTTTTGATGTAGGAATCGAATGATCATTTACTTTTAGCTCTTAATTATAAAAGTTTGTCACATAGTGAATTATACAACACAAATAAGAATAGAAAAGAAGCGTCGGCACTGAAGAAATAGGCCCATTACCTGTTGCCGGTTCTTGTACTTTTCGTGACTTGATTCACAAGGGATCCGGCCTTTGGAACCCGATCTTTCCATAACTGACGATTGATTGAGATAGCTGCTGGACTTATTGCCTGGTCCGTAAGGTGCTAGGCATTTCAATACTGAACATATGCTCCTGCATAGCTTCGTCTAGTCGGTTCTTGAAGGCGTTACACGGAGCGTCAACTCGCCTAAAAAGGTTGATTTAAGAGTCATTGATCGACTTATAGGCTTGCAAGTATCTCACGGAAGCAATAACTAGACGGTTAAAAAAATTCATTCATACACAGAGTGAATTTTTGCGTGAAAGACTTTTCTATAAAATGTACAACAATGTTGGTGAGAGGTAAGCCTTTAACGAGGAAGCTCTCAAAACAATGCCAAGCTTTAGGGAAGCAGAGTGCGATCACAACCTCAACTAACATCAGGGATAATAACATTGCCACAGTAATGAAGTCGCAGGCCTTCTATAGAAACTTTCAATTTCATAAACAAAACTGAACAACATTTTTATAACGCGATAGAAAAGCTTTGCAGTCATAATGCCGTTATAGAACCCTACAAATGTTTGTACCCTACAGACCGTGACAAACTAACTACCTACGCTCTAAAGTCAATTAAATGAATATTTCTTTGGAACTATCATGTAAAATGGATAAAAATTTCTCAGAAAATATATCAGAATAATTTCACAAATAGATTTTAAAAGAAGTTTTGATATATAGCAGAATTTTAGAGAAAAAGGTTGTTTATAAGCTCAGTCCTGAATTAAGATAAATGAAATTAAAACAAAGCAAATAATCTGTCTTATAGACGCTCAAAAACTTGTGGAGAATTTTTTCCGTAAAATAAACGTTGCATTCTCAGCTGCCGAAGGTGAATGATAAATGAACTCAGCCGATCGTAAGTTTCATTTTGTATCTAAATTTTGTCACAGCTCAAGCCATTTAATTCCAGACGACTTATTTGCGCAATGCAATATTCATTATAGTATGAAAAAATCATTTAATTTGATTTTAAAAACTAACATCATATCAAGCTCGGTCTCTATCTAATGAAAAATATAACTTTCCTCAGTTTAGGATACTCAAACAATTTTCCGAAAATTTTCTCGAAAATTTCCTTATCGGAAGAGAACGCAGTGGCCGATGGCCGATAATGCAGTCGGACCGACAAGCTCTCGTCCGGTTCGGTGCATTTGGAGCGACTGCTGTAAATGTCGACGAGCGCCGGGAAGCCTCCTAAGCGGCTTCTGTTCCTGTCTCTCCTCGCGAGTCTTCGCAGCAATTTCTTTGCAATAGCATTATCTGGAAATAAGTCCACGAGTGTATTGTCGGCTGACCGGAATACTAACCATTGAAGAACTTGTCGAACTGTCCCGGCAATATGGAACTGCAGTTGAATTCTTTCCCATCTGAGAGAGTCGCGTTGGATATAGTTTTTCGTATCTGAAAAATTTTTGAGCCCTATTTTTATGTGTTAATTTACCAGTTTTAATTTTGGAAGGGGCTGAAGATGTTCTATGAAAAAATGAAGGTATAAGTACCTATAGACGGGCATGTATAGCCGTTAGTGGTAGCGGCAAGCATTTTCCACTTCGAATATCAGGATAAAAAAATGGAAGAAAAATTTCAGTTTTTATTTCTCATTTTCACTTTTATAAAAATGATCAAAAATGATGTCTAAAAATTAAAATAAAATAACCATTTGTTCGAACTAAAAGAATTGCCGCTACCACTAGCGGCTAATACTTTCCCCGTGTAGGAGCACCTATGCAAGTTAGTGGTGCTCTTGGAATGCTACCTCTTGCGGATTGCATTTTTAAAAGTATAGACAAGTTTCAGTTATTAATCCAAATTTGATGCATTCAAGTTAGTTAATTAAATCTAATAAAAAAATCAGTCCGAATTAAACTCTTAACATATGAGATCAGGAGGTCTCAGTTTGTATCCCAAATACATCCTTCCTTGCAAATGCATGGCATTTGAAATCTTTGAAGCACATCAGCAGTGCAACTAATTTTAGGAAATCAACCTCCTTTGAAGTGCCGGTTTTTCTTAGTTTGCGTTTAAAGGTTCTGCAGCAAAAACTTGAACACGAATTGTCTTATAAATTCTGCGAATTTCAACAACCGAGCACAAATTGCTGGGAACCAGGAAGCAATTTCCGGGATTTGAAAGTAAATAATAACAAGTCCTGGCAAGTCCCAATAAAGACCCAAAATCATTTTATTTTTGAAGAGCAATATTACTGGAGGGGTCCGAGCTAATTGCTGCAGATAACATGTCTCTTTGAATTAAGGCGCTCTCGTTCCGCAGAGTTGAGCGAGCGCGCGGTGAAAAGAAGCTTGCCGTGAAGTGACCGGATATTGCTCGGGGTCCACAACCTGGATATTGCTTGATGTCCACAGTTCTGGATATTGCTTGATGTCTACAGTTCTGGATATTGCTTGATGTCCACAGTTCTGGATATCGCTTGATGCCCACAGTCTTGGATATTGCTTGATGTCCACCGTTCTGGATATTGCTTGATGTCCACAGTCCTGGATATTGCTTGGTGTCCACTGTTCTGGATATCGCTTGATGCCCACAGTCTTGGATATTGCTTGATGTCCACCGTTCTGTATATTGCTTGATGTCCACAGTTCTGGATATTGCTTGATGTCCACAGTTCTGGATATTGCTTGATGTCCACTGTTCTGGATATTGCTTGATGTCCACGGTCCTGGATATGGCTTGATGTCCACAGTCCTGGATATTGCTTGATGTCCACAGTCCTGGATACTGCTTGATGTCCACCGTCCTGGATATTGCTTGATGTTCACAGTTCTGGATATTGCTTGATTTCCCCAGTTCTGGATATTGCTTGATGTCCACCGTTCTGGATATTGCTTGATGTCCACAGTCCTGGATATTGCTTGATGTCCACAGTTCTGGATATTGCTTGATGTCCCCAGTTCTGGATATGGCTTGATGTCCCCAGTTCTGGATATTGCTTGATGTCCACCGTTCTGGATATTGCTTGATGTTCATAGTCCTGGAAATTGCTTGACGTACACAGCCTGGATATTGCTTGATGTCCACAGTCCTGGATATTGCTTGATGTCCATAGTTCTGGATATTGCATGCTTGATGTCCCTAGTTCTGCATATTGCTTGATGTCCACAGTCCTGGATGTTGCTTGATGTTCACAGTCCTGGATATTGCTTGATGTCCACCGTTCTGGATATTGCTTGATGGCCACCCTCCTGGATATTGCTTGATGTCCACAGTCCTGGAAATTGCTTGACGTACACAGTTCTGGATATTGCTTGATGTCCCTAGTTCTGCATATTGCTTGATGTCCGCAGTCCTGGATATTGCTTGATGTCCACAGTTCTGGATATTGCTTGATGTCCCTAGTTCTGCATATTGCTTGATGTCCACCGTTCTGGATATTGCTTGATGGCCACCCTCCTGGATATTGCTTGATGTTCACAGTCCTGGAAATTGCTTGACGTACACAGCCTGGATATTGCTTGATGTCCACAGTCTCGGATATTGATTGATGTCCACCGTACTGGATATTACTTGATGTCTACCGTCCTGGATATTGCTTGATGTTCCCAGTTCTGGACATTGCTTGATGTCCACAGTTCTGGATATTGATTGATGTCCACCGTACTGGATATTACTTGATGTCCAGTGTCCTGGATATTGCTTGATGTTCCCTGTTCTGGATATTGCTTGATGTCCACTGTCCTGGATATTGGTTGGTGTCCACAGTCCTGGATATTGCTTGATGCTCCCTGTTCTGGATATTGCTGGATGTCTACAGTCCTGGATATTGCTTGATGCTCCCTGTTCTGGATATTGCTCGATGTCCACAGTCCTGGATATTGCCTGGTGTCTACAGTCTTGGATATTACTTGGGTCCAGTTCTGGATCCTCAGTCAACCGTCAACCTCGTACTGCTATATGGTTTGACTTACGAGTGCCAATTTGAAACGGTAAAATTTTATCTCTCATAACTAACATGCCATCATAGTTGAATAATTTCTTCTCTAACATCCCGAATAACTTCATCTGCAACATCCATGACATTCTTGATGTGTAGGATGTGTGTTAAAATTGCTCGGTCGAGTCACTCGCGATCAAAACAGCAAAACGAGCCACACTCCACAACTCCGAGGCGCGTCCAATGATCGCCAGCACGCAACTTTCGCAATCAAGAGACCAGAACTGGACTCCGCTGACCGAGTCTAGTGCCTCTCCAAGTGCCGCTACAGAGTTCATCATGGTTCCGGAGGGGAAATTAAACTCTATTCCCAGGATATTGTGCAAAAAAATGACCTCCGGTCGCGGCAAAATGTTATGCCGTACTGGATGATCGAGAGGTTGCTTGCTGGAAGTTGATTATTTGACCCCAAACTTCCACTACGAACTGATTCTCAATCGTCTGGTTTTTCGTTTTTTGATAACAATATTTTCGAATTTTGTGATATGGCTCAGGAGAAGCTTTGCAATATTGATATCTGAGGATAATATTGCGATTTAAAATTTTTTCCTACAAATATAAGTATTTCATTGCGTTGACACCGTAATGATGAGCAAGGTAACAACAGGGAGATGTGGCGTTGGTTCTCACCATTATGATGAATAGTGACACTTATAATTGAGACTTCTATTAACATGAGAATAAAAGTGTTGTTGCCAAATGTTACTTTGCAAGTCAAAACTTTTTTTTCTGAAATAATTGCGATAGTACAAATTTACATGAATAGAATAACTCCAAATCAAATTGAACCTTGGAATTACGGTGTTGCGATCATCGTCCAACAATAGAATGAATTTATGATTATCGTAAGTTACAGTCAACGTAAGACACGTTCATCATTATTTATTATCATCGCAAAGTGTGATCATCGTTATTTACAATCGTTGTGGGATACGATCATTGTTATTTAAAATCAAAGCATGTATGATCATGGTTATTTGCAATATTCGCAAGGTATGATTATCGTTTCTTACAATGATCGAAATTCACGATCATCCTCCCA
This sequence comes from Hyalella azteca, assembly GCF_000764305.2. Classification (NCBI taxonomy): domain Eukaryota; kingdom Metazoa; phylum Arthropoda; class Malacostraca; order Amphipoda; family Hyalellidae; genus Hyalella; species Hyalella azteca. Next base: position 140,322 of record NW_025939888.1, on the reverse strand, counting down.
CTTGAGATAGTCATTGGACCGCTCGAGCAAGCAGCTATACTGACGAGCTTGCATATCGAGCCAGCCTAGTCGCCGCTCAGACCTCTTGCTTAGAACTCCAAACTTTTCGGCGGAAGCTGCCATGAATTTTCGGTAATTCAAGAAGTGCATAGCAGAAGAAGTTTTGTTGACTTTCCTCGATTCGTTTAATCTTCTCCGACTTAAGAAGGGCTGCTTTGCCCATTCACCGAAAACTTTGAAGAATTTTCTGACTTCGAGATGGAGAGTTCCTTAGAATAGGCATTCAGCATCTTACTTTCATGATTTCCGTGGCTGAGAAATTTTCGCGAGGAAATTCTTACAGACGGAAATATACAGCTTAACTAACACAAAGCTCTCACAAATGCCGAGAATCTAATATAAATGACCAAACTTTTTAAGTCTCTAGGCCAAAGTGGATCTCACAGTATGAAAGGGTGCATTTGAGATCGAGTGCCGTGCCATGGCAATAGCTTGGAATATTTTCTCGTATAAACCTTAAACGTTTATTTTTGAAATGGGTAATGAAATCACAGACAAGCATGCGGCCGCAAAACTCTTTCATATTCATTTATTCAACGCTTTTTCCACAAAAACTACATGGTTTCACTGAATCTACTAGATACGTATTAATGAGCCTTCTTTCATCTGATGATTCATCATCTATTATTAAATGTTGCGTTTTTATCTGCACTTTTATTTTCGGCACGAATTTCTAGGATTACAATCCACAACTAATGATCTGAAATGATCTAGTAAACCTCAACTAAAGACAACAGAAACGAAAATTACGTGGAACCTCACTGATTCAAAAAGTAATTTAGCTAGACAATTGAATTTATTGCACCGGATAAATCCCCAAATCCTCGTTATATCAGTTTTGAAGTTTTTAAATAGATTTGTAAAAAAATCTCACTACTACTCAGTGAATGCAGGGATATATGATACAATGATTATTCTATACACACTCTAGCGTTCGACAGAACGTTTTAAGCAGCATGACTTGTCTTGTGTTTTCTCGCCTACTTTATAATTTGTTTTCTAAAAGACACGCTCATGAGGTGACAAGATGACTTGCCGCGACTCCTTTAGATCCTCTGCTCATATGCGCACTACAGTTCCTCATAACCAGCTGCAAGCATGGTCATTTGTACCAGTTCCTGGCATCACGTCTGTTGTTCTGTCGGAGCTGTCAAGTTGCATACTAATGCACCAAACCAAGATTGCCGCCATAACAAGACAAATGAATAGGGATGGCTGGCTCCACAGACTTCATGATGCCTTATGCGCGCACTTATACTGACTGCACTGCAGCCTGACCGCACCAAGAGATACTCTTTAGCTGACTGCGTAATGGGGTTAAAACATTTCGACACGAGCATTAATCCCATCGAAACATGTCATAGACTTTTGGAAATAAACTTTCCATCAATTCCGACAAGCCAGCGACGAGAGATTGTTGTACGCGCTACGCAGGATTAAGCCAGAAAACTGTGGCTCAACAACGACCTAATTAGCGATGTAAATGCGCCAGCCTTGCTCACTCTCCCTACGCAGAGTGGCGGACCTTGTTGTACATGGCGACTTTTCTTCCATATTTGTGACCGTTTACATGCAAACGCGCGGCCTAGCAAGTCTTGTCAGGAAAACCAGCGTGCAATCTCTGCATATTTGTCTTGTGTATCGTACCAGCCAACACCTTCCCTGGACTTGTGCATGTGCTAGAGAAACATTGAGCACTGCACAATACCGGCGGAGTTGTGATTAACTTTCTGCCTCTTAAAATTAACTGCTTACAAGAATTCATAGACAATCTTAGTTAGTGGTAAGAATTTTTGTAGAACCTTTAATCTCAAAAAATTTTTAACTTATATTTCCGTAAGGAGATGTGTTTCATTCTGGCAAACCGTTCAAATACGCGGCAAATTTGCCACTGCCACTTAAACNCATACTGCTCGCTGATCACCATACTGCTCGCTGATCACCATACTGCTCGCTGATCACCATACTGCTCGCTGATCACCATACTGCTCGCTGATCACCATACTGCTCGCTGATCACCATACTGCTCGCTGATCACCATACTGCTCGCTGATCACCATACTGCTCGCTGATCACCATACTGCTCGCTGATCACCATACTGCTCGCTGATCACCATACTGCTCGCTGATCACCATACTGCTCGCTGATCACCATACTGCTCGCTGATCACCATACTGCTCGCTGATCACCATACTGCTCGCTGATCACCATACTGCTCGCTGATCACCATACTGCTCGCTGATCACCATACTGCTCGCTGATCACCATACTGCTCGCTGATCACCATACTGCTCGCTGATCACCATACTGCTCGCTGATCACCATACTGCTCGCTGATCACCATACTGCTCGCTGATCACCATACTGCTCGCTGATCACCATACTGCTCGCTGATCACCATACTGCTCGCTGATCACCATACTGCTCGCTGATCACCATACTGCTCGCTGATCACCATACTGCTCGCTGATCACCATACTGCTCGCTGATCACCATACTGCTCGCTGATCACCATACTGCTCGCTGATCACCATACTGCTCGCTGATCACCATACTGCTCGCTGATCACCATACTGCTCGCTGATCACCATACTGCTCGCTGATCACCATACTGCTCGCTGATCACCATACTGCTCGCTGATCACCATACTGCTCGCTGATCACCATAATACGCTGGAAGATTCATTTTCTTATCTGTGAGTTAACTGAAAATTTATTGTTTTTCGTCGAGGTTGATTTGCATAGGTTACGAATGATAATAAAATTTCACTTGAATCCCTGGCAAAATGACAAAAATCAAACTAGTCTACGGAATCAATGACCCAAAGTTAAGTAACTTCTGACTAGTAAGCTTAAACCACCATCTTCTAATTTAAGCGGACAAAATTTTCGTAATACTAATTTAAATTTTGTAGCTTTTCAAAAAAGTTTAAAAAATGAAAATATAAACTATTAAACAAAGGAATCTTACTTTGAATCTTTGTTATGTTTACTTCATATATTATATTTAGTTGTTTCAATATTTGCCCAAATATTTTTTTTAATATTTCTGTTATTCCAAATAGCTTCAGGATTTATCTTTCTACTGTATTTATTGGATACGCAAAATGGTGCACAAATCCTTATTATGTTCTATATTCGAGTTCCTAAGCACATCAAATCTACGAAGTACTCATCGGCGAAAAATTACACGCAATTTTTCTGCAAAGTTTTATGTCGATATTTTGAGATTAAAATCAGAAAGTCACAACGCGTGCAATAATTCTTTAAAGTTCGTTAATTTTATGGCATAAAGTTAAACTCGGGGATAAGCTCGCTCCGTCCATTAATAATATTGAAAAGAGAGAGACTCGGAGAATTTATATATTACATCGAATGAAATAGGAGAAGATGTTGTATTGAACCCTCTTAACATCCCTAACTCGAATATTTTTTATTTACTTAGATATTCTCATCTGGATGTAAAATTGAATGTAGTCGAACCTCAAGTAATCTTCAAAACACTATCACAAAACGGTTGGAAGCAGTCGGTCAGACCGACTGCTTGATGACAATTTTGTCTGAACATATAGAAGAGAATAGAGTACAGTGCCATTACAGTGCTTCTTATTCATAGTTATTTAATAATTAAGCTTATTATTACACATAATTAAACTTGTTATTCAGAGCAATCATAATTTACGTTGCTTTACCTGCTGCACACCATGGACCCTTGATGTGTGAACCACGAACAAAATTTTTGCCTTCAATTCAGTGCAGTAAAAGTTCACCGCTGTTCTTGCGTGGCTGTCAATAGACCGGCGGTGGTACTGTGTTCTTCCGTACCCCAACTGGGGACAAAAAAACTTTTTGATGTATTGGCCCGCGGCTGCGCTGCCGAAAACCTTAAATATAGAGTGTGTGCTTCTTGCACCAGGAAGGCCCACCTTATTGATTGGCCGGGGTTTTGTGGTGCAATTTTTCTTCGGCAGGCTTGTTAGGATCCTTGCTGTTTTGCTGCGCCCAGATTAAATTATTTCTTCATACACATTTTGTTTACTTTATAAATTTAGCCTCATTTTTCAATGGGGTAATTTTAAATTCCAAGGAGCAAGCTGGTAATGACCGAAAAATTCTACTCCAAAATTTATGATTCATATCTTGATAGCAATGCTCTCAATTAATAATAATGGCATGCATTATTTAAATATTTATTGTTATTTTTTAAATCATGACACAAAGCGTTATTTTTAATTAGTAGGTACAATAAAGTGATTCATTCTACGTAACACTTGGTGCTTTTCAATTACACATCAAAATATTTGAACAAATTAATTCATCCTGAATTCAAATGGTGCAAAACCATTAATTAATCAAAATATTAGTTTAATTATTCTTACATAGTAACTCTTTGAACACGGTTCTTTCTTGGCCACATTTCAGACGAAGTTTCATGTCCGAACTGTTGGTCAGATTTTGTACGTACGTCGTTTTGAGCAGCGGAGAGAGGCCCTCCGCCTAATCGGTTTACCACAAAAAGACTGAGGTACTCCAGCCCAAAGGAAAATAAACTAAACTGCTGAGCTATCTTCTAAAAATGTTACTCAAGAAGAGAAGAGAAAAGTTTCCGCCTTGACTTGAGTGCTCGATGCCTGCCTTGCAACTAAGAAGATAAAAGTCACTGCTCTGAAGTTTAGTGGAAAAGGCCCAGTCTGAATACTGAGAAGCGACCGACCGCTTCTTCTTGCTGAAAGATTACTTGCCAGATAAATTATTTGAAGCATCGCACTTTGAAGCGCCTTCATGAGCAACAAATGCGTCTCGCACGCCAATCTCACTCGGGGCACGCGATAACTCATCAAGCTTTTGCTGCAGAGAAGTTATCTTTACTCCAGGCGCGGTTTGAAAAGAAAATCTTGTACAATTAATGCTGATTTTTTAAGACTTTTAAATAATAACTTTAACTTGCAGTAAAAAAATAAACTTCAAGTTTCCCTCTTCAGAATTGCTATTTTTAAAGTAGTTCCATCCTTTAATAAGAGAGATTTTTTCAAGTGATTCTCAATGAATAGTACCTGATAAAAGATGCACGACAGTTAATCGTTGCACATTGTCGAACTTATTACTCAGCTATATCTGTTAGTACTCTAATGATCTCAGTTGATATATAAATTGGTGCTAAGGAAACTAGTTCATCATCATTCGCCTCTGAGATCGCAGTGATAAGCTATAGGCATCTGTTCTGATGTAGCAGCACATGATTGTGTCAGGTGACAATGAAAGGCACACAGAAAAGCACCTCTTACACATGCGAGCCGATAAAGTTTCACACCCAATGATGGCGTATTTGAAAGAAACTGTGCAGCCATTGTATATTGAAGAACTTTTGCCAATAGAATATTCTATAAATACACATGAGCTTCAGCAGAGTATCTTAAAAGCGTAAAATTCTTATCTTCTTTATTCAAAAAACCACAAAATAATTTGAAAAAATATCTTAATTATTGATAAATCTTTGTTGAATGCTTCTTTGTTGAAAGTTTAATACCATACTTTACCTCTACAGAAGATTTATAACTGTTATTATGTGTTTACAATTTCCGAAGTTGTGACAATAAATGCGCAATTTGATAAATTGCTCGTATTTCTAAAATTAAACAAAATGTTTCCTAATGGCTGGAAAATTAGTGCAATTACAACATTCTAAGATTAATGCTTTTTATAGCTAAATGAATTTGAATTTAAACTTCCAGTACTCTGTAAACAACAATTGTGTTGTTCATCTTTTATTGTCATAGTTTAAACGCGAAACTCCAGTAAAGCTATAAATATTTCGTAATTGCAGGCTACGATAAAAGTTGTATCGCTGTCTTATCTTATCTCATGAATTGATTTTCTTGGTAAGGAAAATAACTCCTTAGATCTGAAACACAAAATATGCGATTAGATTTTCTTATTTTGATATGCACCATTATAGTACCGAACTACTTCGATAAATTACTTCAATATCTTAATAGGGAAAGTAACTTGTTAGATACAATCAACTACAATATCTGAATTGCTAAGCTCTAATGGATAAACAGCTGTTCGGAACTCAACTTCTTCTGGACAAAACTTTGGGAACGAGATGTATAAAATTATTCAGATGGCATAGAAAACACGAGCCAACTCTTGAAAAAATCAACTCATGAAATTCAACAAAAATTAAAATTTGCATGATGGCAACAATGTCATCTACCAGGAAATTTTCTCTATGCTGTCGCCCGCGACGCGATGGCGACTCCCCTTCACGGATCGTGAAGAGGCAAGGGAGCCGCCAACTCGCCCCGCGTATGTCCAACCCGTAAGTCTCAAGAATTAAAACCGTGCTTATATTAGGCGCCAAAAGATCAAAAGCAGAAAAAAGTGCTTGATGCAGAGGTATTAAAAGTGAAGGTTGAAGAAGTTAAGTCATCTTAGCGAATAGCATTTAGAGCTCATGAAAAAATGTTGCCATGTGTTCTAAATGTAAATCATTCAAATTATTAGAACGATCCTTCAAAAAGGCATATAGATTAATTAAAAGTATTATTTAAATGATATTGACAAGTACGGGCTTATTATTTATTCGGGTCTCTAGTGAAGGGTCACAGCTAGTCCAGCTGTGGAGTAGTAGACCGGGCCGCTAGTCCAGCAATTGACCAGGCCGCTAATCCCGCCGTAGACCGGGCCAATAGTACAGCAGTAAACTTGGTTGCTAGTGCAGCTGTGGAGCGGTGGACCAGACCGCTTGTCCAGCTCTCGAGCGGGTAGACCAGGCTTCTATTTCAGCAGTAGACCGGACCGCTAGTCCAGCAGTAGACCGAGCCACTAATACAGCAGAAAACCGGGCTGCTAGTGGAGCGGTAGACCGGTCCGCTAGTTCAGCTGTGGTCCGGCTGGGCAGACGTGAGCGGTTCTCACATTTCCGCGGCGCGCTCGAGCGAAGTTGCTGCAGCGCAGGAAATGGGACGCCACCAAACTTTCATCCTTTTCCAACTTTCGGCGCAAAAGATTTTAATTACGTACAAGTTAATAATCAAGAGATGTTTATTTACTTGAGTCCGTGCCACCTTCATTGCGGGCGCTGCGCAAATGGGAGTTGTTTGAAAACAGTCCTGAGTTATATTAAATTAGCCTCTCAATTAATGAATGAATTAACTGACAGTAATTGGTTATTTTATAAGAAGTAGGTGTTAATTAAGAGTTAATAAGTTTAAATAAGTTAATAAACAACGTTGTGAAATTTTATTTCCAAATGTTTCCGTTAGATTTCTAAAAGTAATTTGACTTTGAGTTCCAATTTTTCATGAAGGATTCCAGCACTGATTAAAATAATCAAATTAGTCTTTTGAATTGTTCTTCCTGAAGCATGGATAAGTTCAGAATATATAAAACGCAAACATGTTCATCAACACCAAATGTCATCAACCCCGTTTATTATTAAAGCATATATTTTTAATTTTCAAGCTATTCTTCCAGTGATTAGAGTCTCTACCGTACGGCTGTCCTGTGCTATTTGTTGAGATATAACCATTTTTTGCCTCTCTTGGTTATTTCAATTGTATAAGTTCTAATGAATGACGAATTCAACATGGACATTTGACCTGCAGGCATTTTCTTCCTGTTTAATTGACCCATAACTACTATTGCGAACAAATTGTCTGAACAAATTCATTAATGAAGGGTCTGATTGTTGATTTATTATTTAGTTTGCTGTGTGATTGGTTTTGAATGGGTAATTATGCATCGATATTTTTTTGCACAACATTACAAACAAGAATTAATTATACTAGGAAAAACGTCATTAGTGATGACTCTTGAAAAGTCGTAGTCACACATGACACTCATGTTAGCATGAAAAGATTCATGTTTATATGAAATTTTCAGTAAATAAATAGCAATTTCCTATTATTGCATCCATTGTTCTCGATTAAACGCAAAAATCAGTCCTCTTCCAACACTCGAGACCTTTTCATAATAAGAAATATCGTTCAGAAGAAAGATAACTTGCTTAGCGAGCAATGTAAGTGACTTCACTTTGCGATGTCGCAAATCAAATTACTGTTTAGATGGGGAGTGCTGGAAAGAATCGATCCATTTGAACTTTGTTCATTAGGTTGACACGGGACCAAGCGTGCAAGTTGGGGCACTACAGTTCTGGTTCGCTGATTAAGACTAAACTTCCAGCGACACTTTCTTAGTCGAGAGGGTGTTTTTTGCACCAACTTTTTATGTGTTTTGAGCAGCTGCAACGCTGATAGCTGTTTGTTCTTCTCTAGAGAAAAGTTGTGTGCTTTACAAACAGCAGAAATTGATTTTGCTCAAAGAAGAGCATCAATATTGGCCGTTATCTGAAGATTAGCCGGAAACTTGCGACAAAACTTTGTAAATTTACAGAAAATGTAGTCGAATGAGTTCTAGTGAATTTGCTTGAAGTTAAGGTCCTCTCAGAAAGTCCCATAAAACTGACTCGAAGGAGGTAACATTTTGCGAGCTTACTTAGCAGCAAATGGGAATGATATTGCAACTGAAATTCAATTTGCTGATTTCACAGAGAGCTCCTCTCATTCTTATCATGAAATACATAAAAAATACTTGACAATATTTGGAACTCATACTTCTTTATACTTTACGAATACTTCTGAAGTATTTTACGATCGTAGGAAATTGCAGACACAAGCGTACAATGCAGAGGCCTTAATGTCATTCACATTACGCTGACATTTCTTATATCACACGCGTAGAGCCTAATTTGCTCTCCAGTTATGTTTTGTTGCTCTTATTTGACGATGTTTAATTAAACCTGATTCTGTTGAGAGGTTAATTATCTAATAATATTAATATGAAAAGTAAAGGAAGTAATTGCGGCAGAAAGTATTGTATCCAATTCATTCTTCTTTCCAACAATCAGTAATTACTTATTAATAAGAAATAAAATATCTATTTAAAGTAGGGAATAATTCACTTGGTGGTGACAATGAAATTAGTTTCGTAACATTGACTGTTATCAGAAAGTAATTCATTTGTCCCCCGAAAAAGAAACCTAAATTTTGTTTCATCTCATGAACATATCCGTTGTTTGATTGCAATGCCGTAATGATGAGGCTTTGACCATCCTAACGTAGCAACTATAACGCTATTATAACGCATTATTTATTCTGACCCCACGTCGTCCGCACGCATCAGATGTCAAACACCAGGTGTTCTAGAGGCCCTGAGCTGCATTTTTCCTCGTTTATTGCATTCATAGAAAAGCAAAATGAAAATTCCGTCCTACATATTGGCAAAGCCTGATTAGCAAGACTCGTGGTACTAATTGGTAGCAGAGAGACCGTAATAAAAAAATATAAACGAGGATATTATCATTTTCCCACTCGCATTGGCTGTTGTTCATTTGTATTTGACTGGAATGTTAATTTAGAAAGGTAGAAAGCCAGCGGAAAAGATATCAAATGAGTGAAACTTACACATAAATGTTCAAAATTTCTTTATATCTTCTGAAAAGTTGATTATGTGGGCATGTTGTTAATTAGAGCTTCCGTGTAACAGCGCAGTCAAGAGAAGCAAAAAACCTGGGCCTGACTGAGGAAGCGCTTGACAGGATAGATGGCCCGTGTGTCGAGCCTAAACTTGACTGACGGTAATTACGGAACTTGCCGCATATTTCTCACGGTGGCTGAGATCTGCACCCACGAACGCTGCTTGCTTATCTCGGTGAACTGATCAAAATTTGTACAGGATCTGCTTGAGTGTGTGTGGAAATTGGCATGTGTCTTAAAGTTTACTCAGCCGTAATGTTTGAATCTGTATTGGAAACATGAACAGTGAAAGCTTTAATTCTCACATGAATATTTTCTACCCATTGAAATTTACACCCAGTTCACGACGGTGAGACGTGGATAAGTAACTAGATTCATTCAAATACTCAACAAATGTTGTGCTCAATAATTCTCTTTACTCTTGTCTGCCATGCACTTTATCGTTTACTTACTTTCTAATTGTCGAATATGTTGTTTAGCGTCAGAAAGAAGTTCAAATGTTTCACAACGATTGTGTTAAAATTTTAATTAGGCAGAATACTAGAAGTGGACATAAAGATATTTTTATTAGGCATTTAGCCAGAATGACTAGAATTGATCACAATCGTTATTAAAACAATAGTATTCGGTTTTCATTGAAATTGCAACCGTGAGGATATTTAGCTTTAGCATGTAAAAATATATGTATTTAGCTTTATAGCATGTATATTTAGCTTTAGACTATAACAAGTGATTAATTTATGATGAATTGATTGGTAAACAACGAATGTTCTGTAATAATACTGTCTATTCCACAATCGTATCTGATAAAACTTACCAAATAAACTTGATTTTCTTAATATATTTGTCTCAAATCCCAAAAAAAGCTTTCGAAGTTGGGGAAAAAAATCGCGCAAAAATTTGTTTAGTTTATGAAATATTCACCCCAAGAAATTCTATTTAACATCATATTTTAAATCAATAAAGAAACTCATATGAAATATGTTGTTCTAATATATTTCTACGCCGCTGCCTCATTACTAATACTGAACAAATTCATAATTGATAGTAGAGTCAAGAGGCCGGAGACTTCGTCGTAGCGGGCCGGTGTGTCCGCTTTAAAAGTCTCATCATGGAGGGTTTTGAACGCCCTACGTCTTCAAGATTTACTGAAAGGGGTCACACAAAACTATTTTTTGGTAGCTGATAATAGTTGGTATATGTCGATCTAAAACATTTGAAGTAGTTCCTTCAAGTTGACAGGTAAATTTTACAGTTTACACACATGCAAGACTTTAACATGACGGCTGTTCGATCGACGCACATGGATAATCAAAACTTTTTAGAGAACTTATTTAATATCTCATAATTTGACAAAAAGATATTTTTAAGGATCAGAAAACAAATCGCTTGACACTTTAAAATATTGCTAAAGCACAGATTTATTTATTTATTTATTTATTAATACCTATGCTTAATCATGATTTCGAATCGATGATTTCCATTATAATTCGTAACAGATTGCGAGTTATAATAAATTTTGGAAAAGTGATGAGGTGGACCATAAACTAATAAACTATTAACGAGACTCATTAACGCTGACAGCTTCCAATTGACACAAGCTCTGCAATAAGCATAATTAAATTTGTGAATAAATTGAATCCGTTTGAGTCCCTGATGAGAAGCTGCTAATTTTATTAATTTGATTGATATAAAGGGTTTGTAGTGAGAGCCTCTAATATTTTTGAGGACAACGTGTGGAAAAATCTTTGTGACACAACCACTCAGATCAAAATCAGCTGTTCGGAACATTGTACCGGTATACGATATCTCATGTTCTAAATAAATCTAGAAATAGCGCCAATAATGCTTGTTAATTGGGTTGTATTTTTTTCTTAATTGCTCATTTAAATTCTGATTTAGTAAAATGGACTGATGAATCATTAATGTTGGCGAGATGATGACCCTAAAAAATATGCTATTAAAATGCGATTTTCGTTCTTCGCCAGCATTATTGACGCTAGTTACGTCGATCTGTACCATAGAAATAACTATTTTAATACAACAGGACGAGTATCTCGCGTCGATAAAACCAAGATAGCGAGGTGGTTCTTGAAGACGACCTCGTTAACATTGATCGTCTGTCCATCATCGTAAAAGTTTTCACTCTATAACGTGGATCATCGGCTGACCGTTTAAAAACTGAGGTCATTCCAGAATAATAGACATAATTTTCCGAATAGGGATTTCATCTAGTCAAATAACAAAAATATTTTCTAGAAGAAAGACGCATAAAATAATGTTAAGAATAAAATAAAACTTTAAAAATTTTGAAAAGAATTATTTTGATAAACTTCTTAATTACCTGCTTCTATTTTCTTGTGACAGAATCCGACTTTTGGGCCCTGCAGCCACAGTTGGTCAGTTTCGTAATCGTAAAGAACCTACAAACATCCGATGTCTTCTTGAGCCTATCCATCAAATCTTGATGAAAAAGATCTCTGTTTTTATCACATATTCATATCATTTTTGCTATTTACACATATTAGTTGCTTTTTCGAGCGAAGCTTGTAAAGCAAAGTAAAAAAAACTAAATCTCCGCATTTGCATGCAGGCAAGAACATCAGCTGCTACGAACATATCATGTTTGCATTAATTACTTCTTTCAAATTGGATTCTGTGATCGATGGCCAAAATAAAGTTCGATCCTGCATTGATCGTGAATTTTCGATAAAAATCAAAACAATGAGTGCGGCAGGGTCATACGTTTTAAGTCTACGGACATAACACGACACGGGGGCTGGGATAATACAATCATATATAGCGGTAAGTTGGTTCTACACCGCTACACCGGTGTTCGAGTCACTCTGGGGTCACCAATTTATAGCGGTAAGTTGGTTCTACACCGCTATAAGCTAAGTCAAACGCGATGAGGGATTTAGAAGAAAAACTAATCTAGAGAGACGCGTGTTTGGAGAGTGTATTTAAGTGTATGTATCCGTGAGTTGCACCTGTAGAATGAATACAATACATATAGAATACAATACATATTAAGATGAAGTCAATATTAGGTACAATCAATATACAAGGAAATATTACAAGTTTGAGGAACAATCTAGGAGCTATTTAAGAGCTTACCCCAAACGTTGGAGGACAAGGCAGTAGTGCGGTTACAGTTAACTGAACTTACGAAGAAAGAAAAAGTCAATTTAGAAGTAGTTCGGATGTTTACGTAAGGATTGATTTTATTGGAAAATTTGAAGATTTAACTACTTACAACTAAGATTAACATTGGATGTCCCTACACATAATTGCTTACGATAAGCTCACGAACCTTTGTTGCATGTGAATCAAAGTTACGAGTGCAGCAGGGTCAGGATATTCAAGTCTACGGACATAACACGGCACGAGTGCTGGGATAATACAATCATCATAATAGCTTACGATAAGCTCACGAACCTTTGTTGCATGTGAATCAAAGTTACGAGTGCAGCAGGGTCAGGATATTCAAGTCTACGGACATAACACGGCACGGGTGAGGGGCTAGCGCAGCAGCTGCCGCATGACAAATGTCGCTCAGGCGAGTTGCTGTTCCTCGCTTTGAATCTCCCGCAATATCCTTCAACTGCTCCGTGTAGTGCGTTCTTTAGGTTTATTCTTCACTTACTTACTTTGTCTTCTAATCTCAACGATGTTATTTTGTGCGACAACTTGGAAATTAAGGTAAAATGCGACTAACCGCGTGAGAGAGGCGTTCCTAATTGTATTTTAGTGTAAGTGAGGGATAATATAATAATACTTTAAGTAAAGGATAATATAATATTAGTGTAAGTGGATAATAAAAAATATCAGTTCTTTCAAGAAAGCACTAACGTTCAGAAGCCTGTAAAGAAGACATATAATGTTTAAGGTCGTTTAACATTAGCCACACGCGTACCCAAGCCGGCTCTGAATTAAACTTCATCACTCCTCCAAAAATAGCCACGAAAATGTTAACTATGCGAATAATTTCAGCATCAGAAATAAACAAACTTCGGTGAAAAATATGATGTTATTTATTATTGTCTGCTAAATGTAACTCATTGCAGAAATGAACGCTGCACTAATTGAAAATCTGGGGTATTTTTAAATCTTGAAAATGAGTTAAATGAAAATAAAGGCCATTAATGTTCATTGACTGAAATTCTTCCTTCAATCATGAATACAGAATTTCGAGCTAAGATGTCAAAAATGCGTGCGTTTCAAGTTTTCTGGCAAGGTGTCGACTGACGCGACATTTCGCAGCAGCGAGCAGACAAATCGTTCGTTTCGAGTTGACTTCACTGATGCGATTTGCCTGATTTGATGCAGTCGCAACGCTCGCGCTCGGCAAAATGGCAAGCGCAATGAGCGTCTAGAAGTCAATCTGCCGTTGGGGTGTCATAAGAACGAGACAGGGAATACGAGCGCAGTTGGTCAACAAGATTGTTGAATGATTGCTCACTAATGTTTGGATCAGATCAAAACTTCGTCTTCTAAGATGCAAAACTCTCATAGAATTTTACAGGTCGCTCATAAATGTTCATAATGATAATTGTGCTAATATGAAAGCCAAAAACCAATTTTTACACTGAATCAACCATCCTCACATGGTTATAAAAAGTTAGCCTTCTAAGTTATAAAAATTTCACACAACATTCCTGTGTGCGTAAAATTTTAAAACTAAACTAGTCTAAGCAATGAATGCATCAGTACCTCTATACTCGAGACTCGGTAGAGGCAGCGGCGGTCGATACCCAAACACTAAGATCAACATCGCGAACACTGGCAAACACTGAAGCTTTTAGTCACGTTGCTCTGGTCATTTATTGACCACAGTACAATTTCTAATAATAACAATTACGGTTAATGTGGCATTTTAACAACCCTTATTTTGAACGTAAAGAAAAAAGTCCGTAGTGCTTAAGATTCGGGAAAATATAGCCCCTTTCTCAAGTAATTTTTATTTGGATAAAATTATAATTAAATGCATGGGAAACAAGACCAAGAAATGAATCGACAATTTCTATAGTTTTAATTTTCCATTTAAATCATATTTGAATGGCTGACCTGAATTCGGAACAGGCCATTTTCGATCAGTCTGTTAATTAATTCCAATCTCTTGGCATTATTGTATCAAAGCTACCAATGGCATGCAAGAACGATCTGTTGGCTCGAAACTTTTTTCCTTAGTTAATATTACAATATCATGATATAACATTGTGTGTGATGTTCTCATGAACTGCATAAAAAGTGTGAGGCTTTACCTTGTATTTCTGCCACGACTCCAGCACAATTTCGAAATTTTTTCTGAAAAACGTTGTGCCTCAGATAAGATCGTTCATCCTAGTAGCCAGCCTCACAACCTATGGGTTCTCGTGATAGGCAATGAGATAACAATCTGTGCCGAAAATTAAAGCTGCGCGGTGACTAAAGCCTGACCGTATATTGCCAGTCGCTTCAATTATTCAAAATTTAAAAAGAAACTGTACTGAAAAGTCGGGAAAACAAAATGACACAATATTAATCAAGGACGAGTAGAAGGAAATGAGAGATCTTACAAGAACTGAAGACGAAATTATTAAGATTGAAACACACATCCGAATTGAGGTTGAGTGGAAATTCCAATCGATGATATGAACTCGTCATTTTTAAATAAATAGCTAAGTATTGTTCTTCAAATTAGTTTTCATATTCCTGACCCTCAAGGAAACACACTAAATTAAATTACATTTTCTATCTAGGTCTTAGAATCTTATGAGATACAGACGATGCTACCATACTCATGTTTGTTCAGATAATTCCACGCAGTCCCATGGCCTACCCACGCGCTAAACCCTCGCCCCTGCCGTGTTCATTTGGGAGGCGGCGTCAAATTTTTGCAGCGCAAAAGCCAACATTTGGACTGCCTTGAATTCGCACTGACAAGTCGGCATCTGAAAGAGCCGCGGCCACGGCAGCAGTGAACGGTTCTCTCCTTATTACCGTGTTTGCAGACAATTAGACTCGTCGTGCCATCCTTTAGTCTCCGGCTATGGCTTTCTTTGCGCTCGAAATACGGGGCTCATAAATTCGTGTACACCCCAGATGCCGTTCCGAAATGGCCCCAGGCAGGAAATTCTGGCTAAAGCGTCCTCCAAACTGGTTTTATAAGTCCGGTTTTTGTTAAATGGATATTCTTACTTTATTCTAGCAGTGTTATTCATTGTTTTGACTTGAGCTGGCGCTCTGTATTACATGATTAATAATTAGGGAACATAAAATTAATTATTGACATAATTTCATTTTGAACTGAGCGACAAGGTAAGAGTATACATTTTTAGCTATGCAAAAATGTATTGGTGATCAAGTGTTTAGACAGAAATTTTCACTTACGTAAAATTTTACATTTACGGTCATAACTTAGTACACCAAAATAATAAATTTTGTTATTCCGAAGTACTTCTGAGTCATCAAGTGAATGTGTCAATGTTTCACAAATGCGACCAGGCAATGCAGTTAAGCATAATTCTGTAATAGGGATACCGAGGAAAATTCCTAGCCTTATAGCACACGAAATATGCTTTAAGAATTTAAAGTAGCAAACTTTGAGCTAAGTATTTCCACTTAGGGAGGCTAAGAAGCGTGAGCCCGGCCGTTACTTCATTAAACTTTGGCCATAAATACACAGCTTGATAATGAGCATCTAACACCGAACTTCCTGTTGTGCTATTTCCTCAGTTCCTGCCTTAAAACTTGTCGGTATCATGCAGCACGTTCGCCTGCATGCCTCCTGAGAATACAAGATATTTACACTTCTCACATGAAATATTCTCTCTCTCTTGAGCTGCAGCTCCATTTTTCACTGTTATACCAGCTCGAGAAAAACTACTTACATAAAATTATTGCTTTCGCTAATTTCCAACAAGTGGAAATGAAAAATGAGGGATCCCACGTGGCCATGAGCTCGTCTTGTGATCAATCAGTGCCCTTAATCAAGGTTCTTAAAATTTTACAGCCTCGTGGAAAAGTTTGGTGTAAACAAGCTTACGTTGCAGCACCGAGTCTCGTGTGAGGTGTGAACGCTGCAGTCTGGCCTGCTACATGGAGGCTGATCCTCCGCGGTATCTTCGCATTTCATTGAAATTAATATGAAATTTTATCTGCCTGGCAAAATATCCAAAACCTGATAAAGGTAAGATCCTGCAAATATTTTTTCATCGCCTGCAGATCAATTTCATTCATCGCCTGCAGGTCAATGTTCAATCTGATTCAGATTTCGAGCAGCCAACGCGTTCATAGTTTCTAAAATCGAGCAAAATTGAGTATGGGATGCATGAAAGGAATTTGGAAATCAGAATTTGCAGATAGAAATTCGATTCAGAGATTGGAATAGGAGCAATTTAGAGTTTATTGCTTCTCATTGCAATTACATTCTGTGCATGTATAAGCTTGAATATTTTAGAAATCGATGCCACATATTAGAAGATTTCAAGGCAATGGATTGACACCAGAATTAAGTACATTGAAGTATCGACTGAATTATTGGCACATTCTTTTTCATAATACTATTCAAAATAAATCCTGATAAAATAGTTGTAGTGGTTCCCTGTTGGTTTTGAATAGAGATAATTTGGGACAAATCGATTGCAGAAGAGAGAAAAATGCAGATAAAGATGCTGTTTTTATTATTTCTCATCATTGTGCAGATGAGAAACAATAAAAATAAGATAATCTTTTACTATACCTGCAGCTGCCGAATTAAGACTGTCGCTGGTAACTACAGAACTAAATTCCGTCTCGTGACATGCTTTTGTTCATTGAAGAGATGCACGCGTAAAATATGTGGATTCTCCATTAAAAATTGTCGAAACTTTTTCGATGTTCAAAATGCCTGTCAGGATGTCTTGCATAATGATTGTATAATTCTTATTTCTGACAGCCAGCCATCCAGTTAATTATCTCAACGCGATCTATGAACAGAGCCGCCCTCTTTCAAATTGATTCCAATTACTTAAATTACATGATTGTTTAATTTATTCATGCCGGTGTACTCATTGCAGTGAACTTTTACGATTCATTTGAAGCAGCTGTCAAAATGTTAGCTTTGCACAGAGGTACCTTAGACGTCGATAGCATAAGTGAGGCTTTGAAAGCTGCTTATGAAAGGTTGTAATGTATTTCACTTTCACGGGCCCAGCTCACAATATCGAGACTGATGCGAGCGACAGTTCAATGACAGGTCTCCCCATACTCATACAATTACCAAGCATTAGCATTCGTCAGGCCTCGGCTTATTGAATGTGTGTGAGTGTTCAAATGTTGCTTTAATGTCTCCTGTCTCTCACTAATTTATTAATGTAAAATAGGTCTTGCCACGGCGATAAGCTGCATGTCGATTCACAGGTGGATCAAATAGAATGTAAGAAATTATATTCACTCTATTCAATAAATAATTTATTCATAATTTCAAATCCAATTTTATCAAAATTTATGCTGCTTGATTTTTGAGTCTGCATCATTAAACTTCGTTCTGGTCACGACACGAGCAACTCGATTTGAAGAAGTTAAATGAGAACTTTACACTTGTAAAAACTTGACATATAATTTAATTCGTGAAATATCGCTCTAAAATTTCTGATGAATGCTGCAGAGCTAATAATTCACCCAAAAATGATGAATCATGTTACCAAAAGCCTGGCCAACCGCTTTTGGCTACGACGCTTTGGAATATGTATGAAAATCAGTAAATCTTTTTGTAATTTGTAAAAAAATGAAATCGCTGCTGGTTTAAAAGTCGAGACATATTTACTGAGCTGATTGGTTTTTAGCCTGAGTTTTGCAAGTAAACTTATTTCATGATATTGTTGAACATTAATATTGTAATTAATATTCTCTTGGCCGTCCATGTCCCGCCAAGGGGAAACAACTACACAAGACCAGAGGGGAAACTTGAGTAAATTTTTGTTCGGCTCCCGATTCCACCCACGAAAAATTTAAGAAAATTATCATATTCTTCGTCATGTTTTGAATTGGCAGGTGATTATTAATTTGCTGTAACAGTGTGGCGGACTTTCTGCCGTATTCATCAAACATTCATCTAATGTTTAACAGCCATCTCATCACATTCATGATTGTTTCGATTACCCTTTCCACTAAAGTATTCTCCAGTTTCCTTAGTTGGAACATAAGGCCACCTTCTACGCCACTACTAAAGTAATTGGTGATAACTTATAGGAAAAGTAAAGCTCTCATGGACGAAACAAAAAGCATTGAGCTCATTCACACCCGTTTAACTTTAAGCTTGGTTTTCCGCTTACAAAAATCTCTCAGTTTCGATTCTCAAGTAAGTTCATTTGTTGAGTTACTTCTTCATATCGACAAGTTGAAAACGGCGTAGAACATAACCCTGCCACATGTGTCCGAAGAGGTAACTAATCTGAGAGTGATTGCCGTTGATATCCCTTAGTAAAACGATCCTGGTCGATGCATTGTTTCAGGCCCAAGTGCCATCATTGATTATAGGCAGCAGATATTGCGCGCTCGGGATCATTTTGAGAGACACAGGCTTACGTTCCACGAGCTCGTAATGACGTGATTCACCTAGAAATAAAGCTAGTGGCAAGCGTGGGGTACTCTAGAGAGCACTCTAGGTGCTCTCACAGCCCCATTAGCAGGCCTATTGCTCCGAATAAAGGTTTTAAATAGATCCCGTTCTTGTTATGAACGCTCGCTACCCGCTCTCGAATTGCATTGGAATATCAATAGAACTTTGCAGCAACAGTTGGGATTTGCTCCACCGATTTTTTGAGATTTTGATTTCGTCGGCTGATGAAATTAAATGTGAATTTACATGAAGAGCGAAATGGAAAGTGATGATCGATTCTAGTTTTAAGTTCTTAGACTTCATGGCGTAAGTGAACAATTGAAAAATACTGTGTATGAGCATCGTCGATTGTTCATTACTACCGAACCATATATATTCCCAATGACGCAAAGAAATGACAAAATGTCATATTTTACACTTCATGTAAACATATTTCATAGTCCTCATATTTTGAGGAATAACTGAGACGCATTTTCATGCTTCAAAACTGTTTTTTAGCAGGGAAATATTTTTTGTATATTATACCTTATCGAGATAATATATATAGCGACTCACTTCATCATTAAAAAAGACGTTAGAATAAGTTTTGCGGTTTTATTGCAATAAACAAATTATTGTGGGAAAGCCGAAATATTATTTCCATTACGTTTTTGTATTGTTTGGTGACAACATTATAACGAACATGAACAGTTTTTATTGAACTCCGATTAAGTAGACTACCTGGACCGGACAAATGAATGCGGTCAAAGGCGCTTAGCACACAAGAAAATCTTCACTCTCGACTTATGATCACTTACTCAAAAAAGAATGATCTTCCTGAAAAAAATATCTTAGTTTCGTTTGCGTAATGGCACGCAGAATACTGTATTTGCATGGATTCTTTAAAATTAATTAATTAATTAATTATGTAAACAATTACAGGGAAAAGTTTCTTTTTTTACTCCATAGATAATTTTCGTTGCAGATTTTGTAGTAAAAGTGCGCAAGGTTTGTGATTAGGAGCTCTAGTTCCAGGTCACTCATTTTCACGAGATTTCATGCATGGAACAGATTCACGTAACTCGATCTTCCGTCTAATGACTTATTTATGACTGGCATAATTATGGACTCTGTCTGCTGATGAATCTGATCGTTTAGTTCTCATCCGAGTCCCGTAAAAGAAGCCGTAAAGTCGAGCGTTAGAGGTTTCTTACCACGCCATCGATGCATAGTAATGAAGCTGGGTCGAGCTCGTCGAGTTCGCTACCTAACCTAAGGAATTATGCCTACAAAAACGTCTGATGAACTTACACTGATAAATGAATCCCTAGCTGGCACACAGCAAACGTGAAGTAATATTATAAATGATTTAGGAACAGTGTTTTGCTGGTATAATGTTATAAATGATGAAGGAACAGTGTCGTCCAAGTGTTTTACAATAAATAATGAGCGAACAGTGTAGCCCTGGTTTATTTTATGCGTACTAAACGAACAGTGTTGTATTATCCTAATGTTATAAATAACGATCGGAAAATGTTGTTCTGCTGTTAAACTGAAAAATTGTCAAAACAATGTTATCCTGATTTATTATAAAAAATTATGCTCGGGAACACACGATAACAATAAAAGCAATGCCATTTGAATTGCATTAATTAATATCGATCTAGCTTTTGAGGCTTCACTGCACATTTTTTCTCAAAAATACCGAGTGTGAAAACCAACGTGGTTTCCAAACGCTTGGATCTCTCCGACGAAAAATTTGCTGGCGCCCTCTTCGCCAGCAATTAAAAGCAGCTTTTTATACAATTGTTATAGGAAACAGGGGGAACTTCTATCTGGAATGCAAGTCGTTAAGAATTAATTCATTTTCTGGACAGCCATAAGAACTCTTAGGCTCAACGTGTCAAAAGACTAATTGAATTTATATTGAGCGATGTAAACCTAATCGTTGTCATCGAAACCAAAATTTGAATATAACACGTAGGAGCTTGCTTTCGATTATAGATAGAACTAAAAAAAGTTACTCTATTTGTCTGCGTTCAAAGGCAACCTCTGAAACCATTAATCCAGATCTCAGAGCTTGTTCGGGGCTCGGCTCAGAACAGGCCAATCTTTTGGGCTGAGCTCTGCAGCGAAATACGAAAGCTTTCTCTTAACCTGCCAATTTTCTTCCTATAGTGAATGCGCACTCCGCCTTTCCTGGTGCCTGGACAACAGAAATGCACAACTCTAAAAATTTTGCCTTTCAATCTGGGTCTTGAAGCTGCCGCCATTTCTTCGTGAGTTCAACGAGAGATAAATTGAGTTCATCCCCAGCGCAAAGAAACCTGAATTGTTTTCCCGAATTGCCATTTCAAAAGTTCGCAATTGCCACCAGTTGTTGACAGCGAAACGAATTGGTGTGTGGACGTATGAAATTTTTGTCGTTATTTTAATCCATGTCCCTCTAATCCGGAAAATGAATTCAAAATTCGGCTATCATGTACATACTAAATATTGGTTCACGCATTGAAGAACTTTTATAAAAAGAAAAACTTGCATAAAAGAAACGCTTCTGCCGAATTCCACTAAGTATTGAAGAACGTGAATGTCTAATGATAATTAATATACCTCCAAAAATATGTATTTGCATATTAAAATGCCAATTATAGATTGCATGGGAGCCACAAGAATAATTCAAGCATTCCTACAATTATGTCAATGAATTTTTCGTGAGAATTATAAACGCATCCACAATACATTACTCAGCCCAGCGATGAACTTGGACTCCGATCGCTGCATTCAATAGATACTAGCAACCTAACTTGGCGTCGCCGGATATTGATTATTACTGAAATTCTTGCAATCCCATATCCCAAATTTTATGAATCCTGAAAACTAATTCATAGCTAATTGAAGAAAAACCAATTCAAACTCAAATTATACGCAGGACATGATATATTAAAATCCTAATCGACTACAGTTACAAAATTACTAAAAATTCCATTCCTCTCCAAAATTTTGTTTACACTTAGTAATCAAAATAATTTTGTTCGATCTGCTCCTTCAGATTTTGCAGAGCCTCACTATTCCCCTGCTTAAAATAAATTTTAATTTCCCGGTAATATCCCGACACGATAAATATCGTCAATACGCACCCATATAATGCCCCTATATATTTGCTGTGCCACGCTTGTAACAAAAGAACTTTGTACAATATATTTAAGATCTGAAGCTCTACGCTTACCGCACCGTGAGCCGCATTGCTATATCATTTCATACATCTATTGAATTTGTTGACATTCATTCCAGTCATTTCATTCATTCCATTTACTGGCTTGAACACACCAAGTCCATTGAAGTTTATTGAGAGAGTTCTTATACACAAAAGAGTAACATATATTTCAGAACAATATGTCATGCAATTTTTTACTCTTATCCATTATCTTATACCAATTTAATTTCTCCTCGTGTCTTACAGAAAATGTTGCCACAGAAAAACTTTCTAACGCAGCCTCGCGTTGTGGTGGCGCGCGAGGTGATGTAAGACCCTCTGGCTGTTCACACATCCAATAAGAGAAAATAAAACCTTGCTTACAGGACCGAACTTGTCCAAAAAAATAGCGCCTTTTTTCCATAAATGAGAAAATGCGCTAAAAAGAAATGGTGAAAATGATCTCTCAGATTCTTGATTTTTTGAGAATTTCTGTCACCGATGTAATTATCCGAAGTTCTCTAATATTTGCTTGCTCCAAAATACATGAACAGACCATGAGAAAAGTGAACATAATGATTGTATGATATACCAATATTCTAGCAAAAGTTTCGAAAGTTTCAGCCTGAATTTTTCCTGGTACTTATGTGACAGTCAAATGACATTGCAGCAAATATTTATGAATAAATTTATGACAGATTTTCTTTTTACTTTTACTCCAACTGATATTTTATTCTCGACAGGTTATAAAACGTCTTTTATTTTTTTATTTTATTTAATAATAAAAAATTCACAGTCAGATATTTAAACCTAAAATCAAAATTGCCTCTTATTTTGCTGCAAAAATTCTATTCTGCTCGTCTACAAAATCGATCACAATTTTATTCTTCGAGCGATTTTTGACTGCCACGAATCAATGCCACCATGGGTCCGTTGCGCCTGTGACTGCAATGCCTTGATGACCAAGTTACGGTCTTCAGCAGTAAGAGAATATACCGAATTTATTAAGGTGTTTCAAACGAAGGGCTATCACGACACAAGTGAGAAGAACTTAGCTTGCATCACGAAGCCACTTCACTCGTGCGTTCTCTAATATTAGATATTTATGGCACCACCTACCGGCTGTTGCTGAGCACTTGCCCACTGTTTTACTGAGAAACCGGCAGAAGCTGTGGCCGTGTAATAACAGTTTTTGCGGTACAGATATTGCGCCGGTGTTTATTGCTTGTAAATTTGCCTGATTGTTGCGGCAGTTTGGCTTCTCTCGTGGTATTGTGAACCTTTATTGTAGCTGTTAGAGTGTGCCCAGGCTACCGATACGGAGGTGCGATTCTGGTCGAGCTGTTCGCTACAGGACAGCTCCTATCAGAGGAACGGTTCTTGTGACATTAAATGCCGATGGGCAATGGTGTTAAGCTGAGGGCATTCCCTGTAAAGTGAATACACATGCAAATTTGAACGATGAAAATTTGCTTCATAGCAAATTTTAGTCAAGAATTTTGATAACTAACCATAGTTCTTCATACGTGTATTTTTACGTAGTGGATGGCATAATTGTCTTCGAGATATCTAATAAGCGAAAAATTAAATTATGTGGGGCAAGGAAGGTATTAAATTAGCTAAAAATAAAGGTGAGCTTGCGACTAACTGTAAAACTAATCAATGACGAAAATATGCGCTGACTTTCGTCTTCATTTTGTTATTGTGGCCGGAAATTTTTGAGTGTAAAGGACATTCTTACAAGGATTCTCATATTCCAGCTCTTTTAGAGAACATCGTTAGTAATTATCTCGCATGATATCAATGCTGAATCTTTCTCTACAAAGACTCGCAGCACAAATTGAGAAAAAAATCTACCACCAGTATTAATCTGTTAATTTTCTTGTCATTGATAAAAATGTTGCCAGGAAAAAATAGTCGTCTTTTTTTCTAGGAAACATATACACGCATGAAGTTTGCTACAGACACAACAGTGCAGAGTTGCAGCAACAATCTGTGTTTCCAAACAACTTGTTACTTCAGCACCCGCTTTTCAGAACAACTTCAGGTTGTTGCTGCTCAAGTTGGTTTCTAGCATCGACAGAAATTCCTGGCATCGTATGTGTAAGAACATTCATTGTTTCCGCACCTAAAAGTTCAATGCAAACAGAGACGTTGCCTTCCATAGAAAAGTTCAGCCTCTGTTCAGTGCAGGTCCTCGACAAACTTTCATACTTCCCTGAATGAGAGAAAAAACTTTGAGCTTCATGAGATTTTCATGTGAAGTTACGCTTATTTGTTCGCTTCGAAAATCGAGATTTCAGGTCAGAATAGTGCAGCTGGTTGGAAGTTTAAAAGATGGTGAATGAGGAAGAGAGATTTTTTGAAAAACAAGGAAACAAAGTTGAATTTGGTGTTTTTGCTTGATTTTACGGTTGCTTCCAGGAATTTTACATCATAAAAATGTCTGAAATAAATGACACAAAAAGTATGAGACTGACTTGCAAAGAGCTGATGCCCTTCAATTTGTACTCTGAGAACGACATATATATAGTTTAGTACAAGTATCTCAAACACATCGTCTAAAACTATTAATATATGCATTAAATTATATTATACTTGAACTGTCTGAAGTAATTGTGAATTTATCAAGGGCTAGCAGTCACATTTGCATACGAGTACAGCTGAAGCTGCTTACCACAACTAATGAACAAATTTTCAAACGCTGCGATTTAACAAATTATTATTACCTTCCTATGGAACTGAAATGAATCATGAGTAGTCTATTGCACAAGATAATCCTCAATTAATGCATTCGAGAGCGCAAACTTCACGAGTGCAAGGCCGGCTCTTGTATGAAAGTCGACGTGGCGACAGCAGAAAAAGTCTATAATCAGTTCGAGAACTGTGTCGTGAGGTACATATGAATCCAAGTGTTGTGTGTTATGTATGAAGTTACGCGCGTGAAAGGTGGGAAGAACACGACAGCACGAAACAGGCTTTATTGGAACCAACATAATGAACATGAAACGAGAACGAAGTCTTAAGGAGCACGACTTCTAAAACGTGCTTCTTCTTAGTGGCCAATTATTAGGAACACAGGAAACTTGATATGCTACAGTGTGGAAGGACATTGTCTATAGATTAGCCAGTGAGGGAACAAGCGTGAGTTAACGTATCATATAGCGTTGTCTCAATGTCCTGCATGGACGCAGACCTCGACGAGTCCACTTCACTCACGACGTCATGCTGCTGCTCGTTTGATTATTGCAAGATCTTACGTGGACAAAGAGGAAGGCTTTTGAAACCAAGTATTATGGAGCGAAGGAACAAAAATTTAGCTATTTGGGAAAATTAACACGAAGAAGATTTGGCGCAAAAAAAAGGGAGGCTTTCTTTCCGAAGAACACAATCCCGACAGTAAAAAATGTGGTGGATCAATAATGTTTCGGGCTTGTTTCTCCTCAAGAGAGACCGGGAAGTTAGTCCGAATTGATGAAATAATGAACTCAGATGTTTATATATCGATTTTGAAGAAAAACCAGCAAACATATGCTCTAAAGTTGGTCTTGGACGACGATGGATCTTTAAGCAAGATATTCGAAGCATATGTCGAAAGCTACAACCATTTGGCTTAATAAAACGAAGGTCGCTGTACTTGGCTAGCAAATAGCCCCTCGATTGAAAATGTATGGCAAGGCTTGAAAGTTAGAATCAATAATTGGGCTCGCAAGAATCACCAGGAATTGAAACAAGTTGCAATTGAAGAATGGTATAATATCAAACTGAAGACCATTGCGAATATCATCAAAAACTATACAAACAGACTGTTGAAGGTTATCAATATGAAAGGACATGTCATTATTAATATTGCAACTGTTAGTATGTTCCAGCTGTAATAATATTGTGTCTGTTGATGTTGGGGAATTTTTGTTAAAACTGTTAAAATGTTTAAAAATTACATTTTGTTCTGAAAATGTAGTGCTGTTTTCCATATTACATATTGCTTAGTTCAATAAAATTTTAGGCTCAAACATTCACTTAATTTTCGATCTATTCAAGAAAACATTGAAAAGAAAAAGGCGTACGAATAATTTCGTCGCTAATTGCAGCACAGCGCTCTACACAGCAGTTGTATTAGAAGCAGTGAAAGCGTAATGGCCTGCCGATGTGTCAAACGCAGCAGCAGCTGCACCATACGCAGCAGCAGCTGCAGCACACGTAGCAGCTGCAGCGCACGCAGCAGCAGCAGCTGCAGCACAATACGCCACGACATCCGTTGACGTTGCAGCTGCTCAGCGTTATTGATGCAAGTCCTGTGCAGGGCAGCACACGTGGTCGCTTTCTGTTTTTTTGACGCCAAGGGAAGAAGAATTCACGCGGAAAATACATCTCTTAACCGAGGAGTCTGAAACAAATCACCTCTATAAATTGTAGCGAAGTTTTAATTATTGTTTTTGGCTGGGCTCACAAGTGTGCCAGTGTTATGGCGCTAATGAGAAATCGCACGCCGACCCAAGAAATTTACGAGATTCTCTGAGCGCCTATAGATCAGAGCAGCTGGCCGCATCTCGCCCCAAATGTGAAGCAAATTGGCCTTTTTGTCCCTTTTTTCGCCCTCGCTCTGTTAATGCAATAGCGAGAAAATACACTGGCGAATTTAATTCGATAATGAAGTAAAGTCATTTCTGCCATTTACTCAACAATTTAGGAGCTTCCTGCTTCAACTAATCCATTGTGAAAAAATTTTGAAACCTTTTTTTGACTTTTTTTTTAAAAAATCAAAATGAATTTACATTACGGGTATATATTATGCCGCTACACAAATACTTCCTTCTTTATTTGAGGTTTAGTATCTAAGTATTAGTAACAAATCAAGTTAGCTCTAAAATAGAACGGCTCCGTCCTATAGTAATAGGTTTTCATTTCTTTACATCCTGCAGAGACTGAGAGTATATCCTCCAAACGAAATCCTTGTAATGGACAAGTCTGAGAAAATAAAATCTATTTCTTATCGATTTAGGTTAGCGTGTTCTTCATAGGAAACGGGATCGACGAATTTTCCTTGGACGGAAAGTTTATCGCCTGAGACAGCTGTGCAATAAAGCCCGAGTTTATACTTTTATAGGAGTCGTTGGAGTCGCGCCATTCGGAATATAGGAGCAGATAAGGTGCCGTCATGCGATAGCCAGGTGTGGCCTTACAGTTTCATACTGCAACCTGCACGTGCGCATTGTATGTTATTCCTACACGTGGAGTCCGAAGAATTTTATTGAAAGATTTACATATGCAGATTATACATATATATTTATATTTATCAAGTTTGATTGAAGACCAGAGCATGCTTTTTATTAACAATCTTCTTGTTCGTTTTTTTCAATGAGTCGAACCAAATTTCTTGCTGGCGTCGAGAGATCGAAAAGCAGGTTTCCGAATGACATTTTAATAGTTTGCGACGTTTCGAAAATACAATTTTCATTATCAAGCTAGTGAAGGTTTTACAACATCTGAAATTGACTTTTGAAATGACAGAAGTACATATCAAAGGTATAGTGGATACAATTCGAAATATTAGCTTAAAAATTACTCCGAAAATAATTTCAGCGTCCGGACGAATCCAGTAGTTTGGAGGTTGATAGCCGGAGACTCGCTCTTGATAATGAGGGCCTCAGCTATCGTCAGCCTCGATGGGTCAGGGCACCGCATGACTATGCTGGTGCAGGCTTCCAATGTCGCTCGGGTGATGGTCTCACTGTGAGCCTCCCGCATGTGGTTCTTAGGTCCTCTAGATTGTAGGTGGCATGTGAGTCGTCGGCTCAAGGTCGTGCTTGTAAGGCCAATGTAGTTTATGTTTGGAAGAAGTCTACAACCTTCTTTATTACATGAAAATTTATAAACAACATTAGTTTCTTGAAGCAGGCCAGATTTTTTACAGGGATTATTATTCATTACAAGGTTTTTAATTTTCTTATTTTTGTAGTAGATCAGAAGTTTTATATTTTCGTTATCCGTTGTACTCTTGACATTATTATGGATGATTGACTGTAGGACTCGTTCATCCACTTTGTAGTCTCTGTTCACCTGGTTTTGGTAGAAGACCGAAAGTGGATGAACGAGTCCTACAGTCAATCATCCATAATAATGTCAAGAGTACAACGGATAACGAAAATATAAAACTTCTGGTCTACTACAAAAATAAGAAAATTAAAAACCTTGTAATGAATAATAATCCATGTAAAAAATCTGGCCTGCTTCAAAAAACTAATGTTGTTTATAAATTTTCATGTAATAAAGAAGGTTGTAGACTTCTTCCAAACATAAACCACATTGGTCTTACGAGCACGACCTTGAGCCGACGACTCACATGCCACCTACAATCTAGAAGACCTAAGAACCACATGCGGGAGGCTCACAATGAGACCATCACCCGAGCGACATTGGAAGCCTGCACCAGCACAGTTATGCGGTGCCCTGACCCATCGAGATTGACGATAGCTGAGGCCCTCATTATCAAGAGCGAGTCTCCGGCTATCAACCTCCAAACTACAGGATTAAGCGTTGAACGATAATGATTACTGACTTTCATTCGTCTGGAATAACCAAGAAATCACGGGAGTGAAATGAAAAAGCTCATAATTCTTTTAGTCTTTATAAAAAAATTCAAGAAAATAACATGATTTTGATGAAAGCAGATTTATACTTGTATTAGAAAAAACTGTTGCGGCATCGCTCAGACCGTCTCACACAGGCGATTGTTGCAAGTATTTAACGCCGACAGTCTGGCCCACAGGACACTACAGTTTACGGCGACACCCCCCGACGCACAGGACTGTCTTAACTTAGCGTTCCATTGCATTAATTTCTTTCAATATTTGACTTCTGGTAGAGATTTACAACTTTGCGCCAATTTTATCCGTGTTGTCGTTACATTCACAATCGGCATCTGATCGAGTCTAAATCCCCATATACACATTGAGAATAATTCTACAATAGATTTTTGTGCGATTCTGGTAAATAATAATAATAATTATAAGAATAATAATAATTACAAAAATAATAATGATAATAATATTAATAATGATAATAATAATAATAATAAAAATACTAATAATAATAACAATAATAATAATAATAAGAAATCAAATAATAATAGCAATAATAACAATAGTGGTCTCGGCACTTATTTGGCCGTAGGCCTGTCGTAGATTCTTAACATCGCAGAACACCCATATAGTTTGTTGCGGTCTCAAAAACGCAACTCGCTGCTTCAATTTTGCTCCGTTTAACCGCCCGGCCTCCTCACCGAATCTGACCAGAAACTGGCGCAAAAAGCTGGGATCAAACCCGCGCCTCTGCTCCAATTGTGGGACTCCGGACGGTAACCACTGGGCCACCCAGCCCTGTTAAAAAAACGTGATATTACTATATTCTTAAGCATTCTCTGAGTTCCATTTTGTCGTGCTGACTGAGACACATGCTCTCATGTCAAAAATTTGAAAGGTGAAGCGTAGAGTGAGACGTACAAGGAAAATTATTAAATCAGTTACCTTTTTAATAAACTAAAATCTATATATTGTTTTTGTTTGCTCGCACAGGATTCGTTAATGAGCTTTTTTGTGTTCACGGGGAATCGAAGTTTGACATACTCTTGCATTATTTGAAAACTACTATCACGTTTTTGCACAGCCATTAAATTTCTTTACCAGTGAACACGAGGATTTTTTGGCGGGAATTGCAGTGGGACTGACAGGCTGGCGGGCGATGGGCATCGCTCATCAGGATGCGCGTCGCGGTGCCGGCAGCCACGACTGCCATGCCGCGACAAATCCGAGTCTGATTCCCTCTATGCACTGATAATTTGCTAGCAAAGAAATGCTCCGCGTCCCCGTGAATGCTGTGACAAACGCGGAATACCCGAGTGACGGACCACCGCCAGGCCGTCCACGTGCATGGATGCTGGGAAATGGTGAGAAGTTTGAAGACGTTCTTTTAAGTCCATATGAGTTTTGAGTCCATATGAGAAGTTTGAAGACGTTCAACTGAGTCTATATGAGTTTTGAGTCCACGTGAGAAGTTTGAAGACGTTCCACTGAGTCCATATGAGTTTTGAGTCCATATGAGAAGTTTGAAGACGTTCAAGTGAGTCCATATGAGTTTTAAATCCACATGAGACGTTTGAAGACGTTCAAGTGAGTCCATATGAGTTTTAAGTCCACATGAGACGTTTGAAGACGTTCAAGTGAGTCCATATGAGTTTTCTATGGCAGTAATTTTGTTAGGTTCTGATCGCAATAAGTAGACGTGCAATGCACGATTCGGAACATATACCGAGTACCCGGCCGCTAGAGCTCCTCACGGCAAAAATAGTTCCGCTAGGTACATCAAAAGTATATTAAGGGCTCATTGAGGGCGTTAATGAGGAACTTGCAAGCCCTCCAGGAGTCCGCCATTTTGAGAGGGGCAAGATAGAGGGCGTAGTGTTCCCATGGGTCCAACTCGTATGAGGCCGGCCATTAATTCTTGAAAGGAGCTCATTACTAAACAAGAAAGTGCTTCCTCATTTACATAAAATTCCGCGAAACAACTCTCATTTATTGCTCAAATTAAAACTGCAACTTCTCATACTCTGAGCCTTTGAAATCTCAGTGTGAAATTATGTGATTATTTGTAGGAGTCGACGGTGAATACGGGCCGGAATTCATTGATTTGTGGCTCCAAGTAGTGTTTGTTTTACTAGACAAATTACTGCAATGAGATATCACTCCAGAGTTATCTTTATTTTTTTAGAGTAAAATAAATGTAGAATTAGTGTCAATGGGTAACATCAGGGCAGAGGTCTGAGTTATCGTTATTACTTAATTTGGGTTAAAATTAAGAAGAGATGTCGCATGCTAAGTAATGAGACTCTCGAAAAATACGAATATTGGGCCAGTTGGATTTATAGCATTAATCATGTATGTGCGCGAGTTTTAGATGAGTAATATCTTTTTTAACTGTTATATCCTAACAAGAAATATGTGTCAAGTCTTCAAACACTTGATTTGTGATGTCTGCAAACGAAAGCAGACATTTTAACATTTGTTCAGATAATTTTTTAAAGCCATCCTTCTATCATATAAATGATATAAATTTAATAATCGCACCAATAATTTTCCAGTAAGAAGTTTATTTAAGCTTTTTAGGTTTTACGTAATCAAATCGATCTCACGCGAGTGGATTTGTTTGCTCATTTAATTTTACATGAAATAAAGCACTTTTAATTGACAGTGAGCTCCGACTCCCTACGCGAACACCCCTCGAACTTTTGTCTGCATGCGAAAGGATTCACGTGAACTCAGAAGCAGGAATTCTTTCCCCTGTTTGTAAGAGCGTCTTTTTTGTGTCTAGTTCCCCTATGTTTGTCCGGAGAGATACCCTCCTAGCGCTGCAACGCATGCAATCTCGCAACGACGACGAGCCTCCCTAGCTATTATGCCGCTGAGGGCACTTGTGGCCACAATCCAGCGTTATGGCACCGGAGTCCTGATGTTGCCGGAGCATGCGTAAGGACCGTTTCACCCTCCTTGCCATAACTTGCTACTCTTTTGTATTGATATTACGTTAAATTGTGAGACGGTTGCACATTTTTGTTATCAGTGTTTGTAAATCAGAAATAATGATGTTGTATGTAACGCTTGCACTATATTGTTCAGCGTCATTACATGGCTTGTCTTTCGATCAACCTGTCTATTGTTCCACCTTCCCTCTATAGCAAAAATAATCACATCGCCTTTTGAAATGTGAGCGTTTTGTTGCGGACTCGACACCAGAAGCTTTCGTCCAAACTTGAATTTGTGTCAAGTAAAGATTGTAGTATTTTACTGCACGACTCTTTCTGCCCTAAATGTTTTTACGAAAGAAAACAGCACTTTTTTCACTTCATTTTTCTTGTTGTTTATTTTTTTCAACTCGTGTATTGAGTGAAAACGTTCTAGCCACGACTCGATTTTAAAGCCTTGTCAACATTCATGTTTCTTACAAGATAAATTTACTTATATAAGCTTATTTTTATTCATAAAAGCGTTTTTTAATTTAATCCTGCAATTTTAATTAATGTCAGAATAAATTTAATAATTGGTCATTCAATAAGAGTTGAAAAGTCAGGACGACGCTGAGATTTTCTCTAAAATGCCCGCTCCCGCTGGTCTGTCAGTATTGCCACCTCCCACCGCGAGCCAACCCTTCTGAACTCAGAATTTTCTAAGCCCATGTTGAATTCTGATTCTAATTCGCTAAAAAATCACGTCACCAAAATATCCGACTATTGATAAGAAAAAATAATTAATTCTCGTTTGTGAACTTGACCTCTTGACCTCATCTTGAACTTGACCTGAAGAATCCGTTGTTCCAATTTCTTCGGAAATTTTCTTCGGGATTTATACTGATATAATACAAGGCAATAGATGATTATTGAAAAAATCTTATTCGCTGTATTCTCTATTGTTGATATTCGACTGAAATTTTCAAACGTTCTTGTTTTACAATCAGTGGATATTTTTTTTTGTGGAAACAACTGGTTTATTTGTTATATTTCCCGAATTGTTCATCTGCAACAACGTCAGTTTCTCAAAAATTTTTATAATTAATTATTATTATATTTAAATCACATTTCATATATTATATCAACTATTGCTATTTTTTCACGTAAGGGTTTAGCGCAGTATAAAATTATATAATATGCATAACGATTGCCGAGAGTGTCTTGCAAATTTTGATCTCTAATTTCAGATTATATTCACCATTTTCAATCATTATGAGAGACGCAAAAAGTCGTATCAATTTATGCTATTCGTACGGTCCCACTCGAATTATTTTGTATATGAAAAGCAGATTTTCGCTGAGGTGTCTGGTATCGAGACAGTACTGAAGCAAGCACTGAGAAAAATGACTGAGTTTTCTTGTCCAACTAATAACACACTTTATCACCCAATGCACGAGCAGAGATCGGATAGGCAAAGATAAGCCTCTTTGTCGAGCCCAACTGGGTCAAGTTGACCCACGTAAGGATGAAACGTGCATCACTATTTGATCAAAGTCCCAGACATTTCTCCGCGTGAGGGCACAGAAGGCATATCAGTTTAGCAAAGAGCGCCGGCAAGTTGATTCATGCTAGGTCATGTGTATTAAACAAGCTCTGTGATACAGGCTAGGTCATGTGTAGTCTACAAACTCTATGATTCATGCTAGGTCATGTGCCGTATACAAACTCTATGATTCATGCTAGGTCATGTGTATTAAACAAGCTCTGTGATACAGGCTAGGTCATCTGTAGTCTACAAACTCTATGATTCATGCTAGGTCATGTGCCGTATACAAACTCTATGATTCATGCTAGGTCATGTGTAATATACAAACTCTATGATTCATTCTAGGTCATGTGCAATATACAAACTGCATGATTCATGCTAGGTCATGTGCAATATACACACTCTATGAATCATTCTAGGTCATGTGTAATATACGAACTCTATGATTCATGCTAGGTCATGTGTAATATACTAACTCTATAATTCATGCTAGGTCATGTGTAATATACAAACTCTATGATTCATGCTAGGTCATATATAAATAATATACAAACTCTATAAGTCGTGCTAGGTCATGTGTAATATACGAACTCTATTATTCATGCTAGGTCATGTGTAATATACAAACTCTATGATTCATGCTAGGTCATGTGTAATATACAAACTCTATGATTCATGCTAGGTCATGTGCAATATACAAACTTTATTATTCATGCTAGGTTTTCTTCTAACACATTTTAAAACAGAAAAAAGTTTTCATGAGTATATTTCAATATATTCACACATAACAAATGATAAAAAATCGTGGGTACTTTATTGGATTTTTCCACTGATTCATTATTATTAGTACATAGTGATGATGTTAGTTTTCCACGTGTCTGTGCTGTGGTATCACAGATAACTGCAGTGCACGGCAGCCAGTGCGCTGTGCAGTGGCGCGCTCTGCCGAGTTTCAGAGCCTCAGCTGCTCCGCCATTCAAGGCTTCAAACAAATGCAAATTCGCTGCCTAAAATAAATGTATGAACCACTGAGCCATCCGTGAAGGATTTCTCTGTAAGCGACCAAATATTACTCGCTTGTTTATTTCCATAGCAAATGAGGGCTTTTGTTTTAGACTTCCATGGATGAATAAGTTTACTTTAAATACTGCTGGACCAATTAAACTCTGTGCGCACACATGCCCTAGTATTTCAGTATAAATGTCTTGTCTATATTGACAAGTAATATATATTTAATAATTACCTATGGGAGTTGTAGTACCGTCGAGCACACATTCAGTCAATTTTTGAGTGAGGACAGACAGAGATAATCTGAAACTATTATCAATACTAATTGGCTCTATCGAAACCATCAAGTGCAGAACATAATAACAAGTGCTTCTTCGTACCAGACCTGAAAGTGGGCTCTCAACTCTTCTTCAGAAGCTCATAACATGGAAATAATTAAATTTCGAAATAGAAATAGAAGTTTATAAAAGTCACAGAGACCAAGAAGCCATTGAATATTTAGAGTATTCGCTCTTTTAAGCCCGATTTACTAGCGAAGTTCAAATGCTCGCGAAATCGTCAGCGCTTCAATGTACTTTGATCTCGTCATTGCCTTTCAAGACCCAGAAATTAACCGGATTAACTTCTAAAATCGTCTAGAAAATCGCTGGAAAACCGACTTCGTCGTCAGCATCTTTGATTAGGTTGAGTGAAACTTGTTTTAAAATAACTTGTTTACTTTTGTACCGATGTGTGACGAAGGCCAGAAACAAAACATAGCGGGTGGACTAAAAAATTAACTGAAATCTTCTAGTGGAATTAAAAAACTAGAAGCGCCATTGAGGCCTGGAAGTGGAATAATGCTCTGGCTGAAATAATTGCATAAGATATTGCACTGCAGAATAACTTAGCCTAGAAAATGTTATTTAAACAGATTAGAGAAAATTGCCGCCGATAATACTCAATTTAAGTTTTTTTTCTTGCTATCACACGCTCACTATCACATGGAAAATTGTGCCAGCGAATATTGAAGAAAATATCAGCCGAAAATAATCAATTTTCTTATCGAAGTTTCACCAAATAAAAAAAATTGGTGTCTTAGATGATAGAATAAAATGTCTGCCTAAAAAAATCAATTTGATTTTTCCCTTAACACATTACCAATCCCCAAAAAATTTGTTATACAAGATCGAAAGAAAACTGAACAGAAAATAAGAAATTTCTTGCCGTGGTATGAATAAAATTTCTGCCTTAAAAATAAATTTGATTTTCCCTTTAGGCATCACTAATCCCAAAAAACTTTGTTATACAAGATCGAAAGAAAACTAAACAGAAAATAATAAATTTCTTGCGGTGGTATAACTAGGGCTAGAGAACGGGGGCTTGGGGCGCTGTGCATCATTCCATTAAGCGAGAGGCTTTTTCGAGGATTGGATCCTAAGCACCTCGTATGAGAAGTCGGCTTCACTAATTGCCGATTACATCCACTGGGATTTATTAAGGTCACCTCTAATAGATGTTCATCAAGCCAGAGTGAACTCGTGTGTTCAAACCTGAATGGAAAGGAAAACGAAATGAATAAATTTGTTTGGGATTTTAATATGATTTTATGCAGATAATGCTAAGCGACAGCTTTACATTATTTATTTCACCACAATTCTTGTATTCGTAATGTTTAACT
The DNA here is from genome assembly GCF_000764305.2 of Hyalella azteca. NCBI lineage: Eukaryota > Metazoa > Arthropoda > Malacostraca > Amphipoda > Hyalellidae > Hyalella > Hyalella azteca. The sequence continues at coordinate 104,254 of NW_025939888.1, read as the reverse complement.
TCCATTGATGAGTTCTGTACCTGACCACCATCTGTACCTGACCACCATCTGTACCTGACCACCATCTGTACCTGACCACCATCTGTACCTGACCACCATCTGTACCTGCTGGTTTTCCCTCACTCACCGGCTCCCAGAGGGCAGTGTTCCCTCACTCACCGGCTCCCAGAGGGCAGTGTTCCCTCACTCACCGGCTATAGAGGGTAGTGTTCCCTCACTCATCGGCTCCCTGAAGGCAGTGTTCCCTCACCCACCGGCTATAAAGGGTAGTGTTCCCTCACTCACCGGCTCCCAGGATGCAGTGTTCCCTCACTCACCGGCACCCAGAGGGAAGTGTTCCCTCACTCACCGGCTCCCAGAGGGCAGTGTTCCCTCACTCACCGGCTATAGAGGGTAGTGTTCCCTCACTCATCGGCTCCCTGAAGGCAGTGTTCCCTCACCCACCGGCTATAAAGGGTAGTGTTCCCTCACTCACCGGCTCCCAGGATGCAGTGTTCCCTCACTCACCGGCTCCCAGAGGGAAGTGTTCCCTCACTCACCGGCTCCCAGAGGGCAGTGTTCCCTCACTCACCGGCTCCCAGGATGCAGTGTTCCCTCACTCACCGGCTCCCAGAGGGCAGTGTTCCCTCACTCACCGGCTCCCAGGATGCAGTGTTCCCTCACTCACCGGCTCCCAGAGGACAGTGTTCCCTCACTCACCGGCTCCCAGTAGGGGCTGTTTCCTCGCCTTTTTCAGCACTGAGCCAATTTATGACGGACTGCCGGCAAAACTGAATTGGTTTTGAAGCCGTGCTACTGAATCCTCCAAAGACTTGTCTATATCGCGGTGAATGACATGCATCGAACACTAGTACGCAAACAACTAATGTCTCAAATTAAATATGAATTCGTGATTAAATGCACTGTTTTATAAATTGTCGTGCTACTAGCTTCAAAGCAATGATTACTCTTCATTAAATTAAGAACCTAATTTGGGTAAATAATCATCTCCATCATCTCCATTTGGGCGAATCTTCATCTCAATAATATTCCAGATTGTGGCTCTTCGACGTAATTAATTGAAATTATATTAAATAATTTATTCAATAAATCACTGCCACATGATCAAGTATTTTACAGAAACAGCGTTGCCACCAACACTGCCACTTCATCTATCTTATTGACGTCGTCTCACAAAGGCGGTGCCGGGGTATTTTAGTCGCCCATTGTTGCCTCCATTACAGCTTCGGATGATCGAATACGGGGATTTATGATGGTGAGGAACTTGTTGTGACTCCTGCAAGAGTTATACCTCGTCTTGAGTGGCATGCATGAGTTATACCTCGACTTGAGTGGCATGCAAGAGTTATACTGTAACTCGTCTTGAGTGGCATGCAAGAGTTATACCTCGTCTTGAGTGGCATGCAAGAGTTATCCCTCGTCTTGAGTGGCATGCAAGAGTTATNTCATCTATCTTATTGACGTCGCCTCACAATGGCGGTGCCGGGGTATTTTAGTCGCCCATTGTTGCCTCCATTACAGCTTCGGATGATCGAATACGGGGATTTATGATGGTGAGGAACTTGTTGTGACTCCTGAGAGAGTTATACCTCGTCTTGAGTGGCATGCAAGAGTTATACCTCGTCTTGAGTGGCGCGCATGCAAGAGTTATACCTCGTCTTGAGTGGCGAGCATGCAGGAGTTATACCTCGTCTTGAGTGGCGCGCATGCAACAGAAACTTTAAGAAGGACGGCGCGAGGTTTGAAGGATGAGCTGCCGCCTGGGCTTCAACACATCATAATTAAGCGCTGACGTCGTCGATAGCCATGGGCAATATGGGCAACACTATGGGCAATATGGGAAAGACTTTGAATTTTTTAGCATTCATTTCAAAAGCAATCGGTATTATCCTACATAATACAGATTATTCGTTGTATACATAACATAAAATTAAATAGCCGTCCATGGTCTTTCTTTCCCTTCATGAAAGTCATTGGCAGAATTTCTAATTGTTTTGGAATTCATATTAAAAAAATTTAAATATCTGAGACGGCAAACGTGGGTTATTATTATTTGTTGTATATCACGAAACATGATCTTTTTGTAAACGATCATGATACATTTTTGCTCTATTAACTAGCTGGAACCAAATATTTGTTTCGTTTTTGACAGAAAATGTTATCGTTAACAATTCATCGACCATTTTATTGGCTCCAGTCATTCAGTTTTCATAATAATTGTGCTAGTTCTCGATAAGTGAAATCATTTCACTGAAGTGGCTCATTGTTTTTGGTAGTTTTTTCTCCTTCTAAAATCTTCTCAATCTAAGTTTGTCTTTTCTAACTCGATTCTAAACGACCGTCGCTAAAACTTTCCGTACTGAGAGTCGAAGTTTGAACATTTGGTGACCCCTTCGCTCGGTATTATTGCCCGAATAAAGAATGCGCATAAAAGCTAACACAAAAACGACAATATCGAAGTCTCTGGAATGGAATCATCGAGGGGTTGCCGGTATAATTGTGTTTGTTTCGAAGATTCCAGTCATTAGTCGACATGTTTACTACAACATAAAGCAATAACAACCGGCAATAACTTTTTATTATGTTTAATGTTTCGAAAATGGACTGTGAACGTTGTTGGTCGAAATATCAAATTTTGAAACCGCAGCCATCATGATTGTTTAGCAGAAGTCACTGTCTTTTAAAAATATATTTCTTACCCTGACTAACTCAATATATCAATCAGAGAAAACTACGAGCCAAATTAGCATAATATGTTAATTACACCGAAATCTCATTTAAAATAAACGGGCTATTAAATAAAGAAAAATGTATTTACTAATTAAAATTAATTTAAATTTACTAATTAACATCGCAATGAAGATAGAATAATGCCGACGATTTTGTAGAATATAATAACTCGATGAATTATTGCAATTCTTACCACCTTCTAGTAACATAGGCAGGTATTTTTTACATCTGGAATAGAAATAATCTCTGTAAAAACTCAAAATATTCTACAATACGAATTGTATAATTAATTAAGTGATTGTAAATATTCGATAATTAAAAAAGTTCGTCTAATATGAAAAGGGAAACTCAAAAGAATTTCTGAAACAATGCTAAACATTAACAAAAGTTGCGGAGAGAGCAGTCATCCGAAGCTTGATAATATATAATATGTAAATATATTAAAGTAAATAGTTTTAGCTATAACAGAAAATATTTTTTAGGATAAAGAATAGTATGTTGACCAATATTGTTGGAGGCAGAAGACAGAAGGTCACGAAAAGACTCACATTGTCGGGTAGTAAAACAAAACGAAATAAGTTTTTCTCATCATGGCAGTTATCTGCCATTTAGTCTAATGCACAATTCCTGGGAGAAATTTAACAAAAATTATTCACCGATTATGTATATCGAGATTGAAACCCTTCATCTAAGGAAGATAAAACGACCTTCACGTATCTCGTCTACAGGAGCCTAGCGACGTTCACGTATCTCGTCTACAGGAGCCTAGCGACGTTCACGTATCTCGTCTACAGGAGCCTAGCGACGTTCACGTATTTCGTCTACGGGAGCCTAGCGACGTTCACGTATCTCGTCTACAGGAGCCTAGCGACGTTCACGTATCTAGTCTACAGGAGCCTAGCGACGTTTACGTATCTCATCTTGAGAAATCTTACGACATTCACTAGCTCGTCATAATGAATGAATGTAATACGATAATACGAGATTATGGTTGGATTATGTTACCTAAAGCCCTTAAGATCTTGTTTCAGTTGTAATTTCTATTTGATAATAAAATGTATCAGCATAACTCATACAAATAATATCTGTATGAGTTATCATGCGAGTTTTGTTGGCCACTATGAGCATCTATAGTTGGATACAACTTGTCCAGGAGGCATTCATACATTACAGCGATAATAATTAAAGTTGATTCACGACAAAGAGATAATGAAAAATGTTTGATGATATGATACGCTTTAAAAATGGTTTTAAGGAGCTGAATCAGGCCTGAGGCAAATCACATTAAATTTATCTAACAACCTTAAATGAATCAGGAAACCCAAAGACTTTTTGTGCAAGTCGGTTATTTCAAGTCATGACGAGTTTAGCGGAAAAAATGTTTTGACTGGAAAGTACGGCCATTGGTCCGTTCTCTAAATCAGCTATTGTTGAACAGAAAGCGAAATTGAACTTTGATTTACGATACCACTGAGAAATTGTACGATTCTTTAACTCATTTTAGGTTCTAATCACAAAAATAGGGAATTCATTGAAAGGCCGACGAACATTTAACAGCGAGTATCTGTAGCTGGCAAGTTAATTAAAAAGCGTCACAAGCAGAGCGCCGATAAAACGAAATTTTTGTTTCTGCTAAGTAAATTATATCCACATTCCAGTTGGGGCGCTCGAAAAACACTGGATATTCGAGGACAGAAAGTAAAATTTTAATTTAACCTTCGAAATCAGAAAGCGATGCAGGTACATATGTATTAAATAAATGTGACTACAGAAATTTTTTTAGCACAGGTAACGCTGCTGTCGATGTTTGAAGGCATAGATTTCGTTGCACGATTACCATTAAATTTAAAATGAAGGTTCACGGTATTATTGCTTGAATTTCCTCCTTGGTTGGCTCAAATTCTATTCTTGGTTGGTTCAATACTACAGATTTTTCTAAACTAATTTAATTTAACGAAACGTGCAATGAATACTAATTTCTTCTGTACGATTCCGTTGATAATGTGTCGAGGTTAGGAAAATATCGGTCACCTTTAAATCACACGTAATGGTAAAGATCAAATTTTGAATGCTTATCCTATTGCTTCATTACTATGAAATCTTTGTTCGTTATCCTATTGCTTCATTACTATGAAATCTTTATTCGTTATCCTATTGCTTCATTACTATGAAATCTTTATTCGTTATCCTATTGCTTCATCAATATCAAGTCTTGATTGCTTTTCGTATTGCTTCATCAATATCGAGTCTTAAGTATTTATCCTATTGCTTCATCGTCATCAAGTCTTGCTTGAGTACTTATCTAATTGCTTTATCAACATCAAGTCTAAAGTGCTTATCATATTGCTTCATCATTATCAAGTCTTGCATGAGTACTTATCTAATTGCTTCATCAATATCAAGCGTCGAGTGTTTATCTAATTGCGTCTTGATTTAGCTTCATTTCAATTTCTGTGACGATGATATTGTAGAGGTCTTAGATTAAACCTTATTTTATTGTTAGTTGTTAGGCTTTTATTAAATAAACGTGATGTCAATTTAGAATTATCAATGTCAGAATTGTATGAATGTTTTCGAGAGTATTGGAACTCTGATCAGATATTGCGGGTAGACAAATGTAGCAGTAGGAACGTGGTCTTGAAGGCAGCGTCTTGTGTCGTAGTGAAGCTTGTCCCAGAACAGCTAAACAGTAACTGAAAGCTAAACGCTGCCCAATTGTCAAGCTATGAACGTGAACATGTGCTGCAGTTCTCATGGTTGAGGAAAACTCTTATTGTAATGTGATGTCTCGTATAATGAATTATTTTACTGTAATCGATGTTTAATGAACACTGAACCTGCCACTGTACTCACGACAACATGGCGGAACAGTTTATAGATTTCGATTCAATTCTTTGATAATTTTTTCGGATTTTACAAAGAATACAAATTTAGATTCCTTATTTAAACATCAAAGTCCGGGATAAAGTAATTTTTAAAAATTTTGCACGTACATATCAAATTGGAAAATTATTTTTAACGGTGTGAGACGCTCAGCTACTCAATATGCATAAAATATATTATATCTCATCGACAATTTAAAAAAATAATTGAAGGCCACATACCCAGAAACTTCGTTCAAGGCAACCACGTCCGTCGGAAGCGCCCCTCTCTCTCTCGGCATACACGATACACATTGACTTCTCAGCATTCATTTTGCTGTCCCGAGCCAATTTTTCTCCTCTGTGTGCTCTTAGCATTCATTTTTATATTGTCATCTCGAGCCAATTCGTCTTCTCTGCATACTCTCAGCATTCATTTTGCCATCTCGAGCCAATTCTTCTTCTCTGCATACTCTCAGCATTCATTTTACAATATTGCCATCTTGGGCCAATTCTTCTTCTCTGCATACTCTCAGCATTCATTTCTACGTCCCGAGCCAATTCATGAGTTGGGACAAAGAATCCAAACTTGGGTTGACGTGTTATCCCAACTTGTTAACTCGTCTCGAGGAATTGACAAATTTCTCTGACGATGTGCCAAAAAATGCATCGTAGAGNAAGAGAGAGATGCATGGGACTGTAAATTATTTCTTTGTCGTTTTTTAAATGAGTAATGGAATTTGTTGTCGTTAGAGTACCTATTTGGTGAACACGCTTCAGCATCTCAGTAAAAACATAGATAATAAATATACAATTAAATGCAAGTCATCAATATGCATGAGGTATTAAGTTTGCAGCGTTTATAAAGTTCAACGATCAAGTTTGAAGTAGAAGCAGACGTTGAGCTTTATCGCATTTTCTTGTCTACAAACATTCAATTGAAGTTTGATAATGATTGCGCAGAAATATAGTAAGTAAAATATAATTTTAACAGAGAGACTGTGCCAAATGTTTCAAGCGTATACAAGATGAGAAGCGCGCCATTTTTATTGAATGCTGCTTCAAGATGAACGATCTTATAAGAAGAACACTAACTTTTCTTCCACATTAACGTTATATTTTGAAGTGCTTTAACACAACTGTTCACATTTCCCTTCAGACAATTTTCATTTTGAATAATCGGAGTCAAATTGAAGCTGGTGCACTTTGATAAAGTTCATAGGCGTTCGAACAAGAGATTGCAATTACAAGTTGGCCGCGTTTCCGTCGCGTCATATGTAACAACTTCACAGCGAGTGTCTGCGTGAAGGTGGCGCTTCTGTTCTATGCTTCACTTCTGCACAACTTTACGGCTACACTTCTAGGTTCTCTTCTTATAAATGGTTCTCTTATTGTACATGGTTCTATTATCATAAATGGTTCTCTCATTATAGATGGTTCTATTATCATAAATAGTTCTTTTATTATAGAGGGTTCTATTATCATAAATGGTTCTATTATCATAAATGGTTCTCTTATTATAAATGATTCTCATTGTAGATGGTTCTATTATCATAAATGGTTCTCTTATTATCGATGGTTCTATTATCATAAATGGTTCTCTTATTATAAATGGTTCTCTTTTTGTAGATGGTTCTATAATCATAAATGGTTCTCTTATTATAGATGGTTCTATTATCATAAATGGTTCTCTTATTATAGATGGTTCTATTATCATCAATGGTTCTCTTATTATAGATGGTTCTCTTTTAGCCTCTCTTCATATAAATGGTTCTTTTATTATAGATGGTTCGTTTTTAGCTTCTCCTCATATATATGGCTCTCTTCATAGAAATGGTTCTTTTATAATAGATAGTTCTCATTTGGGTTCTCTTATAGGTTCTCTTCCAGGTTTTCTCGCGACCTATCAACTTCAATATGTTACTTTTTATCTAAATCTCACTCCGACCTTTTGTCTTTGTGTGTGTCATTCTGTCCCAATTCGGGATGACTAAAGGCCGTACCTTAATTGGCTAAGTTCAGAAAGTGCGTAACTATTCGGATAATATGGCCCTTTCATTTGCCTGAGTGCGCTGTAGGTGGCAGATTAGGCCTCTACTTCTGAAGGAAGATCGTGATTCAAAGCTATTTTATAAGCTGTTACCCTGATCACCTCTGGCATATTCTTTGCCCGACTACAGTCCTTTTCAGAAGTTCTCAGCGCCATCATCAACCCTGCTACTCCTTAGAACTCGACCACAAGTTCTGAATAGAATCAAGTAATTCAGTCGCTTGACTGATTTTTTTCGCAAAGTGCAAAGAGAAGATAATTTGCATATGAAATGATATTTATGACAGAACATTAATTTCGCATTTGAAATCATTGGCACACGTTTTGATTGACTTGATGTCGTTATTTTTTAGTTATTTTTACATTTTCAAATTTATTAATAGTTTTAGCGTGTCGTTTTCAGTTTAATATAAACTAATAATAGAGACAATATATCTATTGATAATAAAACTTATCTATAATATGGAACTTGACGGCGAGAGATAACTAACGCTCTAAGTCGTCTCTAATACGAGTGTTTTAACCTGTCGTGCTCCAATGATGAGTATACCTATGTTTTCCTCCACATGAATGATATTGACATACATACCTACATTATCAAAGCCTTTCGTGTTTTCCTTCCAGCTTTCTTGATATTTGTTGTTAACATCCTTAATAATAACAAGAAACTGGTAGTAATTTTAATATTTTTCCGGTCGATTATACATCCATCCCCCGATACATTGGGACGTACTGAACTTGATCATGGCATGAAGAACACGTTCGTATGAATCCTCATTTTCAAGCCATCAAACGTGAATGCATTGAAAGAGTGAACTTTTTAGTCTGAAACAATATCTAAACTGCTCGTGTATCAATATTTTATTATTCCACTGTATTTCAGTCGAGTGATTTTTTAATCTCAAACAATATCTAAACTGCAGGTATATCAATATTTTATTATTCCGCTGTATTTCAGTCAACTTAGGGCATTTATCTTCATCTATATGCCACGTAGGATGCTGCATTCAAGTGATGCCTGGCTGTGCTGAGAGTGTCCGGTGCAAATAAATTCAGTAAAGCTCCGCCTTAATGGCGATGTTAGCTGACAGACCTGTACTTTATGATGGAGTTAATTACAGTAGACTCGTTCCTAATGTGCTACAAGGCCGACGCTCTAACTCTGGCTTGCAGACAGTACAATATGCGTGCATTCTAACGCATGGCGAGCTCGGTAGCTTCTCCATATGTTCGGCACTCAAGGATACGAATGGGTGGTAATGTCCAAATAGTGACCTATTATCCACAATTATGTAGTTATGATACACCATTATGTATGGCGAGACGAGGGATGTTCATAGATACAGAGAGACCTGATCAAATGCTGCTCAGATGGAAAGTTTTTCTAATGTGCAACAAATATACAAATTTAAACTGGAATGTATCTAAGCCCTTGATCGCAAAATATATTATTTAAAAATAAATTTTTTAGGCTATGAAAAGGTATTTATTTTGCTCCGGGATTCGCAAATTCGTTTGTTATGATAGATGAAATAAAAAAAACGAGACACGGAGGTTTTCAATTACTGGAAATTTTTAAGGTTAGGAACTTTAAGACTTTCTGCATATCAGACACTGGATTCACAATACTAATGGATTTGCCTGCGATAATTTGGGATTAAAAGACCGAGTGATCTCGATTCACGATTCACACAACGCACTACTAGAAGTAGTAACAGCTATAATAATAATTTAAAATTTGGCTATTATCCCTAGAATTTACAAAATGACCGTTTCACATACTGCGTTAAAAAAATATTAGGTGTAACAATATCCCCTTATGACAAATATATCTCTATATAATATCTCCTTATTATATCTTCAAATAAAGACATATATTAAGTTTTTTTCCACTTCTCACAACGACTAATGTAACATCATAATAATGTAATTTCGTTCTAAATACAACTCATTACCTTTAGCATGACGTCAGCACACACTCCACTTTCAAGGGCACTACATTTCTTTGCCATGAACCCAGACGACATGAAAAGCAGTAAACGACTAGCGGCTTAAACTGAATCGGTCACCGGATATGAGCGGCTGGAACATGGCATCTACCATACAGAAATTCTATTTCCATATCATACCAAACCAACTGTCGAAATGATATAAAAATTAACGCAAAGAAATTTATTCTTTCAATTTTATTTTTTATTTTAAAGAATTTTATTCTTCTTTATTTACACCATGAATTTTATTGTTTTTTGTCAACCTCGATAAGTTCAGAACCGAAAAAGCCGGTAACAAAGCTGCATTATCGCCGTGTTAGCGGCGGAAAAAGACGCGTGTGTCACCGAGATTGCGATCGCCTCTCGTTACAGTTCTTTTTTTGAAGGCCACGACGCAGAACTTATGAGGCGTTTACTGGAACTTTCTTCGTCGTTTATGGAATCATTTGGCGCCAGCGTCCAATAAAAGAGATTGACTGACCGGTTCAAAATAGACGACGGTGCTCAGAGATCAGAATATATCAAGGTTTTTCAATCAAACTTGCCGCGGGCACGCCATGCTGTTGCCAGCTTCTAGACGTTGGCGTACACTGGCACTGAGATACAAACATACGGCCACTAATATTTGACTGTTGTAAGAAATTAAAATTATTATTCAGTTGAATAATAACAATAAATATATTATTATTTTTATTATTATATTATTATTATTATCATTACATATTATTTTTATTCCTATTATTATTATCATTAACAATGATAATATTTTTTCAAGTTGAAGTATTTTTGTAAACATTTTTGAGTACCCCTTCCCCTTTAAAATAATTTTCAATGATGGAAGAGTAACAAGATACTTGTTAAGTTTTACATAACAATTTTCTTCATTTTTCTCATCAGCCAGGAATTTTTTCCTTTATTGCGCTTGCCTTACCTTGAATGTTATTCGAGTTGAACCAAGACAAGCATTCGGGCGACGAAATTTTTAGTTGTGCAGTCGTTTCTTAAGTATTTGCATGGATCCCTCAGGAAGAAATGTATTTGCTGTTTAAAATTTATAGTTCAATAATTCAAACAACCAGGATTGAACCTTTTTCCCGAATTATAACCACGTGCCCATGTTTAATATATAATTTTTATTGGTGTCGGTAGTTAAGCATCCACGTCATCACTTCAGAGTGACATACATACAATTAATTACGATAATTGAAACTGTTGAATTACGATAATTGAAACTGAATTAGCTACCGCTACTCACGTCATTGTTACTCTATTCAATCGAAATTTATGAATTTGTGGTAATTAATAATGTGAGGCTTAGCATAGGTATATGTTCTTCATTCCTTTGCATTTTTTTACGATTTCATTCGTTTTGCCAGAGACCTGTAGTGCGTGATTGATGCCATGTGAGACTTATACTTTTTTTAAATATTTGTAATCGTTTCAGTGTTTCACGGTTTTGATTATTCTTTCATTATTTTTAAATTTCATTATGTGAATTAGATTATTCTTCAAAATGGGGTCATATATTTGTTGTCATTATTAAACTAATTTCTTTATAAAACAATTAAATATATTATAAAATGGTGAATAGTGAAAATATTCTCTTTAAAGCACCATGCATTATTATTATTATTATCATTATTGACACAATATTATTCATAATTAAATTCATCGTGAATGATTCCGTTCCGTGCCCAAATACCCTCGCCGTCCGCCGCGAGGTGAAAATTTTGGTGCCCGCCTGAGCCGCTCCGGCGGACCGAGCTTCAGTGTCGCTCCGACAGTTGCTGTGGATGGTCGTGTGCCGCTGTCATCCCTAGCTCACCTGTTTCCCTCTTGTCATACCTCCAGACCTTAGAACTTATTTGGGAAGCACAATAAACAAAAGGACTAAATAAACTTATGTGTTGGTGCAATGCATTGTAAAGCACTCGAGTGCGTTAATTTTGAGAAATTCTCCGTTGAAGTTTTCTAAAAAACTACTGCCTCATCTGCTAAAGGTATGTTCGGCTTTCTGCGTGCGTGTGCTATAATATAATTAGCTGGCATAACATTTTCATTCGTTACAGATCGACCTAATTCATTTTAATTATTCTGTCGATACACTTTTGCTCGCGGAATTTATGTGTATTTGTTGAGCCTTTTTTTAAAATTTATTGATGATTTGCAAATACAGTTATTCCAGAAACTGTTCTGCTCCAAAGATGTTCCTAAAAATTTCAGTGAAGCTCTTATTTATTAATTTGACAAATTTGTTACAGTGTCGCTTTAAATACCGAACGGAGAATTTAGGTCTCGTAGCAAATAGAAGCTTGCCATTGATTGAAATTGCCTGGGTTATCATGATATTATTTCATGTTTGATATTTAACTTTTTTGTCTGAAAAAATATCCATACGAAACCTCAATAGATTTAGACAGCTTAGTTAAGTATTCTTATCCGATTAAGAATAAGTCATAATTAATGGTAATTAATAATTTTTATATATTCACCCGTTTGACTTCTAACATCGGGTACCAAAGCAACTCGAGTTCCGGTTTTACCGGCATGCCGATCTGTCAACGGTCTTTGGAATGTGACTTAACTCGGGAAATATTCTCCCCAACACGTGGGACTATATCATCCTGCTGCACATTAACCCTATTTCTGAAAATATTCAAATGAGTAACACGCTTAGGTTGTATTTCATTTCTTACATCTGTATCTCTGAAATGACAAGACTGAAATGTTATTTTGCCTGTGACCTTAAGACTCATTCTATAGACGAGTTACAAGCTTGTATCTCCAGAAGCATTAGTAGCTTAATGCTTCAGTATCCGACCAATAAAAAATTCTAATTTCCCGCGGGAATTCTTTTGTCTCGCAATTTTCGTTTGTTTTTTCTCTCTATTTTTAAACGGTCCAATGCGAGCTTGAGAAGCACTTGAATATTTTGCATGCACATTTTGCTATAATTTCCTTAATATGACTGTTGAAACCTACCAGAGTCCGACTCTTATTTTACTTATTTTTACTGAACTACGTAGCCAGTATAATACAAGTACTGTGATAATGCAATTTGTTATAGTACTCGTCTTATATTACCATATTAATAAATATTACTATGCGATTACCATAATAACAAAATATTATTATAGTCTCGTATTATAGGCAATGAAAATAAAGAATAGAAATTTATATTAAAAAATATAAATATTGAAGTCCTTTTGTAGCAGAACATTGATCTGCACAGCAGAGCTAATGCATTATTATCGGACGGTAGGACAAACATGAAACTTTTTGCTGTGGCTCGAAGGTAACGACGTCTCTGAATGGCCAACATGCTTAAGCTTCTCAATTTACGTGTAGCTGTAGGAATGAGGCTCGAGTAAATAATCATGATGGGTTTTTTATTTAGTTGCTTTTCAGTGAATGCATTCCTACTCCATAATTTGTATTGTTCTGAAAAATCAACACGACGCGACCTGTCATCGTTGTGATGTCTGAATGAGTCGTCATACAGTATATGATTAATCATGATCAATAAAACAGCTTCATCTACGTAGCTTTTAAGAATAGTTGTCAAAAGTAGTTTGCAGGGCAGTCCCTAGGAGTGAGTTCTCTCATGCTCCCTGATTTCCCATGTGCGTAATCTGTAACTTTTCGATGAGCTGAGCCAATATTAGTTCAGAATGTTGGCTCCGCGAGGCGGGATATTGAAACCTTGTCTGATATCGACACTTTTTGGCCGCCCGATTGAAAGTACGGCCTTGAACAAATTTTTCTAGAATATTTAGAAATAAAATATTTCCTGCTTAGAAGCACATGCTGGTATAATCGAAAAAGTATGTAATGTAGTACGAGTATGTATTTTCATTGATTTTGTTATTATAGCAAAATATAAAAACTTTTATTTGGATATCAATCGAAATGAATTTTTCATTGTAATAAATAAATTATTTCTAAAAAACGCTTTAAAAATCATATCTTAGCGTAAATCTGAATTTGATTTGTTTCATGTTGAAAGTAAATTAAATCTCACCTGTACTTACCGTAGAGTTTTTCAAGTGTGTGAGTGAAGGTTGGAAGTTGAAATTACTAAATTCATCATGAATTTCATTGTTTATCAGTTTCAATTTTTGTATTCGTTATTAATCACTTCTTGTTCCTCGATGCAAGGATTAGGGAGCCACACTCCACCAAAAAAAAATTTTAAGCATGTCGTGACAACCCTGCCTCCATGAAATGTACATGGCTCGATACCGCTACGTCTCTGCACGGTCATAACACGTTACGTACATCACGAAAAGCTTTTGGTACTTCACCGCAGTTTGCCATCAAGTAAACATGGTGTCACGCACCCTGGCCACAATCCGGCATAGGCCCCGGGACGTGTGATGACCCAATACTGATTAGCCGCGTGGTAATCGATCGTGGCTCTACATACAACCTGCGTACCGCAGCCCTTGAACAAACAAACAAGACTTGACAGTGACTATGTTTACATTTTACATTACAGCACGGTGCAGTGACATTGTTTACATTTCAGCACGGTGCAGTGACTATGTCTACATTGCGGCACGGTGCAGTGACATTGTTTACATTGCAGCATGATGCAGTGACATTGTTTACATTGCAGCACGGTGCAGTGACATTGCTTACATTGCAGCACGGTGCAGTGACTATGTCTACATTGCAGTACGGTGCAGTGACATTGCTTACATTGCAGCACGGTGCAGTGACTATGTCTACATTGCAGTACGGTGCAGTGACATTGCTTACATTGCAGCACTATGCAGTTCCTATGTAACAGATCAGTACGTTGTCGCGAAAATGTCAACAGGTCACAATATATTGTGTGTTGCTCACATCAAGTCATGTTCACAATATTGTGTGGTGCTCACATCAAGCCGTGTTCACAATATTGTGAACATGGTTCGTGAAAATTTAATTTTATTTCATTCGTACATTGCGCATTTTACATTCCTATATTGTACATTTTTTGATTCGTACATTTCATTTTGTTTCATTCGTACAGGCCTACCATGTACACTGTATACACAATCATCAATCAAGAACCAATCATTTCACTTTTGAATAAACGTCCAGACCAGGCGGCTTTGAAAACCATTACACCAATCATTTATTAATCTTCGAAATGAATCAACAAATTTTTCTGTCAGGTCAAACCGCTTAGGTTTCAACGAAATATTATAGTATTCCGGATAGTTTTCAAAGCAATATTGATATCCGGGAAGGTATTTTTTTTCATTACCATGATTCAAATGAGCTTTCAGTGCCTCGCTCCTGATAAAATTTTCAGCCGCCGTGCGGTGAGGTTGCCAACAAACAATTTATATTAAGTGGTGCCTGGGGGGAGCGCATCAGCGGCGTCGTTCCCCTGATCATGTTGCGGTTTGAAGTTAATAAATACAAAACAAATTTATAAAAAATATAAGTGCTGAAAGAACATTTTTATTCATTTTTAGTTCAAAAGTGTGGTAGGAAAAATTTTTTCACTGTCATCAGTCACCACAAAAAAATGAAAATATGCATGTGAAAAATGCACGTGCAAGCAAGGAACTCAGAATATTTGTTGAAGACACAAATTCTTTCTTTTCGTGGTTCGGTTTAAGCTTTAGAAAACAGGACATATTTTTAGGTTACAAACAGTCAAATTCCTGTTCTTATATGTAAGAATAAAATTTGACATGATATATCATATAGAAGGAAATGAACTTCAACATAACTACGTAATTATCTTTTCGTTTAAACAAGTCCCTCTCAACAGCTCCATGTCTTGGAGTAATTCTTAGCTAGTATCGCATCAGTTTTAATTTGCTAATTTCCACCGCAAGTTTATTTCAGCATTTTCCATAATTTCAAACCTCGCCACGTCTTGGGAGGTAAATTGGTAGGCCACAATGTCGAAGCATATCACAAATCTTTATCATGTTGTAAGATAATAATTTTTAATGGTTAATATTAGGATGCAACGTTCATGTCAAAATTCAAACATCTCTAAAAAATTTGTTTATGAGCATTGACGGTAACTCTTGAATTAGTTTTCAAATTCCACTGCATTTTATCACTATCGGAATACAACATCCCCAAGCACTAACATCTCTTAGTTTCGGTAGCTCTACATTATTCGCCTCATGTACCTCCGTCCCAAGCAGCTCATTCTTTTCCAAACTAAATCCCTGACAAATACCACTAGCGAGACAGAGCTCGTCGGTAACGTTAGCCAGGCGGCTCCAGTCAGGCTGCTTGAGCAGCTTCTTATCTTGCTTATCAAGCACGGCGCTTGCCAGGCCTACCGCACTATATGTCTCCTCAGCCTCCAAAAATACGGCGCGGCTCAACGCTACAGCTGCAGCCGAGTGAGCTTAACCCTTTATCGGTCACGGGTGCTAGAAAAGCCGCCCTAGGGGGCGGATTTACAAATTTTCAATGCATTCTTTAGATCACGTTGCTCAATTTTATGTGAACTGAAAGTGTGAGAAATATAATTTGTATTTTGATTATAAAAATTGAGCAGTTAAATCAATTTACTTCCTGCGATTGATGCATTTGATGCTTTACAAAGTTTCGTAATAAATTTAAATTTAATCACTTCTGCAGGGTTTTTATTCAATACCAACGTGTATAAAAGCCATTAAAAATATAATTTTTTCTAACATTTCGGATGCAATTATTTTATTGTAATTGGTAAATACAGATCAATTTTTTCAGTAGTAATCAGATTAGATTTTACAGATAAATAATCAAAATTACTCGCGTGCCACATCATGTATCTGGCCAGCGCTTATCATTAAAGCCTCGAAGTTCGCTGCACTTCCAAGATGGAGTCTCGCTGCTCCTCAAGTTTTGGGATTAGTTCCAGCGATTAGTAATCCATCTCGAGGATTAACGGTGGCACATCCACAAGGAACTGAGACTTGCAGCACATAAATTGCACTTACTCTCAACATGCGCGTGTACGTCTCGTCTCATCCTGCGTGTAGGGTCCAAATGACGATGCAAATTTTTTGTCTTTGTCTGGGTCACTCTGACCAATTTTGGCCTAACCAACAGGCGTTAAACGCTCCGTGCAGAGAATGAATCACGATTTGAACAATGCAATCCATTCATTTTTTCCCGTGCGCAGGACAGCGCCAGGCAGCCGAGAGCAGAAGTCAGCTGATATATTATGATTCAGAAACGCAAAGGTTGATGCATGCAGCCTCACTTCAGTGACACGCGCACTCTGGTGTGCTCGTCTGAAGCTGCGTTTCAAATACGCCCTCCAATGTGCTGGATGAACGAAAATGCAATAAAAAATTTAATTCCCACTATTTTCAGCTTTGAATCTTTTTAAGCCATAGCAAAACGTATTTTTTTAGTCTCATTGCTTGCCTTATTTTAACCATCAAATAAAGCATTTCTGGAAATGCTTAAGAAATTCTTATTAAAATATTTGATAATAATATTAAAATACTATTATTAAATTATTTATTCATTTTTTGCGCCATCAAACGTCTTCTCATCATGTTAGCTGACGATATGCAATGTAAAATTGGCATAAATGCTTAGCAAAAGGCCTATTTCGCAATCATCTCACCACTTTGTCGATGTTCTCTTAAGGAAATCGATAAGAACTCAGGAATGGCGCCCATCGCCAGGATGTAAAAGACGCCCAAACTTGAGGAGTATCTGTCCAAGAGTCCTCAGGAGCGGCAGAGAAAGCGCGCCGCTCTTGAATACTTCGGTCGACGCTTCGCAATTCCAAAAGCTTTCCACCCACACGCTTTTCTATGGCTTCTCCATTAGAGCGTCCGCACCGCTCACTGATATGTTTCCTAGGAAGCCAACTAAAAGCGAGACTCAAATGAAGGTATTTCCTCCTTCCTGAATTTCAGTTCCACTAAAACCTCGTTAAATTGATGTGTTGCTCGCTTTATCCGTTTTATCGTAAACAAAATGGAGCGATTCGGTAAAAAAGAAACATTGTTTTGTGTTATTGTCCGCCTCCGCATTGATTCTCATGAAAAGATATCAGCTGGCTTCTCGTTAGATTTTCTGTTACATAAAAAACTCTCGAAATATTACCAGAAAATGCATATTGCTTCTAATGAGTTTTCTATAATAAAATCAAGAACAACATTACGAACAATGAAAGTTTTTTCTTCAATTGGAGGTTTTATGTAAAACTTCACGAAGTGCTTGCAATTTCTTTTCGATTCATGCTTCCTAAGTGTGCCGCAGTTATGAATTTTCTCCCGGAATTCAGCTTAATTCCAATTATAGCATGAACACTAGCTATTGTTTCAATCAAGTTTATTGACTTAAATCTTTTGTTAGTAGGAGTGTCCCGTTCAAGCTGCGCTATCTTGACGCATCCTATGTTAGAGCAGCAGCACCAGGCACCTCTCGGCTTGGCTCTCGTAAGCGCGCAATAAAGTCAGCGAAAATATTCGGTTCAATTAATTTAAAAGACGCGACCCTTGCAATTCTCATTCAAATTGAATAAACTGAGTTCTCTACAGTCCGGGGCTGCGGGCTTGCCTGAGAGCAACTGTCATGCGTTTATTTATACATGATTATCCATCTACAAGCTATCGGACCTGCCTTTGTTGTTTTGTTTCTTAAATATCGTGAGCAAATCACGAATCGTCCTCCTAGTGTAGCGCATAGCATATTTGCTTTTTTTACTTCACTTCATATGTACATACTGTTTACTAAATAACTAAACGCAGATTCTTGCTTCATTATTTAAACGTGAATGTGTATATTTGTTTTAGCTATTTAGTTTCGTATATCATATAAGACAAACTAAAAACCCTATGTGTAGAGCATAGCATATTTGCTTTTTTTACTTCACTTCATATGTACAAAACAGTTTACTATATAACTAAACGCAGATTCTTGCTTCATTATTTAAACGCGACTGTGTATATTTGTTTTTGCTATTTAGTTTCATATATCATACAAGACAAGCTAAAAACCCTATGTGTAGAGCATGTTGATTTTTAGCTCCACCCCAGCTCACTTGCCTCGGTTATTTCGTTGGTTTTGGCGAGCTTTACGACATGGAGTTTGCATGCACAGACAGAATTCTTCCATATTTTTACGACGTCGTTACTTGGTCTCCTGAAAAGGTAAGATTTTCTGTACCGGTCGAGAGGAAACTGCGACAGTTGAAGTATTCTCTTTATTATTTCATCACATGAATGCTTTCTTCGTTTCAAGGAATGCATCTAAAATGCACCCAAAAGTTAATTCTGTAAGCACGAACCTCGTCAGTTTTCACTATGGATAATCTCCTCCCTCTAAAGTTAGCATTGATTTAATTACAATAACCGAAATTCTCCGGCATTACATAACCTATAGCTAGTAAGTATCTATTATGTCGTTATAGAAAAAAAAAATTTCCGAATTTCCATAAAGTTGTGACGTTCAGTAACGCGTAGCAAACTGATTTCTGATTTCATTGCACGGAAAAATGAAGTAGCCGTTACAGCGGGTTGTTGATGCTAGCCCAGGCTCTGTGGCAACTAATCGATTTTTTTTTATTACAACCCATGCATTTATTGTACATTTTATAAAGTATTTCAATGCTTCCGACGATGTTAGAGCGCAACTAACATTTCATTATCCTGCCACTGCGTCCTCGGTATGGACAACCAAGCATCGATCCTGCGTGACGTCAGCATAAGCCTTCTACACACATTTCATCCTCAATATTTCGGTCATC
This sequence comes from Hyalella azteca, assembly GCF_000764305.2. Classification (NCBI taxonomy): domain Eukaryota; kingdom Metazoa; phylum Arthropoda; class Malacostraca; order Amphipoda; family Hyalellidae; genus Hyalella; species Hyalella azteca. The sequence goes on along the minus strand of NW_025939888.1, from coordinate 84,907 downwards.
ACGCCCTGAAGTTATTTACGAGACCTGGACCCTGTTGGAACTTGCATCGATTTTGTAATGGTATGGGCAATGAGTGTTGGCGCCCACACATTTGGGAATTACGTGCTGAGCTCAGCGATTGTCCGTGCAGGTAAGTTTTGCTGCAAGAAGTTTCCTGGTCTTTGGCACGACTTCGTTTAGTGGTGAAGCGATTGCTTAGCGTGGATATATTATATGCCAGTTTTAACTTATTTAGATTATTGTCTAGAATTATGGGCAGATTATTTTGAAATTGAGCTTTGTGTTTGTATTAAAGTTCTACGAAAGAACATCTGAAAAATGTGAAAATAATACGTTCACGCTACATCGGCCCATATGAAGCAGCTAAAACGACAGGCCAGGAAAATATTCGCAATTCTCACCAGAATAAAAAATTAGGCCATCCAAATAACAATTTTTAAAGCTCGCGCTCAGCTATTGTTCTTCAACGCTAAACCAAAACTCATGATGATATAAAACCATTACAAATCCAAAGACAAATCCAGCAGATTTTCCAGAATGCTAGCCAGTACTGGAATTTTAGAGCTATTGTGAGGGTCATTTGTTAAGGTTGACTCTACAGCGGCCGGGAATGCGATAGAGTCACAAATTACGAGGCATGCCTGCCATGGCGGTGCATCAGAAATTTGTGTCGTTACATTCCGGTGATCCTACATTGCTGTGGTCGAAATATTTTTGAAGCATAATTCTGCAGACTTGTTATTAATAGCATTGATGCTCACAAATGGCGTGTGGTGCAATTTGTTAGCATCGTGCGCTCCCTACACTTGGTTAATGATTCTTTAGGTAGATTGTTTGGCATTCTTGAGGTAAGCAATAAGGTATAATAAGAAACGTCAAAGAAATAATTTTGAAAATTAAAGTTCAATACGATTTACTTCACAGAACTTTCACACAGAATTATTTTGACAAGTTGTTGATAATTTCTTGTTGAGTACATACTATAGGCACCAAGTGTAATGCGGGATATTTTTCACGATGAAGGTTTTTTTGGTGATAATTTTCAAAAAAAAACGAAAAATGTTGCGAAAATAGAAGCTGATATTGTTCAACACCTCTCATTATGTTCATCTGGATCGGGTGTACAGGAATTTTCAACTAGATAGATGAAAGCTGCAAGTTTTTTAGGGGCTATAAATAATAAAAACATATATTACATTTTCTCCCATATCATTGAATTTCTAAACATTCATTTCTCGCGTCTTGTTATTATAAAAATAATAATCAGTATATTTTCTTCCAAAACGATTCATTGTTATAACATTCGGGCGGGATTTCCTAATTACAATAATGCGATGAGGAACAAGCCCTGAACAAAAATTCAAAGATGAAACCGTTATTTGCGTTTATCGCAAGGAAACCCTCTGGGTATTGAGAAGAACGCAGGTATTTGTTGGCAATGCTTCGGTCAATTAAGCTAATCGTTGCACGTCTTCATTCATCACTAGGGTGCAAAATTGCACCCGTAATCGGTAAAATTGGAGCAATCATTCCATGCAACCTCACCAGCCGCGGCCGCATAGACACGTGACGAGCCCTGATTTTTGGGCTGATCTCAAATGGCATGAAGAACTGGACCACAGCGCACGGACCACAATGACGCACTGACATGTAGGGAACAAATAATGGACCACAACGCGCAAAGCACACTGACGCACTGACATGTAGGGTACAAATAAGGGACCACAACGTGCAGACCACGCTGACGTACTGATATGTAAGGAACAAATAAGGGACCACAACGCGCGGACCACACTGACGCACTGACATGTAGGGTACAAATAAGGGACCACAACGCGCGGACCACACTGACGTATACTGAAATGCATGGAACATATATTAGACCATAGCACGTGCATTATGCAGACGCACCGCATGCTGGCAATAGCACTGGACCACAGCAAGCCGACGTATCACATCCAGGCAATGAGTACTGGACCACAGCACATAAACGCACCGCATGCTGGAAACAGCACTGGACCACAGCACATAAACGCACCGCATGCTGGCAATGAGCACTGGACCACAGCACGCTGACGTAACACATGCGGGCAAAGAGTCCTGGACCACAGAAAATAGACGCACCGCATGCTGGAAATAGCACTGGACCACAGCACGCCGACGCACCACATGCTGGAAATAGCACTGGACCACAGCACATAAACGCACCGCATGCTGGAAATAGCACTGGACCACAGCACATAAACGTACCACATGTGGGCAATAAGTCCTGGACCCCAGCACGCCGACGCACCGCATGCGAGCAATATAGGCACTGGACAGAAACATGTGCAGCGAGCGACAGCCTCGGAAGATCTTTCACACGCGCGCCTTTATGCCGCGAGAATGCATCAGAATATTAGATTGGGTGCCAGCCTTGTACGAGTACACTTCTTTAGAGATGCAGAAACCTTTTCGTGAATTCTGAATGACTACGGAACTTTTTGGCGCTGCTGGAATAGACAACTTTTTATCAGAAGCACTCCAAAAACCGTCCACTGGAATTTGACCATACGATAAGACAGAAATCGTTTCCACGCCGCACAGATCTGTTGCATCATAAGCCTTAGCAAAAAATTTAAGAGTTTGAAATTTTTCCAGTTATTCAAAACTTAAAAACATTGATATATACGAAGGCTTGTATTTTCCGAATGTTAAATAGTTTTTATAGACGATATTCTACTTTAATGTCAACACGCAGAACAATGTTATTCCGGAAAAATTCAGCACAAAATAACATGTGAAACAAGAAAATGTTCACCTAATTTTGTGAGCGACAGCGCAGTGGCTTTACTGACGCGTTTCATGTAGCGTAAGCAATTGACGTTCAACAAGAGCCCAGTATTAACTGATCGCGTCGTGGCCAGCGCCGTTTGCTGCAAACGCTCAGTAGTTTAACAGGCTCTGAAACCCTTACAATGAGTGTTAAAGTTTTGCCGCCAGCGTTATTGGATGTCAGCACAGGTCCCTGTTTTCATTTAATCGTCTACAAACAATGCGAGGAAGCGAGTGGTGCGGGGGCTGTGAATGTAGGCTTTAGCGCCATCGCTCAGCGAGGCGTGTCGCGTGTATATTGAATAAGCAGTCGGCATTATAACTCGACCATAATAATTTGTGAGCTGCACACAGGTGGGCTTGCGTCGATAATCATTTTCCGGGCTTTAGGAAGCTTTCCGCAATAATGAAGCTATTTTAGAGGCAGACATGGATGGTAAAACGGAGCGTGTCATTGCTTGTTCCAAAATAAGTTGGATTTTTTCAATGGAGAAAACATTTTTACGCAATTTATGAAATTGGCTTTAGTGATAATTAAAAATAAAATTTAAATGGATCTTTAAATTTAATAAAATTTAAATGGATCTTTCGAATAAATGTTTGCTGAACCTAGTGGAAATAATCCAAGTCAAACAATATTGCTTCCATTGCAATAGGAGATTCATTGCTTTTTCCAGTAACGCATTTATTCAGTCTAATAATGGATAACAAATAGAACAAAAATAGTAATGGAAGCCATTTCATCAATTTAAACAATTCAAATCCATTGGTAACAGTACTGCGCATATGAAAGGCTGCATATATACTTGGTAGACAGACAGCATGTCATTCCATGGCAGAGTTGCTGCTCCATAATCAACCCAGTAAACTAATATGCCGATGGCAGCCATTTTTTGGGATTCTGATTCAATTCTAATCACAGGACAACAACTCGCTTCCAGAAGGAGAATTTTCCATTGTATCCAACACAATGGCTAAAACTGAAATAATCGGGGAATGCATATATTGTGTTATTAAATGATGGCAACTCGGCATGAAAATCGGTAGATCTTTTAAGTATAAATATTTACGTTACATTAAGACAACGTCGGCATAACATTAATACACGAACTTCTGCTTGCGTTTAGGCTAGCAACAATTTTCATATTCGTCGCAGTTTTTAATTTTCTTCATGTGAAAGCAACTAATATCATTCAATATAAAAATATACGAGACAGCAGATCTCGAGTCCTCGATATATTTTAGGATTTGATGGGACTTATACATCGCCAAATACACACTGTTAAAATATAAAGATATTTAAACAACATATTATCTCCGTATGTTTGCTGTGATCCTAATTCGCTGTTTTACAAAGAGTTTGAATTTATATTCGAAGTTATGCATGGACTCGAGCGCGGGATGAGGCACTGGTTATACTTCGATTGCCTTGGCCAGATTCAGGGGTGTTCTGATTGCCAGGAAGAGATTGCCATCAATCTCAGAATAATTGAAAATCATTGCGGGGATTGCAATATTCCGCTTTGAGTTACGTGACTGATTGCCTGACTTGAGTGAAGTAATAGAACACATGAAAGAAATATCATGTCATCTGGGATACCGTGCGAGATTGCGTCGTTGCTATTGAAATAATTCGCACAGTAGAATTGTTATATATTGTATCTGAATGAGCTAGTTTCATATCATATTCATATAGTCTAAGTTTGAAGCGGAAACCTGGATGGAAAGTATATAGGTACTATATGTGTCTTGGAAAGCTTATGATCAAGTTTTGCCATCGAGGCCTCTATTGGTAATTTATAAAAGATAACATTATCTATATCGTTATTCGCTACATATATTAAGTTTATTCTTCGATCGAACATACTATGTTCCTGTAGTAATTTGAGTTCAAGAATATAGCATGAAATTCAACCACAAAGGACATTGAGTTTTTAAATGATTTGAGTAATCGTTTATTAAGGATTATTTTGACTTCGTTTACTTCAATTCATTACTGTCATTCGACTTCCAATTATCAATTAAATTATTGAATATTCGAGTAGATGGTGTATTTTTGAGTAAATTTTGTAACGGAGCGATATTAATAATAATAATAGATTTGAATGTTTTATCTGAGATTATTTGCGCTATCTTCTTATAAAAAATTTCTCGCCACTATTTTCTCGAAAAAAAACAACAACAACCGTTCCAAAGAGTTTGTGGTCGTTGATCTCAAATGCGTTACTGAAGAAATAATTAAAAAATTTATATCCTGTTCTAATTAATTAAAAAAGTGATCAAGACTTCTAAATACTAAAAATTTACAGTTGCACATTATTTACTTCTGAATGTTAAGGCAAAAATAGATTTTGCACCACCTGCCAGCCTTATTTCTATAATTGAATCGCAAGCTTTTCTTCGCTGTGTGATGACAAAGTTAGGAACTTAGCGAGCGTGTAAACAGATTAGAACTTTATAGCTTCTCTTAAGTTCCGAACTCGAGTGAGTCGCTGCTTTGGGGGAAACATAAGTTTGGAGTTTGGGACATTAATTTGTTTGGATATTTTAAATGCATGGGGCCACCCGAAAAAGTTAGTTTAATGCGAGGTGAACGTTGGCGAGAAATGGTGAAAACCATAATGTGATGTGAGGGAAACGTTATTGTGATGTGAGGGAAACAGTGTGATTTGAGGGAAACGTTAGTGAGATGTAAGGAAAATGCTTAGTGTGAAGTAAGAGAAACGTCAGTTTGAGGTGAGGGAAACGTTGGTTTGATGTGAGGGAAACGTTGGTTTGATGTGAGGAAAGCGCTTGTTTCATGTGAGGGAAGCGCTTGTTTCATGTGAGGGAAGCGCTTGTTTCATGTGAGGGAAGCGCTTGTTTTATGTGAGGGAAACGTTCGTGTGATGTGAAGGAGACGTTAGATTGATGTGGTGACCTCGGGGGTGGCCATTAAATTGAAACATTAGTGGTATGTGTGGTAAACATGAGGGAAATCTGAATTTAGAAAATTTCATTTATTCATAATTTTTTGAAGTTTCATTTCATGAGAAGATATTTTAAGAGATCGCCGTCTCCATGCGGGTATTTATTTTTCGATCTAATTAATGAGTGGAGGATGCAAGCGTTCTGAAGAAAATGAGATTAAGGATGATGTCTTCTCTCTAATCGAATATCATCCGATAAATTACGTTTCCAACCAAAATGTTTATGCCATTTACGCACGTATTACAAATCCACTATTATCGAAAGTATATTTTAGTTTCTTGAATTTAGTCACTTAGTTTAGTTTTTCGAATTTAGTATTAAATATCCTACCGGCTTTGACAGGAACTTTTTATTCGATCAGACGAGTTTAGTTGCATGTGTCTACATCCTCAGACACAAGATTCAGCACAAGCGTTGATAAATATTTTGGAAATTCTAGGTAATGTAAGCCTAAGTAACGAAACTTTTATCTAAAAATTGGTCCGACAAGTAACCTGGTCCGGAAAGGAAGGAAAACTGCGCTCATGATAAACTCAAAACTCGAGCAACGGTCTCGCCGGATCGACAAAACTCGGTCGAACAAAGGAGCCGACAGCAAACGCCGGTCGTAGCAGCGCGAAAAGAACGAATTTGCTCGCGCGGAAGCAAAACAAGGCGTATTTTGGGCGCCTTGGAAACATCTAGGAGGAAACTGCGTGGGAAGTTATGAGGTCTCCAACCGGTGGTCCTAAAATTGACACCACGATTGTCCCACTTGTGAGGTGAATATCGAACTTTTCAATAGGTGTCAATTGAGGGTTCAGTACAAGCACAGGCTCAACAAGAAGCAAAATTGAGTTATGCATCGGCTATGCGAAATATGTCATATTCGGGCACGAGCGAATAAAAATATTTCCACAAAGCTTCACGGCCATCATTTTTCTTCATCATTTTAGCGCATTTTCTCATTTATGGAAAAAATGTCTTTTTTGTGCTTGTCATGTCCGTCCGTCTGTCTGTCCGTCTGTCCGTGACTTCACGTTTTAGTCGACGAGCAAATGCGTTCTCTGTCACTCATTGCAGTGAGTACCGAGTTATATTTTTTATTCATTTAACTGGGAATTGTGCTGTTTCTTCTTATTCGCAGAATGTAAACCGAGAGTAATTAGAAATTTTTACGCGTAAAAAGTAAACTGTTCTGAATATTTGAACATTCATTGGTCGTATATCTTCACAAATCATCCCATGAGTCCTAAGAAATTATCAGTTTGATGAAATTAAACTTATAGTTCATCGTTGTAGCCCCCGTGCCGAGCAAAATAAATTTATTGTTACCCTATTTCGACATATCTGCACTCGCGTTTTAATGAATTTCACTCTGGATGAGATTTCTTGAATAAATAAATTTTCGATGAATGACTCGTGCTTACGAGCGCTCATGAGAGTTGAAAAGTTGCGTGCGGAGAGCACATTAGCCGCACAGCAGCACCGCTATCATTTGGCAGCCGCTGCTATCTTATACGTAGCTGCTATCTTATACGTAGCTGCTATCTTATACGTAGCTGCTATCTTATACGTAGCTGCTATCTTATACGTCGCTGCCATCTTATACGTCGCTGTGAACACTATTATCCTCTGCAACATTGACTTCTAACGAGCTAAAGCCGCACTGAATTGAATAGTTTATTGTTATCAGACTCGTCAAGGAATGAACGGCTTCTCCAATTACAAAATAATTTTGTGGTCTGCAGGAATTTGTCTCGTATTGATTTATGAGGTGAATGAATTTGATCGTTCTGGGTCACATCATCATTCTAAAATAGAGGCGTTATTTACTAAAAATAAACAGTAATGCTGAGAGACTTTTGTTGAGGCAGTGAGTGAAAGCAAAAATATGTAAAACACTCATTTTTTGAGGTAAAAAATTCTTCTTTGCAAAGAATTTTATCTTGATTATTCATCTCATATATAGATCACAGGATAGAAATTTATCATATTATGATTCTCGTCTGTTTCTTGCCCAATATTTGTTGGAGTTATTCATGTTTCATTGAATAATATTTCGCTATTACCCAAGGGAGCACAAAGTTTCTCTTGCAACCGAGACTTGTGTGTTCTACAACGTTCGTATAAGAGCAGTATTATGTTGATAAGTTATTGAAGCTGCAAAGTTAGGCTATTGGAGAGAATTCCTGTATGTATCCGAAAAATAAGAAAGTTAGTTAAGAGTTTTTTTGTGTGCAGGCTATGCTGTTAATGGCGCAGTGTTGTGTTTGTGCAGGCTATGCTGTTGACGGCACATTATTGTGTTTGTGCAGGCTATGCTGTTGACGGCACATTATTGTGTTTGTGCAGGCTATGCTGTTGACGGCACAGTGTTTGCTGTGTTTGGTCGGAGGTCTGAGCAGCGCTGCAGGGCGGGACGGCTGGGTTGCTGATCAGGAAACTCAGCTGGGCTCCGACTCGTGGCCCGGCAAAGGCTGGACTCAGGTGGTCGAGCTCCAAGACACTCGTCATGCCAAGAAATGGAACAAATTGGGCAAGCTCTCATCCCCAGAAGTCTTTGGAAATGAGGAAGAGTCACCGTCCAATGGTGACAAAGTCAATAGAGTTAAAGATAAGGCAGGTGGAAGCGATGTCAATCAGATTTCTAAAGGCACCAAGGCGTTGCCTGAAAAAGATAAGGATATTGCGACCGGAGGGATCGATCGGGTAGAGAATACCCTCACTACCGTCGCAGTGAAAGACATTCTGGGTCCTGGAATGGGCGGCTCTGCCGTGCAAGGAATTGCCGATAACAGAGTGCAGAAATTTGCGACCGAGCCGGCCCCGCAAACGGCGGTGGTCGGATCAATCGTGGTGCTTCCGTGCCGGTGAGTTTGCCCGTTACTGGAATTCAATAGAGAAATTTTCTCGCATGTGCACTATCCGGTTAAGATTTTCAACGATATTCAATACGTTTAGAGTGAATTCAGTATCAAATCCTCAATTAATTTACAAATTTATCATCTCAGTTTCGAAAAATGTTCCCTATAACGATTTCGAAATCTGGTTTCATTTGGATATATTTAATCAGCTTTATTTATCAGCTTTATTTAATCAGCTTTATCAGCTCATTTCCCAAAAATTTCAATGATAATCAAAATGTTTTCAAAAACAATAAAGTTTGTTATTTTCTTATCTGCAGGGTCGTCAATAAAGTAGGCCAACTTCAGTGGACCAAAGACGGCTTCGGCCTCGGAACAGAGCGAAGTCTCTTCGGCTTCTCGAGATATTCCATGATCGGCGCCGACGATGAAGGTAATGGTTATCTTATCGATAATGACGCAGCGTGATAAGGGAACTTTGCAGAAACGAGTGTTTTTACTCTGCATGAACCGCTGCCTTTCCAAACTGTTTAGAAGTAATGTAAGCACGAACTGAGCTATTAAATTCATGCAGGAAATCAAAACATTTCAGTAACGACGACGAAGCTTCATTGAAAGGTATTATAATTTTTTCGAAATTAATGTAGTTATTTTCCAATAATTGATGCATTTCGATTAATCCATCTATTTTTTTTTTACTTAAAGATAATAGTAATCATTCACCCACGGATCTTATTTATTTATACACCGGAATTCTTTTTTGGCACGAATAAAACTGGGTGTTCCCTAAACAATACCGATGAGCAGAGCGTATTTTAAAAGATTTTTCACTGTTCCTGTTCTTGGTGTAAAATATATTCGCCAGTTCACAGAATTCGACGCCCAGATGTTCGCTGTAGAGCTCTGCGGAGGGCAGTCTGGCGGGGCTGTCCTTGATTGCAGGAAAGCTACAAAAAAAGGAAAAAATCGGCGTTTCGGTAGCTTCTTTTTACGATTTTTTCGACCAAACTTAAAAAAAAATATTTTTGTTGCTTTACTTCTATAGTGCGCTCATTGTACGAGGTTGAAACAGGAATTGTGCAATGCTACTGAGAATTTAGCTTCAAAATTAACTTTGGCATCCGATTATAATGTTGTCCATTAATTAGTACCATGAATAAAAGTTCATGATACTAATTGAAGTTGCACAGAAAAGAGCCTATCATGTTTTAAGTTTTCAAATTTTCACAAAATATAACGAATCAAAGTGATTCATTTTCTTAATTTTTATTGTTTATCATGGCTTACATTGAAAATGTTGTATATGATATCGAATTTAAAAGTGAACTATTTCTTTTTAATTCACTCGTAAAAAATCAAACAGTTCATGGTACTCTTATTGCAACTTATTTTTAACCTAATACTTCGAAAAAATCACTTGCTCCTGTTGAACCTCCCGCGCAGATTAAATCTATACGTGGAAATTTGTCGAGCACAACTACGGTGATGTCCGTTAATTTTTAAGCTCGTTCTCTTTGACAACTTTAGGCGACTTCAGCCTGCGCATTCAGCCCGTGCTGCTGGAAGACGATGGATTCTTCCAGTGCCAAGTATCGGCCAGTGACGGTGTTCCAGGCATAAGGTAAAACTCTGGTGGTAAATATCGTAATTATGTACATACAGGAGTATTAAACTATATTGCCTGACGTAACAGGAAGAAACAGCGCCTATACAGTACTCGGCACCCGATATTTGAATGTATTGCCGGTCCAGATGTGATTCTTAATGAATTTAGATTCAAATGTTGACACTATAATAGGTTCTACAGCCCTCAGAACGGAAACTGGATACCTTAAACAGCTTATTTTCTGCTATTTACGGCGTTTGCATACCTCGATAAAATTCCGTCACCATGCAATCTTGAAGAATTTAGCATGCGAATTGTATGCATGATATTGCTAACAAAAAGTCCCTAGAAGTGAACGTATAATTTTGAGCTCGTGTCTCTGTCCCGGTACGCAGGACGAAGACCGTGCATCTTCAGGTCTACGTGCCGCCAGACCCGCCCGTGATCAGACCCAAGGTCCTGGACAGCACCGCCGGTCTACTCACGACCATAGAGTGCACCAGCAAGGGAGGGAAGCCGCCGCCCGAAGTTAGTCAATAGGCGCGACTAGGCTCAATTAGGAGCAGCTGTAGTCGTCATGTGCATATGTTAGAACTTTGATTTAAAACAATTTCAATATTTATGAATAATTCAGTAACTATGAATAATTTTATGTTTTCATTATAAACAATTAACAAATGATACTAAATGATACTTGTATTCATCAGTATTAATAATAACTAATAATTTCGATAAAATAATAAATGTAATGACTAATTGAATATAAGAAAGACTGAGCAATGTTTTAACATAAATAAATTGCCACAATAATGCCGTTTTATCAGTTTAATCATCGCCTCGATGGCCATTGCATAAGACGATCTACATCAAATGACTGCTACTATACACATTATTATGTCTGCTATAAATATTCAATCAAAAATTATTACTGATCATTCCAATCAATCTCATTCCTGCAGATTCTTTGGGTGGACGAACGTCACCCACGTGAACCTCTCGGCCTCGGCGCCGAGACGACCATGAAACAAATGAGTGACAACAAGCGTGTCATCGTCACGTCGAAGCTGTCCTTTACGCCTCGCAGGACACATGACAACGCAACCATCTCCTGCCTCACCACCCACCAGGCGCTCACTTCACCGCTCTCCAGGTACGGCAATCATTTATAAGATCCAAAAATTTAGGTAACTCATAACATAAAATTTTTGACAACTTCCTATATCTTTTATGTAATTTCTTACCTAAAAATGTTAGTTACCTCCGTACAGGAAATTTTTGGTAACTTCCTATATCTTTTAGAAAACATCCTACACACTGTTAGAAAAAACAGTGAAAAAACGGTCCCACCGGCATCCTAGTGGCCGGTCGCAACGTGAAAATAAACTGTTTCGCCGTTTTTATCAGATGTTTTACGGATTTCTGGTGTTAAATTGGAATAGAAACAGTGAAACGGTGTTTCTTTTCACGTGCCGACCGGCCACTGAAACGCCGGTAATACCGTTAACGGTCATTTTTCTAACAGTGCAGATAATTTTATGTAACACCCTAAATTCTCTAGGTGATACGCTATATTCTTTAAATAACATAATATAATTTTTACGTTACCTCCCCATTATTTTTCAGGTATTACCCTATATTTTTTCGGTTGTAAAACCTCGCAATCAAAAACCTGCAAAAATTAGATAGTAAAATATTCATTCCTTCACCTGGACGTTGTAAAATATTTTCTATGGAAGTAAAGAGTCCACTCTGTAGCCCGCACGGTCCGTGCTCAGATGTTTCATATGTACGCGCGTCAACGGCTATGATTGATGAGGCTTTCGACATTTTCTGGATAGTAAAAAATGACCCAGTAAGGAGAGTCTTATAACACCATTAGGCTCCAAAAGTTTCTTTAACTCAGCTTGAAAGCATCTCTACTCAACTATCATGCAAGTTTATATCTTAGTACGCGGAAAAGTTGGTAGATACGAGTATCCTCGTAGTTTTTCTAAATGTTAGGCATTATTGTGTTAAAGTAAATGCAAAATCAACATTTATATGGCTACTTTTGTCTCAGACCCGTCAAATAAAAGCGTATTGTTGTTGGTATGCACGGGAAGTGATATTTAACTACTTTACTTCTTCAGCTGCCCTTTGATCCTTGTAAGTGCAATGATTCGACAAAATTTCCCCATTAAGGGATTTTTTCATACTAAATCGTACTTCAGTTTGTGTAATCGTAATCGTTTCATTCCTAATCGTAAAAATTATACTTTTGTTGCAAGTTATGCGCGGTTTTAACTTCCCTTAGAAGTAATACCCAACTTTACTGCTCAGTTTATCGATTTTTTTTTTCAAACACAAGCCGGTAATGATTTTCAGAGTTCGTGGTTGAAATTTCTCGTCGCATTTTGAACTGACCGAGGAAAATTATTGCAAATTACACTCCTGTAAATTGATGCACGATAATTCATCTATCATTTACTCTATGTAAATAAGAATATAATTATAAAATAATTCATCTATCATTTACTCTACTCTTTACTCTACTTACTTTACTACTCTATAACTATTTCTTCTCACCCGTGACGCGCACAGCTCAGTAAGGCTGCGCATCAGGTACGCGCCTGAGGTACAGGTCGCGGTCACGCCTGAGCGCCTGGTCGAGGCTGACGACGCGCGCCTCTCCTGCTCCGCCGTGGCCAACCCGCCCAAGCTGACGTACAGGCGAGTTCAATCATATCCTACATTAAATATAAGCTCTATACTATATTTCCGCAGGGACCAACCCGCCCAAGCTGACGTATAGGCGAGTCCATTCATTTCCTACGTTAAATTTTAGCTTTATATAATATTTCCGCAGGGAACAAGCCACCAAGCTGATGTATAGGCGAGTTCATTCATTTCCTACATTAAATATTAGCTCTATATAATATTTCCGCAGGGACAAACCCACCAAGCTGCCGTATAGGAAAGTCCACTCATTTCTCAGCTACAGCAATTTTCGAGCTATCGAATGAGCAGATCGGTACAATAGTTAAATTTTTATAAATATACAAGCAAGTGTAATTTTTAATATATTATATGATTTCCCTGAAATTAGTATAAAAAAATCTTTAATACATTTTTACGATAACTTTCATGATTAATTGTTTAATCCTATATATGCTGCGATAAAATTAAATGCTGCAATGCAAGTTTCCTGTTTTAAGGCCATTCAAACAATTTCATTTCATGTATACCATTGAAAGGGCATAGAACATTAAGGGGTCATGGCAGCCGATGAAAGAAGTATTTAAACAAGCAATAGAAAATGTATGTATCGCGAATACTTGGATAGGTAACTTAAGATAATTTTCCATTCGTTTCGTATGTTAATTGATAGAAAGGTGAACAAATATTTTCTCCTTCCATAAATATCAAGTTCAATAATAATTTGGAGAAATTTGAATTCAGTTCATAACGGTTTATATACCACATTAAATGCTCAAAAAAGCAGTGCATCAGCGGCTAATTATAATCATCAAACATGAATGACCACGCTAATCAATACTTTGGCACCTTCATCACCCATATCTACAGTAACTGAAGACAACCTATGCAATGTGATGCGTTTTGGTGATACATTTAGACAAAAAATTAGATTGATTGGTAAATTCAAATAAGCATGTACCCAGAGTTAATAGAATAAATACTGAATTAAATAATAAAACTTATTAAAATCCCGCTCAAATGTAATAATAGTTGTGGAAAATAACAAATTTCATTCAATCAATCATTTGCTTCTTAAATTTTGTAATTTATCACAATCTTCACGCAATTCGTACCAACTCAAGCACAGTATTAGGCCTCCTGTGATCTTAAAATTTGACTTTTGCTGATAGGAATAATGAAGTAACTTGTGTACGGAACAAGCGGCAAAGATTCGTACGCGTGCAGTCATATCAGTAAGATTATTAACAAAATAATTGATATTCAATCACATTAAAATTAATGTCCAAGCGCCAACGATTGAAAACCGTGTTAATGGGGAATTTTATTGCCGAGCCAGTCTCATAACTTACCAGCCGCCCTCTGTTATAAAAATTCTCATTGCAAGATATAAGTTGTATTCAAGCTACTGCATGAGCCCGAAGTCGAATGTGGTTTTTAACCATCACCTGTGAATTATGGGCTTCTAATTAATGTTACTCGATGAAATTACTTCGTCATCACAAAGTGGACCGATTTCCTTAAAATTTGTTAAAATTTGTTTGAACAGATGGTACCACAACAGGATGGTGGTGGAGAACCAAACCTCTCCAACGCTCCTACTCCACAAGATCTCGAGAGCCATGCATCAGGATACCATATCTTGCGAGGTGTGCATACACAACACCATTGTGATAAATATTTCTAATTTGCTTATATTTAAATTAATTTTAATAATTAAGCAGCTTCAAACGATTTGGAGCTTCTTTTTGATAGATGTGAAATATTTTTTATATTTAATTTTGGGTGACTTATAAGTACCTACATGTTTATTGCGTTGTAGTTCCGATATTTCAAGGGCTAAAGAAAGTTTCACATAAAATCCACTTTAATGTCATTTTTTCACTAATTTTTCTGCATAATGTGCAACCTAATTAAACTTCACCGAAATTTTAATTTTGCTTTGAGTAACACCCAGACCAACTTACTGTTTTGAAGCGCTGAGTGCCGTACGTCGAATAAAAATGTCGTTCTTCCATCTTAAGGTCTCAAATGAAGTCGGCACATCAAAGAAGACTCAAAGCTTGCTCGTCAGGTTTGGTCCCGTTTTTAAAAGTGTGCCCCAAGACGCCGCAGCTGAAATGCAAAATGAAGTTCTTCTGAAATGCGACGTTGAGTCGAACCCACCGCCCTCGATTGTATGGTTGCAGGATGGGTCGGAGAAGGTGAGGCTGGCCGATAGAAAAACCTCCCTTTTTTAATATGAATTTCCCATTACTGGAGACATGACACTGTTTTTAAATAANTTAAATTGAGTTGACTTTCATTTATTTTGCTTAGAACCTCGTTCAATAGCAGGAATTTCTTTATCTATCACTGTATATGCATGTTTACAATGGTGGAGACGCAGCCTAAGACGAGCGATGTTTTTAATATTGCTGAAGTTAACGATATCCTAAAATGTATCTCCAAACTTATTAATCTTCACAGAGCATACAATCTTTGTGTACTCCAAACTTATTAATCTTCACAGAGCATACAATCTTTGTGTACTCCAAACTTATTAATCTTCACAGAGCATACAATCTCTGAGTACTCCAAATTTTTTAATTTTCACAGAGCATACAATCTTTGAGAACTTCAACTTATTAATATTCAAGGAGCATACAATCTTTGTGTACTCCAAACTTATTAATCTTCACAGAACATACAATCTATGAGTACTCCAAATTTTTTAATTTTCACAGAGCATACAATCTTTGTGTACTCCAAACTTGTTAATCCTCACAGAACATACAATCTTTGAGTAGACCAGACGCACGGATTTAAACCCAACAAAGACCAGGGCCTATACTTTCAAAAAAAGTTAAGAGATCGTAAGTTCATTAGCCAATCATTGGCGGCCTTTCGAGCAAAATCCACCAATCATAGACAAGAAAATAGAGCGTAAGTACTTACGTTCACTTAGCCAGTTTTGAAAGTATGGGCCCTGGAATATAATTTTATGGCCCAGGTGATCGGGACGGGGCCCGAGTTGCGCGTGGTGGTCGGGCCAAGCACGACGGGGTCCTACCGCTGCGTGGCGAGTGTGCGGGACCGCGACCTGCAGTTCCCGGACCTGGTGGGGCGCATGCGGGTCCTCGTCAAGGGCCCGCCGACCATCGTCAGCGCGGGGGAGCAGCTGGGCACCCCTGGGGGGACGGTGACCCTCGAGTGCAACACCGTGTCTGTGCCCAGCCCCATCAAAGTCACCTGGACCTACAAAGGAAGAGCTATTGATATAGGTGAACAATAGTTGAATAATATACTCGTATATTGCAATGAGATTAATTCTGACCTAAATAGGAATAGCTATTGATATAGGTCAGTAATTACAGTATGTAATTTCAATATCTATTAATGGATAAAAATACTTCTCTGGTCTTCAATAAATTTTGTTTAAAAGCCAAATTCTGAAATCCTATTCTATAATCATATTATATACGTATCTGCAGTAAAGCTCAGGCTTGATGTGCGATTCGAGTAACAATCGATATCCAGCTCAGAGATTTTCCAGCTCTGGGTTCAACTTTTGCTGAATTGTATAATTATATCATAATATACTATTGGAATAAAATCAATTCTAGCCTATAAAATATAATTGCTAACCTACATTGATATAGGTAATCAGTTATACCAGCATTTTCAATTTGAATAAATTCTATATAAATTCTGACCACTGAAGGAAGAGATATTGTTCAAGTTATGGAATTTTTTCGGGATTTACAATTGCGATTTGTGTATAGATAAGTAGATCATATGGTCCATTCTATTCAAGTGCAAGACTAAATACCGCAACGGATTAAAGCTAAAAACTGATTACCATAAATTCTATAAATGGGAACATCTCCAAATGGGACCTATCGTATAGTTGAAGGATAGTATTGAAACTTTTGACAACAGTGCATTCGAAAACCATGAGCTCCATTGAACTTAATGTATACATGATACATTAAAATTAATTGTGAAGAAAGCATAAAATCTTCCGACACTACACCAATAAGTTTGTTCGCTTATTGCAAGAATAGTAGGGCCATTGATGTCATTAAGCACTCAATTAAGGTTTGACACACCTAATAAACATTTAATATTGGACGTATTAATATTCGATATTCGACGCAAAACAATTGGAAAATTCGAGTTGTTGAACTTTGAAAAACATAATATAACAAGAAGAATTTTCAGTGATAAGTATAAAACAATACGAAGGACGTCCTGTGATAAGTGTAACACAACTCGAAGATTGTATTGTGATAAATGTAATACAACACGAAGATTGTATTGTGATAAGTGTAATACAACCCGAAGATTGTATCGTGATAAGTGTAATACAACCCGAAGATTGTATCGTGATAAGTGTAATACAATATAGGAAGAATGTTCCGTGATAATTGAAATACAATACGAAGATTGTATTGTGATAGATGTAACACAATACGAAGAATCTTCTGTGATAAGTGTAATACAATAATACAATACGTGGAATTTCTTGTGATAAGTGTAATACAAGACGAAGAATGTCCCTTGATAAGTGTTATACAATACGAAAAATGTCCTGTGATAAGTGTAATACAACATGAAGATTGTATCGTGATAAGTGTAATACAATACGTAGAATTTCTTGCCTATGCAGAAGACCCTCGCTATGAGGTGAGAGAGCAACAGCGGGACGGTGGGCTGAAGACGATCCTCGTCATCCACGACGCCGACCAGACGGACTTCGGCGACTACAACTGCTCGGTGGTGAACGAGTACGGCGTCGCTAGGAAACTCATACGACTCAACGAGGAGAGTAAGTTTTATTCAAGTTATCTGGTGAGCCAGAGAGAATAATTTGGTTCATAGGAGTTATATGAGTAGGTTGTTGTAAGCGGTTTATTGATGTACTGAAATATAGTGTATTTATGAGAAGAAAGTATGTGAGGATTATTGAGATTAAATGGGTTCAAATGAGTTATGTGAGCGGGGTGTTGCAAGTGGTCTATTGCGGCACAGAAATTAAGTGGATTCAGGAGAGAGAAACGAGTGGGGTGTTGGATGCGGTCTTTTGAGGCAGAGGGATTAAATGGGTTCGTGAGAGGGCAATAGGTGGGGTGATTCAAGCGGTCTAATGAGGAAATTAAGTGCATGGATACAAGAGAGGGAAGTGAGTGGGGTGTTGGATGCGCAGTGTTGAGGCGCAGAAATTATGCGGATTCAAGAAATTCGCAGTCCACTATTTTTCATAAAAATATTGTAGAGATTCAATCCATCAGGGTACAGTCATGAGTCATATTCATTCATCGTCCTTCTGCTTCCTTTGATGGATTTTTATTATAATTTTTTATGATTAGCGTCAACTCTGAAGATAATTTTCTGCATAAGTTGAAATTTTCAATCAACTTGGTAACGTTGTCACGATGGATTTCATATAACAATATTATTTGCAATCAATTTTTTTAGAAGATGAAAATGTGTTTTCTTCATATGTTATCACGACATTAGATGAATGAGTTTAATATTTTTGTTTTTTTAATAAACACGTCAGCTATCGCCTTGTGTAATTTGTTCATACAATCAAAAATGCCATTCACATACCTTTTTATAAAATAGGGGTGATGAAGAAATATGTTTATAAAATTTATTAATCTATGCAATAAAGAAAATATTCTACCTCCATAGGTAGATCAATGACGAAATCGCTAGAAAATAAATCGATCAAATTCTATTAATTTCTCTAAATGATTTGAATGCATCATTGCTCTGCAATCAGAGCTCGGTCTACTGCTTAACAATAAAAAATTGGCGACTTGCTCACTAAATATTCAATAATAATAATAACTGACGACGTGCTCACTAAGGATCAAAACATTCCGTATGTTTACTGCCAACAGAATGTCTTACTATTTAGGTACTACCAATAGAAAATAATACTTGACGACGTGCTCACTGAGGATTGAAACATTCCGTATGTTTACTGCCAAAAGAACGTTGTGCCGCTGTTGCTGGTCATAGGGGGTGGAGGTGCACTCCTGTTCATCATTGTCGTCGCCACTTCACTTCTGCTTTGCAACAAGAAAAGCTCCAGAGAGAAAGGTAGAGTGGAATTTATTATGATACATTTTTATCTATAGGTTCGGAGAAAATGCAAACATTTTTCAAAATTTTTTCTTTAACGAAGTTTATTTATATTTTTTTTTATATTTCTGATATACATTTGTGTCGGTGGAAGTGTTGTGCATTTTAAACTTTTTACTTTCTATTTATTTCGAAAAACTTACATTCCTTTCATCGGAGAATACAAAGCCTTTCAAATCTCACCTCATAAGGAATTAAATGTGGTAAGCTATTACTTGGCGCTTCCCCCACGGTACGGTCGAAATTCCCCGGCACTTCGAACTCAAGCACAAATCATCCTATGTTGCATTGAATTTGAATTTAGATCCACACGCTGCATTTTGTTACAAATACATGATTGTGAATGTGGATTATTGCTTATATTAATTACGTTCTTTATTCGGTATTTTATATTTTACAACAACTTCTCGACAATTTCTGAAGCAATTTCTCTATTTTCCCCTCGTGAAGTGCACGATAAAGTCACCCTGGCGTCCGACACGGGAGCTCCTAACATGTACTCGGCCGCTTCGGACTCGCGGCTCGCGGACAGCATTCCGAACGCTTCAGCCTCGCTCACCAGACAGCAGGAGACAGCGCTAACGGCCCAGCCAGTCGAAGACACCTTGCTGGCCAAGAACAACGGCTTAAGAGTTACCAGGATTCGCGATGATGCGACTCTGGATCGAGAATCCATGTTTTCACAAGAAGCTTTGCACGAGGTAAGTAAAATGCGCCAATTTATATATATGTATCAAGTCCAGCGTTCGGTTAGAGTGATGGGAAATAAAATATATTTTAGTTGAAATACAGTCGAACCTATTTATTTCCTGCTACAAACATAGGTTTTTCAAACTCTTTTTGAGTAAGAGTAGCGTGCTCTATGATTAGGTTTAATCAACTAGAAACCTGCTACCGAAAACAAGTCTTGAAAAAAATGAGACTGAATTTCACCCTTATTGTCAAGTTGGCGTCCCTATTTTCTTCTCTCCCGTTGTTCTAAGCCATTAATGGCATAAATTCGAGATTGAAAGCAGAGCGAGCTGCTTGATGCCATCAAAGACCACACAAATTAGCAGTTAGCGCCCCTTTTATGAAGGTTATTACCTCTGGGTACCTCCAACATCTCCCTTGCTCCCAACAATTTCATAGAAATGGCCTATGAACGAAAAGTATTTTTCATGATATTGGGCAGCTTCAATGATTTCGTTCATTTCAAGGAATGATGTTACCTTCTAATTTCTATCCGGTAATTAGACGTAACTTTTTGTCAGACATATTCGCTCAAGAAAGAAACATCAGGATAACGCATTAGCCGGATTTTAAATGCTCTTGTATCTCTTGTCATGTATTGGAAAAACTGATAATCTTTGTGCATTTTTTTGAAGCTGTTAAAAATAAATCTCTGATGCACCATCATCTGCCTTCGCGTGGAAGCATTCATTCGCATGTGGTATCATTCACATACAATATAATCATTCGCTCACGAGATGATCAGTGCCACTTTATTAATCACATGTCTACATATTTGGAGTCATTTTCTGTTGGATGAACCATTAACTCATACGAGATCTGCTTTTCCCAATAAATAACTCTTTGAGTCAAAGATGATCCCTTCAGCAGCTAGCCTTTATATTTTATAAGTTTTAACAAATTATGTATTTTATATCATATTTGGTTTGCCTGCACAACCAGGAGGAATCGTCAGGCTTTTTGCCTCTGCTTGACGTAGCCCGACATGATCTTTCGAGACGAGGTTCGTTGACTGAGGCGCCCTCGAGCGGCGCTCCAGCGTTCCACATGACATCAGCAGTGACCAAAAACTCCATGGTTGGCTCGGAGCTCTGCACCCTCAGGAGGCATAACAATGGACCTGATCTCACCCAGCAATATCATAACGGAAGTCTTATGAGAAATAATACGGATAATTGCCGTCCCCTTGAGAGGTAAGGAAACAATTACGAGATGGCCTCGGTTCTTATAATGTAGCTTGCGGCAGAACAGATATCCGCCGACTCTAGCACAGCAGGATAGATTAATATCCATTTACTTAATTGCAGTTACCTTCATCTGAATAATTATTTCCGGTGTTTTGATATCACGTTACTTCATTTGACTTCAGGAACACAAATATTTTCTAGAAAAATTAGTGAAAAAATAAATAATAAATACTAATCGCCTTCCTTCTCCGTTTTGATAGCTGAAATGCCAAAATTAGATGAAATGCAACGAGCCGCTTTACGAAGTCTTCTCATGCCTTAACGAGAAAAATATTCATTTATTTTACATGCATTTATATTTCTCAAAAAAATTGTTCACATAGTAGTTTCAAAAGTTAATTATATTGTGAAAATGTTGCGTGCATATCACCCTAAACTGATATTAAGCTCTTGAAAATTATCGCTGAGAAATGTTGCATTAAAAATTCTGTTTCAATGAGTAGAGAACACTCAGCAAGCAAGAATATTTAACCTGTTTACAAATATTTCGCTAACACTGCTGCCAATTTTACGATTACATTAGATAGATTTGTCCCAAGAAAGTAAATTTTGAAGAAAAAGTGTCACGTGGTAGTTCACTTTTCCCTGGCAGTAATATGATCGTCACTCTGCAACTCATGATATGCAAATGTGGCCAATCTGCCATTAGGCTTGGCTTATTGCGACTTAGTGCTTGATAGTGTGCCACTTGACAACATACAGAGTCTGTATAGCTTGTATGTACACAATCTGCAGGGCTTGCAACCACCCGCCAATCTCGTTGCTCAGGGGATTGCATGTCACGTTGGTATCAACGTTTCAATTCCACGTCAATGGAGTTATGCTTTGAGAGGCTCGGCCGAGTCTGGCGCTGCAATGCAGTTCGGCGTTCATTGCAATAGACATTTATGTTAGCGGGAAATATTTCAGCGCTTTGAGATTTAGGAGTTTATTCCTTTCGGAAAATAAACTCTTTGATTGACAAATCGTTTAAAAAAACGATATGCATGATATTGAAATTTTTTTAAAAATTAGGTGTTGTTTTCATTATGGTTATGGGTATCATTTTTGAGCATTAACTTTATTTAATAAACATTACTGCATAACTCAACTTCTCTATGTCTTCCGTATTTATTAACAAAATAATATGTTTACATCTCAACATACGCGAACGTGATAGTTTTACACACTCATGCTATAAACATTGCAGTTACGATGTCGTTCGAGCAACGCACTCACATTTATTCAGTAATCATACTAGCATGCATTTAGTGCTCTAATTATGAATACTTCATTATTACATGATCAGTTGCCTCATCCAACAAATTTTATCTCACCCATCATTCGCTTGCTTCTAATCCCTACGTGTTTTTGTTTTCGCATTTCCTGAAGATATTAACTAAGATTTAATCCATTTATTCTCCTCCAAGATACTCCAATTATCCGAGTTACGCCGCTTCTCCCCCTCCTCCACCTCCGTACCCGAGACCGTCGCTCTCCACCAAAGCTGCTCCACCTGCTCCACCACAACGCACACAGGTGACGTCACCTCCTCCATCTCAACAGCCTGTGGAGAGCGTTGTGGAGAACATATCGCAGTGCAGCATCGGTGTAGACTCCAGTTATATTTTCTCGTCTGAAGCTATGATGAAGCCGGGCACACTAGTCTGACATCAGTAAATAAATCGTTAGTTTTACGTTAAATAATAGAGCAAATATTGAGCTGTGTTGGTAAGTGCTTATTCTTGAGACGGGTGTGCTCGTCACATATCAACATGAATAGAATTTTGTTGCGGAATAGTTTCTTCGAATAACTCAGATGGAGGCATTGATTCTCATTACTGCAAAGTTTAAGTGATTCGATTTGGAAAAAAGAAATTGATCATGATTTTGAATGCTCATAGAAGGACCCAGAGCGCAGGATGCGAAATTCGATATCACTTCTCATCTACTGAACGTAGAAAACAAAAAAGTTACTTATTAATTAAGCCCGTTCAAGTAAAGGTTGAAATCTATGCTCAGGAATTGCTTGGTCAAATATTAAAAAAAATATAATTTTTTTGCACCAACTATGGGTTTCTTAATTATAGTTGAAGCAGCATATTTCTCTCCGGACTCCACGAAAAGTTCATAGTTTCTTTTGAAACGATTTTTTAAAAGCACGGGGACTTCCGTTCATTTGCGTCATCTGAGCGGACGCGTCTATTTCCTCGCCTGAGCAGACGTCGAGCCAAACATCAGGCAAAGCGTCGCATTAAAAGCAAGAACGAACTCTTCTTCTTCATTTTGGTGCGAACAACCCCGCCTGAAAAATATGCATTGAGATTTGTGAATATATGTATACAATATTTAGTGACCGTTCGCTCGTTTCCTTCACAGGAAAACTGTCAATCATTTGTGTGAGACGGGGTAAGTTGTGTGAACGCTGAGTGTTAACATAATCGTCCTCCGTGTACATTCTGTAAATTTGAGATATTATGTGCAAATGAGCAATTGTTAATAATTAGCGAGCGTTTTGCTTACTTAGAGCTTATATATTGAATGAATACCTCAGATGAACTCTCAGTATTATGTTTGAGTGAAGGATCTTAGACAGTAAAGAACTTTACCAAATGCGTATCGAAATATCGTAAATATAAATCTCGGGTATTGTTAATAATCGACGAGGCGCTGAAAAACGTATCATATCATATCAACGGCCAAATATTTCATGATGATAAGAAATCTATTTCACACGAAGACATTTTTAGGCTAATTGACATCATATCAACTCTGGCGAAGAGTAATAGTAATGATCATTTATAAATTAAAGTGTTATGGACTTTATTTACTTTCTATGCTTCTATGCTCTTCTTCTAGATTAATGATGCTATAGCTCCAACGTAGCTATATTCATCTATTGAAGCTTCTTCTATCGAAGCTACATTAATGAGCTGAGCCGCAAAGTAAGTAACATATCACAATGTTTTGGGGAGGAGATGGGAGGCTATCAAAGTTGGATGACATCCAATCCTAACAATAGTAGCGCCCATATTTATAATTGCCCGATTTTCAATTTTGAAATGTAATGTAATTAAATGTGTATGGGGGATGCGACCCATGTAAGAATTTTAGCTTGAATGTGTATGCGACTTATTTTTATATGCGACTTGTGTATGGATTTGACTTGTGTGAATGCTCCTGGTATGTGAATGCGTTTTTTCCGTGAATGTGACGAGCGTGAAAGTGACTTGTGAGTGGATGCGACTTGTACGTGAATGTGACTAGTAGGTGAATGCGACTTGTACGGGAATGTGACTTGTGCTGAAAGTGACTTGTGCGGGAATGTGACTTATGTAGGAATGTGATTTGTGTGGGGATGCGACTAGTGAGTGAAGGCAACGTGTGCGTGAATGCGACACATGTTCGTGAATGCGACACACAACAAGTTGCGTGAATGCGACACACAACTTGTATGTGTATGCGGGTTGTGCGGGAATGCGACTTGTGTGTGAATGCTACTGGCGCAAAGAAGTGCAACGCATACACTGAGAGCGACTGTGATGACGCCGTAGCCACACATCGAGTTGGACGGTGTGAAGAACGGTCGATTTTTTTTTAATTTTTGAATAATCAGCAGCAAAACTTTCCTCAATAAAATTGCAGGATAGTAATTGAAATTAATCGACCATTTTTAGTTGATTTCAAATACTGTTGAAATTATTAATAAATGTCGTTTAATTTCTACTGCTTGAAAATATATAGGAAAGCAAAAAATTGGAAATGAATATCAAATGCTGTTGAAAGTTATTACAAATGTAATTTAATTTTTATTGCTTGAAAATTCATTGGAAAGGGGAAATTAAATAAATGACTGAATGATTAATGCTCGTAGCAAAGATAATCGTGTGATTTGCCTTATTTAAATACATCTCATTTGCAAGTTCATTCTTTTCAATAAGTTTGCAATGAAGGTTGATTCAAAAATTTACATATCATTCAGTTTTAAAAGTGAAATAATTAATGAAGTAGCTCACTTCAATGTGGCATATAATTAATCAAAATCATAATGAATTCATTAATAAATTCCTTGAAAACATAGGATCATCGTCTTAACTTCAAAAATTTTCGATCATTTTCTGTATCCATCCCTGTATGCAGAGATATCTGGAAAATTCAAGGATCGTCTCATGTTTCGGATTCGCTGACAAAAAAATAATTTGAGTTAAGAAATGAAAAGTTTTATTCATTATGACTATAAAATTGGCCTTAATGTTTTTCATTTGCTACTTTTTTATATAATTATTTTGATTAAAATTTCCTTTAAAATTTTTACTGAACAACGTCTACTCAAATATAAAAAAATTTACAGTAATTTGCTTAGGACTCCTAGGCGAATTTAAATCTCAATAACCCTACGAAAGAACAGATAAATTATAGTGACGAAGTTTTTACGAACAAATTTCCAAAGTGAAACGTTATCGTTCATTATGGTGTTTCTGTAACATTTTATAAAGGAATAAGTTCCTAAATAAGCGATATATGGTTAGTAAATTGGTGATGAATCGTTGTCCTGTAAATAAATACTGTTTGAGTGTACAGTATGTGATTGTAGAATAAAGTTAAGACTTTATTGTAAACTTGCCAACCTGAGATTCTAAGAGTTATTTGAAATTGGTTTGTATTTTTATAAAGAAAAATTGTCGATCTAATTAGACGGTGTGTTATATTATCCTGCAAATGAACATAATTTTATAGCCATTGAACTTTGCACATGTTCAACTGTATTGGGCATATCCTCAAAAATTTTTGTTGCTTAGTAGCAGAAAAATTGATCCTAGTATTTTTCAGATTTTGGAGGAATTCACTTCAATGGAGAATTAATACAGCAATCGTTCTTATATAGGCGCAAAGGTGTCGGAATTTGCTCCTGTTAGGAATTTATGTACGATCTTTCTAGTGTAGAACGAACAGAAGTTGTTCAAGTGATGAATGTGCAGGAGCCCACCAAAATTCTCCCTCCCTCAGGAGCAACTTGCATTCATGTCGACAAGTCTTCAGTGAAGCTTGTTTATTAGGGAAGCGTGAGGACAGAGCTACCTCTTGAGCTGCCAGAAAAGCTACCGCGTTGGCTGCAGTCATAAACATAAATAAGAGAACAGACGTAAATAAAAGTGAATAAAAACACAAATGTAAATAATAGCGCGACGGATCGGAAAGCCTGAATGATGGCACTGTTTTGATGCCACTCGCGCCGCATTATGACTCCCTGGAGAAAAGTTCTTCGGAGTTTTATGGTGACATGAAAAGCGTTATGTGCGCCGGCTTCTACAAATCACTTTAGAAACTCGCTGAAATGTCGGAATTTGCATCCAAAGACAGGGAAAATTTTGACGTATGGCGATTTGCGTTTCCTCCAACGTGCTTTCAATATCATATTTCTAAGCTAATGTAACATCGTTTTGAAAAATGTCCGTGCAATGTCGATTCTTTGACTCACAATGCGGTTACGTTTTCATGTTTTAAAAAATTAATAGAACAATAGATAACACATTAATTATCCGTTTAATTTACCTGAACAAAGTTTACTTAGTTAAACACCATCTTTAAACCATTCCAGGTTTCAAAATCAAATCGTTAACTCAGTTAACTTTAATCATCCTAAAATATTGCACGCGTCCGTTAGCTCCAAACCTCAAACTTAGTTTCACCTTCCTCTTTTGTTAGGAAAAACGTCGTGTAACTGCGCCCACCATTTTCTCGCTATCAAAACGTTGCGACTGGTGCTGGTGGTTTTTTCGTTGTTTTGGCAATAATTTAGGTCACCTCTGTCTGTCTGAAAGACGACACACGACAGCAGCGTTGAATTATGGCTCAGGATCGTTCTTTTGGCTGGAGAATTATTGCAGACTCAAAAGACTAGGAGCTTCGAGACGCTTCTGCACTCGCCAACCGTCACAAATGTTACGGTGCCTCGGTCATGATGAAGCGGTCATTGGGTGTCGAGATATTTCTGATTTTCGTGCAACGATTCACTTCCTTTACAGCAATTAAAAGAATCCAATCAATATATTGGTAAAAATTTGTAGAACCTCAACGTTCCACATCAATGTTGGGATGTAGCCTCCGCGTAAAACGCCCACTGTAAATTGTATGCAATTAAAATTAAAATATTAATTGAATTAAAATTAAGTTATCGAATTTAAAAGCTTAATGTAACTTTAAATAAGGTTTATATTTATTATATTATTAATTACGCAACTTTAATCTTCAGCAATCAAAATCAAGTCTAACATTTGTTTTAAGTGCAATCTTTGAAGAAATAATTTCGTAAATCGTTAATTATTCATTCTAATCATTAGTCGCAAATTTTATTCGCGTTTAATGTAATCCGGGATTTACGAAGTTCATCGCAGTGGCAAACCTAATCAATTTTAAATTAACGAAGGTGAAATCCTAAAGTGAATTCCCAATAGTATTCAATGAACTGTGGTATCGTCTTGTCACCTCGATTCATTAAGTTCATTAGCGAGCGCTCGTTTAATTGAATTAGGCGCAAAGGTGAGACAGTTTACCTCCCGCGTTTAGTCCCGGCTAATGAAGCAAACTTTGTAGGACATTAACGCTTTTCATGAGTGAATTCACACCGAGATGTGCTCAGTTCCTGGTGTCCACATCATAATCAAGGTGATTTGTCCGAGTTTCCCTCTTAATTAGCTTTATTAACTTGCATTAGTTTGAAAATTAGTCTATTGTCTCAGGAGAGAATTATCATACGCTGCATCGCAGAGCTCCAGGTTGCCTCTAAATGAGAAGTGCTACGCGCGTACAAATATTGCTCTTCAATCTGCTCGATGTGGTCGGAGTACTTCTACTAATTATGAATAATGACGAATTACTGGAAATATTTAGAGCATTGCTATTATCAGAGCGTAAAGATGTTTATATATGAGCTGTTAAAGCAGTTTCGAAAATAGTTCTTTTATTTTAATTTATGAAGAATGCGTAAATCAATTGCTTCACTTTTACTGAATTTAGGATTGGCCCTTTTATCGTTTAATAATCATTCAAATGGTTATTATTTTAATGAGGATTAAGGAGGTTGGAATGAGTGAGGATAAAAAGACTGAAGGCGTGAAACACTCAATTTTTAAATTATGAAAAATGAAAGTATTTCGTAAATCATGAACAATAACTACCAAACCATCGTAACAGCACATAAAAATCACTGACATAGAATAATAACTACTTAACCATCGTAACACCACACAACAATCATGGACATATAATAATAATTACCTAACCATCGTAACACCACATAACAATCATGGACATATAATAATAACTACCTAACCGTCGTAACACCACATAACAATCATGGGCATATAATAATAACTACCTAACCCTCCATGAATTTCTCTAGTCAGTAATGCGGCCGCTGCCATACTGGCGCTGTCGAGTATCGCTATGCTGGGTTTTGTTCATGACATGCTAGCAATTTAGGTTTTTATGCCAACATTCTTCAGTGGAGGGGCGAGTTTTGGCGCGCTCCATTCTAATTACCGCCGCCATCAGCAATGCGGATATCGCATGCAGCCAGCGAGCCGGCAAACTCATTTCCGGATAGCTTTGCCTCCAAACGAATTTCTCGCCTCCGTCCGGGATAATCGAACGCGACTGTCCTCTTGCCGCTTCTCTTTGTCTCTCTCGTGTGGGGACAGCACGCAACGGACAAGAGCTTTCCTAACTGCAAACGAGGCTTTAGAATCTAAGCGAAAACTGAAGATGAATATTAAATTCTGGTTACTTTACGACTGAAGAGTATTAATATCAGACGAAGTATTGGATTTTTTACAAGCAATGCTCGCATGTCAAAAGTAAGGAGTGATGTGCTTGATCGTCTACAAATGTAATTTCTTTGCCAACTAAACGTCAAGAACGTTACAACAATAATTTTTTAAAAAATATAAATAAATAATCAAAAAATCATTAGTGAAAAGATCGTATGATATCATTTACTTATATGATTTCGTATTGTTTTCACCAGGTCATAAAAAACGGCCTGGAGGCTTGAATGTATGCTGTTAGGCGTCAGTCTCCTACAGCGCTGGACTGACTGTGGCAGTTCTCATTTAGCCATATTTTTTTATACTACGAAGTAACTGAAATATAACAGAATAAAATTTCCCGGCGTTTATGTCGCCCCAAGGCTAAGCTTCTTGCTCGCTTTGGACTCTTTACAAACGCCACAAAAATTAGGATCACAGTATTGTTTTTTATGACTCAATCCCCGTATCTTTTAGCTTTGGGTTTTAAACTTTAGCTTTCGAATGCCTTCAATCGATCGCTTTCGCGAGATTTTGAAGCGAGCATCTGCTCGCTTCAAGAGTAGAGTTTTTCTCTTAATTGTAACTCCCTATAAATGTGAGATTGAATTGAATGGAAAGAATATCTC
This sequence comes from Hyalella azteca, assembly GCF_000764305.2. Classification (NCBI taxonomy): domain Eukaryota; kingdom Metazoa; phylum Arthropoda; class Malacostraca; order Amphipoda; family Hyalellidae; genus Hyalella; species Hyalella azteca. Next base: position 55,450 of record NW_025939888.1, on the reverse strand, counting down.
GCAAATCTAGAGATTTATCATTTTGAAGCTGTACAACGGCTTCAAGGCGGTATAAAAAGATGGATGTATGTTTGGAAAAGAACGCGAATGAGATTTGAATTTTTTTATTTGCCACCGAAATATTCTGGGCAATGGCAGATAAAAATCAGATTTAAATACATTGGATACAGCGAGCTACACATAACCGTCTGAGAATGAACACATAAAAACTTTAATCACTTTCAGAGATAGTAGACGTACCATTATTCCAGGACAACCTTCTTCAGAGCTTGAAAAAATTATATCCATGGAAAGTAATTTTTAACTAAAATTTAAATCAGTCGCTATAAGTTCTCTGTATGACTGTAAAATTTATCATAGATAAGAGCGTTTCTCCATAGATTGTCATAATTACTTTTAACTTGATCGATCTGGTGAATTTAGTCTAGCAAAGGAAATTTCGCCAGTTTCGATCCCGGCGTTAGAATTACCTTTCTTATTTTCCATTTCCACTTCGAAGTGCTCATTCTGCACGCCAAAAAATTTTTTTAACCAAACTTGATTTAGCATCCGAGTCTCGATTTTGATTTAACATTCACAGGGTCAATTGTCCTGATTTTTAGCGCAGACTAATAAACACCAAAATTTCTTGCGCGTCTTCTCGGTGAAGAAAGTTCCATTTTGTGACTTGCGAAGTGTATCAAACTTGATGAAATTCTGAGAACCTACGAAGAATCATTTAGGTTGTGATGGATGAAACAATTTGCCTTGTGACGTAGCAACCGTCGGCGTGAAAAACTGCTTCGCTTCAGCCTTGTCGAGAATTATTCTGAAGAAAATCATGAACCTGTTTCAGACAATACAAAAATATTTATGAGTTCCAGCTTTGAATGACCTTTTTGGTCGTGAGAAATAACTTATTGATCATTCTCTCAATATTATAAAATAAGTAAATAATTGGGGTCAGAATTGTTCTGACTAAGACATACATAAAGTTGTGATTGTGAATATTAAATTGATTATTATACACGTGTTGAAGCTGCATTAGGCCGGAGCTAAATTGGTTATTAAACACGTGCCGATGCTTCGTTAGGCTGGAGCTGAATCAAGACCAGCATATAATATTTTTGAAAAATTTTAATAAATCTTGATTGAAATTACGAGTTGCCTCAACGTAATTCAAATCTATCAATAGTGCCCCTCAATCCAATCATGTTTATTCAACATACTAATTCAATCTATCACTCAAATTCGACCACACAAATTAATTGATGATAATACGTAGATAATTTAATTTTAACCACTTGAGCAACGTATCATGTGATAGAAAAAAAAGAGAGTTGAAAAGAGATTTGGTACAAAAGAGTTGAAAATTACCAAAAAAATAGAACCTCAATTTTTTAATGCCAAAAGTACCAAAAAGCCGTCCTCCTGCAGTCTGCGCATATTTCATAATCAATGCATGTCATTTCTTATTGGGATAATAAAAGTTCGGGACACTGAGCACAAAAGCCCAGGTTTCAAAGCAAAATTTCTCATTTTGATACTGAAGAGTCTGGGTTTTTGCCGGGCGGCTTTTTGCATATGTTGTCGAGGCTCCCAATCTTTTGCGCGGTTGAATGTCACGTCGGCTTATACGATCTGTCACTCACCTGGGGCACGGAATTATCTCTTTCGTCTTTCACAATTTGATAGACCATCCTACCATCTTCGAGAAAATCTGTTTTACAAGGCTTGTATTTAAATGATCATTCTGCTCATATTAGATCTTTTGAATTTATGTTTTAAATTTGTTATAATCAAATTGAGACCATCTAGTTTTACAAAATTTATTCTACATGTCATGTCGTAGAAAATCTCGGATAATGATACAAATTATGGTTTAAAATTAAATTAATGGATTAATATACTACGTAATTAAAATATTTACCACGTGTAAAACCAATGTGGTAATCTGGAAGAATGGCTAAAATTTGATAATTTTTATCATGCCAAAGGCTCTTCCGCTAATTCAGATAAGTTTTCCGTTATTTGCACTACAACATAAGTAGAAGTCATCAGATGCATCCGATCTATTTATGGTTGAGTCGAGTTGACGCGGTGTGCTTAATCCGAATTACTTTGGAATGATAAATGACTGAGTGAGTATGTTCTATAATAGAAAGAATATTTACAGGACTGCAGCATAAGATTCTGCGTTGATGAATGAAACAAACAACTTCATCTTAAGGCAACCTCCATCACAGTAAAAGCTTTTTTTGCCACGTCCCAGCTCAAAGATTTGTGATCGGATGACGACTTCATAAGATTTCCAGTGAAGTCATAACAGCAATGCCGTGGCCTCCTCGCCAGCCACAATTAGATTCATCAGTCATGCCAGCGAAACACAGACTTCATCGAGTATTCCAAGTCGATTCAAAGCCCTCATCATCTCAGCCGGACTTCTTCAACTTGAAAGGAAACTGGATTTTGGACTTCATTGGTAATTCAAGGTGGCCAGGGTAAATCTCGGGAAAAGATGGTTTTCATGCTTTCTAGCTTCAGCTTTGAAATTTATTCTTCATTCTGCGGAAGAATGCATGAAAATAAATTACTCATAAAATTATAGTAGCTGAATTTTTCATAGCTACTTAGGAAGCTGACTCCTACTATTTTATACGGCAAATAAGTTGCCATATACAAATTTTCACAAACGAAAATCAATTTTTCTGGGTTTCTGATTCCATATTTGTTCAGTTACAATTAAATTGAAATTACTTTGTTCCGAAAGGTGTTTCGTAAACTTGTGTACATAGAAATGCAGTACAAAGGTCCACGAAAATCGGTAACGGACAGGTCTTAAAATTGAGAGCACATGTGGAGCATAATCCGGCGTGGGGCTGTCACAGTATTGTATCGGGCGCGATAGCAGCAGCGGCTTTCAGCAAACACTTGGCCGTTTGAAGGCAATCAAGCCGACATCGCTGAGTCAGCGTTCCTCGAGCTCGCCTCTGCCGACCAGTCAGCTTTTTTAGATAACGTCTGCCGCCATTACCGCCTTTGATGCCGGCGCTTCATGTTAATAAATGTACTAGAAATGAATGCTTCAACATTATTTATGAAATCTTTTTGCCGGAAATCGCAAATTGCATCATCATGGAATGATTCCGTTGAGCAAATGTTGCTAAAAAGCTTATTGGAGAATTAATACATACAATGATCACGCTAAATTGTTTGATTATGAATCTATCAAATACAGATAATTTGTAATGGTCTTTGGAAATTCAAAATTTATAATTTCTCTTATATAAATTTTCATTTATACTTTAGATATCTTCTAGTGTAGTTTTTTGAAAAAAGTGTATTCTAAATTCTAGTGATTGAAGGAAGGAACGAGTCCTTGAACAATGTAAGAAATGCATCGCACCTGTTCTTTGTTAAAAAAAGGTTGTGGTTAAAGTAAGGTAAGGTTCGTAAAGTACAAAACCAGTAAGGTTTTTGTACATTACATCTCATATAAAATTTTTTCCATTTATCTACGAATCTACATAAATCCCTTCATTGAAAACCGCACCAATGCTCATCATTCTCGAATGTGCCCGAAAAAGCAACATAGTTTTAGCGCTTATTTAGACACTAATAAAGTTTTCATTTATGAAGGAATTGGCTATTTAAAATAACAGTTTTTACCATCTGAATGAAATCACTCAGTCTTTCACAAACGCTCAGCATTCCCTGCTCCAGCAGCTTTTTTACAGTGCAAGAGCGTTACACAGCTTCAATTATTGTAGTGCTTCAATCAATTTTAAATCCGTGGTAAGTATGTTTTCAATTAATTTCCATTAATCGCACACAAAAGGTACTGGCAATAATATTGATGTGATTTACGATAACAATTTAATTTCACTGACTGTTTGATTACTCGTGCTCAACTTGAAAGAAGAAATTCCTGTCATGCTTCTTACTTTATGCGAATCACAATCGAGACAAAGTATATGGCCAAAGTTTCCTTGTATACGATGATGAACGAGCATATAGCTTCGGTTACAGCATCCTGCGGCATTGGCCTTAGGACGGGCATCCTAGCTAGTCAGGGTCTCGCCTAGCATTAGCATTCTTTCTTTACAGCAATGAATGCCCAGAGGCGTTCATGAGGCGCATAGCGTGCAAAATATGAGACACGACCTCACAAGAGTCCAAGAAAATGAGGGAAGCTGCCCGTCTTCTGCTTAATATTGGACGTGGCAGTCACCATCTGCCGCCCAGACGCTTGCAATGCACGGCTTGCCTATCTATCTGTATTCATATCGTTTTTTACTGTATGAATGTTGTATATTTGTCTGATCAATATGTTGATAAATAATCATAATACTCAATCAAGATGACACAAAATCTTAATGCCAAATGACGCATATAAAAGTAGGCTTTATTTATGACGCCTGTTGTTGACTTGAAAATTATTTCTATAAGATAACCTCGGACTTAACAACCATTAACTTATAAATATGAATGAAAAACAGTGCGTGTAAATGACACTTCAGTTTAGAGCCCTCGGGACGCGGTCACGCAGGCCAAACGAGGCGCGTAACTCAAAATAACGTCGCGGCAGTTTATTGCAAGTGACCACACATAGCGTTATAAGTTCTCGCGCATCCAGTTTGTAAATGCGTGCGATCAAAAATGCAAGGTGAGGATGACCCCCAGGATCTAGAAGAAGAAGCTTTGCAGCGTCCGCATATAGAAGGCATTATGTATTCTGTAGCACGACCTCGGCGCCGTTATTAGGAGCGATGGCTGGGCCTCTCAAACAATACATTCTAATCTCAAAACGCCGCCCGGCATCTTTCTGACCCAGGGATATGCGCCTGGACAGCAAACGCCGCTCGAGGCTCAAGAATTTTGATGGAATTCTCGAGATAAACTCAAGAATGGAGATAAGTGATGCATGCCTGACTTTCTTGCAAAACTTTCGTCGAGAACAAACGTAAAACAGAAAATGTGCCGCGTTTCATTGCATGCCTTACACTTGACGCTATTCAAGTATATCTGTATATCTTCTTAAATAGGATTAAAACGAAAACCAAATCATACACTTCATGCGACTGTCTTATGTTTCATATCATACACTTCATGAGACTGTCTAACGTTTCATATCATACACTTCATGAGACTGTCTAACGTTTCATATCATACACTTCATGAGACTGTCTAACGTTTCATATCATACACTTCATGAGACTGTCTAACGTTTCATATCATACACTTCATGAGACTGTCTAACGTTTCATATCATACACTTCATGCGACTGTCTAACGTTTCATATCATACTCTTCATGCGACTGTCTAACGTTTAATATCATACACTTCATAAGACTGTCATATATTTCATATCATACACTTCATACACTTCATGCGACTCATATGTTTCATGTCATACACCTCGTACACTTCATAACACTCATATATTTCATATCATACACGTCATACACTTCTTGCAACGTCATATGTTTCATGTCATACACTACATACACTTCATGCGACTGTCATGTGTTCCCAGCAGTATTTCGGATTGGAAAATTCATGAAAGAATAATTATTATTGTATTTCATGATTCGAACTGAATATCCTGGTTATTTTTAGCAAGCTCTTTTGGGCAAAATTGAGTTGCACACATGTTCCAAACGATATGTGCACTCAATTTATCACATATTTTGAGGTCTCATTCGCCAGTTCTAATCATTAAATTTGTATGCATTCATGTTATGTTTCTTGGTGGCTAAAAATGCAGTCATAATCACGTTGAAGTCTGCCCAATCAGCTAAGAATATTAATGAAATATTCATGTAACATTTTTTATGAGCTCAGAAGTTCGCTTCAGCGCTTCAATCGTGAAGCTTCATCAGAAAGTCGTTGCTTGAAGCCCACAATAAATGCAATCCCCTGAAGACCTTGAGCTAGAGACCGAGCCTCATTTTTAGAGTGTACGATTCAGCGTAAGAGTCAATATGCAAAATAGGTATCGGAAACCACCTCTGTCGATATGGGTGGAGGCGATATTGCCTCTGCCTCTCTCAGAATAGGCCCCAGGCGCCGCGTAACTGACAAAAAGGACTCAAATGCGTTCATCCCAGCAGCACATTTCTTTTCAATCTCTTGGTCGTTAAACTAAAATTAAACTCTTCAGAATTTCCCCTCGAAATCTACAGTTTAGGGCTTTAAACTTTTACTTATTGTGAGGTTTTGTATTTACATTTGGAGGCTCATTTATATAATGGGACTGTTCTTCACAGCTGTTAAGTGTGATTCGATTAATTTAGATATCCGAATTTATGGATCAATAAATTTAAGAATTCATTCACCGCAGCTAAAATATATTAATAAATTTTTTTTAAGTGTCGTTGTAACATGAAATTTATTCGTGAATTAGTAAAATAAGGCGGGCCGGAATTATTTCGAAATCGAACGAATTTTTTACTATTTCCCTGACCCTTCAAGATAATTGTAGAGTTTAAGTTCTATTACTTTTTCAGTAAGTTAGTTGATATTATTAATTAGTATTAGTCTATTGAAATTAATTATCTTATGTTCCATTGAACAAACATTTCCATTCACTATGCGGTCGGTCCGTTAATTCATCGTAACATTCTTTCATAACATTATTCTATAACAATTAAGTGATTTCCATCTAATCTTGCTACACAATATCTCACCAAAGTGCAACCAAACGTAACATTCTCCCAGATCTCTTTACCGGATTTTCGAAATCTCGATCAAATTTTCTGCATAAGGAGAAGAAAAAAACATTTTATAAAGCAGCGCCAAGTTCACGAGAGTGATAGGAAGTAGTTTGGTTGAAAATGCAAAGGAATGGAACGCGCGGTAATAAAACAGTCTTGTAGTTAAAAGTGAGTTGCGTGCTTTGGATGCTTCATCGATTGACGACTGCAAATTTGACCAAATTTTCAATGAAGAGAGAGTGATCCGGCGAGGTCGCAATTCGCCCTATGCAAATTTCATCTAAGGAATTGTCAATGAACTTATTTTACATAGAATTGACTGGATTATCTAAAGGTCCGACAAAAATCGGCGAAGGAAACATGTATTTTGACGAAACTCTATTCTTGCGACCTGAAACTGATCCCAGAAATTATATCGCTCCCCAATCCAAAATGATATATTTTAACAAACCATCTAACCCATAATTTGATGCTCATATAAGATGCAGGAATAGAACTATAATCGAATACCATGATAAATTGGGATTCCCCTAGCTGTTTTTTAACATGAAATGACCCACTTACAAAATGGTTCAACTGTTGTGAAAAGTTTCCTCATCATTGTTGTTTCGTTCCGACAACTCAGAATGTCTTATAAGAGACTTTTTCGTAAAGAAATTGCAAATTTGTGGCACAACGTAACTTGGCCATTTCATATTCGTGGATTTCATATATATAGAATTTCTGAATTTCCGGACTATTTTTAATCATAACGTGTCAATATATTATTCATTGCCAGCTAATAGAGCTGATTCTGAAATAAATGAATTCTTGCTTGAGCCTCACCCCCGAGAAATCTGATCGCTAGCCAAAGTTTCGCATCCCAGAAAATTCCAGGATTCGCGGATAGCCGCAGTTTGCTATTCGCTGTAGATTCCGGAATTTACGAATCGCTCGTCATTTCACGGGCTGTGGCATTTTTCTCGGATGCCACCTTGGGTCACATGGGATTGCCATTCCTCCTTCACTGATGCAGGAATTGGTAATATTACGAGCGGCTTTTGGTCGTCGGCTCCACCTGAGCCGCTTCTCATAAGTGCTCCAGGCTGTCGCCGAATTTTCTTCATTATATTTTTGAGTGCAAACTCGAAACGGGAGCACAGGAATATTACAAGGTCGCAAGAATTGAGATAATTCTGAGGTAGGCTTAGAATTCAGTGATGTACACTGACATAAAGGGCTTGGTGGCTCGAGTACTTGAATGATGTATTTTGCACATCGAAAATAGATGACAGAGGGCACAAAATTTGTAAACAAATTGTCAAGTACTTCTTCTTGATACCTCTACCATTATGCACGTATCATAATTCATGATTCGAGATACACAATGGATACTTTTTATAATAATGCTTTAAAATTGTTGGCTCGTTTACCATCAAATTTACTTTCATTTCTTTCACTAAAATTGTATACATCTTTTACAACGCATCAGAGTCCAGGATTTGGATCGATGAAGTCTGTTACGAGGTGCAGCAGAAACGAATGACGTACATTTCTGAAGCCAATGTGGTCGAGCGAATTTGCAGCTTAGAAAATCTATCGTAGTATTCTATATTTGGCGTACACACAGTGCATTCGCCACCAGTAATGAGATTTATGTGTTCTGCAACAGCACCTAAGGTATTGATGGCAAGTATGCTTCCCGTTCGCGTCTTCGAATTCTTTTTTCTTCGGAATACGAGTAGTTGGAAAAAATTATATTCTAGACTCGTTATTTTGACAATGGTGATAATTCGGCATTTACCAGTACAGCATGGCAGGCAAAAGGGATTTTCTCTGATGTTCACGCACGCTGTACTTCCGTGATGAAATATTGGATTGTGTCGAGCGCTGATGGCCGCGAATCAATAACATGCAACCTGAAATAATGCAATCAAATCCATCAAAGATGAGAACAAATGATGTTATTGAGTAGTTTCAGAAATTTTAGCATTCTTTGCACTACCGTATGGATTCATTTCATTCATCCATTCGACATTATTAATTCTATTTGAGTTAGTACGCTGGACTGTCACGGATAGGTGACGTTATTTGGCCTTAATAGTTTGCTTTGACAGTGACACAGAGGTCGGTGTTTCTTATTCGGTGTTGCGAGATGCGTGTGTCCAGGTATCATTTGGATGCAAATTACGGGAGCTGTGACGCAGGACCTGTTGTCACAGCGACGTTCGCTCATCAAAGGAACAAGAGGCAACGGCGTTGTGATATTGAACTGCTGCTGCACGCGCTTATTCCACGCCCGAATCACCGGCGAAATCTCGACGATATGACGCTCATGACACGCCCGCATCACCGGCGAAGTCTCGACGATATGACGCTCATTTCGAGTTCAATGCTCGAGGATTTTTCGTTCATGGATCTTGTTAGATGGAAAATTAAAAGTACGCGTGTTGTATGTTGAGAAAATAGAGCGGCTGGAGTTTGAAACTGAATAGAAATTTTAACTGATTCAATTTTCAAATTTTCAGCATTCACCTGTTTTTAGGATTCACCTGTTTTTTCAACAGGAAATGACCCACTTAAATGATGGCTTAACTGTAATGAAAAATTTCCTCTTTATCGTTGTTTCATACGACAATTTAGTTTGCGACAATATACGACAATTTAGTTTAGGCATGCGAGTTTAGTTTAGTTTCATACGACAATTTAGTTTAGTTAGACATTTGCGTAGAAGAACTGCAAATTTGAGGCGCAATTTAACTCGGTAATTTCATATTTGTGGCTGTTTGACGGATTTGAGTTGTATTACAAATATTTCAGTTCAAATACAACTCGATTCACTATGTAGTTCTATTAATTCTATTTATCCATGGAATAGTAAAAAATATGTGCACATTTTATATTTCCCCATTTGTTTCAAATCTCCTATAGTCCTTAGATCTGAATGCGATTAGTTAAACGAATTAAGTAAAGGAGCTTATGTATGAACGTTGTACGCCATAATAAACATGATCAGTATTGCGCCAGGCATATCAGTTCCCGCCGTTTTGGAGTCTCATGTCGATGCTAAACTGATCAGTTATTCGCCACGGATACCCTATATATCGCGTCGATACTTCGCTACTATAACATGCCACGCATCGAACGCTAAAAAGTCGTCGCACTTTTTATTCTTTCTAAACCCTCTGTTTTGCATTTAATTGGCCAGCATCTTTATCATGGGTGAATTTTATGGTCGCATAATCCACGACCACCGCTAACACGGAGCCAATACAAGGAGCTCAACTTCGTGAAATTATACGCGGAAAATCGTCAGGAGAAATGGATAGCATTAATGACAGGAAAAGACGTTAATTTTAGAATAATACATTTTCAGGAACTGTGAACCAATTTTTGGACCTATTAGCTGCAGAGACATTTTTTGGTCAAGCTGTATAAATAAAGGTAAATTTTATTTCTGTTTATTTTTACGATGATGTTACTGCAAGCTAGTGAACAAAAATAAGCCTCCATCGAAAAATCGAGGTAATGTGAAGTAACTCGTAATTATATCGACCAAGATGATTATTTCGCAGTATTGCGAGGTGTATTTTTTCTATTTTCCGAGATGTTTTGGGCAGGTTTCTTGATAGGAAGCAACCGACCGCAAGATGGCGTGCAAAGCGTCACGAGCAGCGGTCATGCAATCAGCCAAATGTCGCCATCGCGGGATGAGGTGCGGACAAGCTACACCAAAACGAGCCTCAGCCCCGACGATGGTTTTACCTCAGCAATGTCTGATCAGGATCGTTGCCGGCGCCTCGCACACCATTGCGATGTCCAAAGATTTTGTGGTGATGGGTGCAGCCTCTCCTCTGATGTGGGATGGCTTCTCGTTGGATTTATTATTGTTTGGTTCTTCTCTATTGAGATTGATCACAGTGCCTATCTTCTGTGCATTGGTCAGAACGATCATTGGTAGGCGGACGAAAAATTTGTTGTCGTATTATTTAAAAAAATTCGCAACGAAATTGTAACAACATTTTTCTGATAGTGAATATGGATTAGAATTCCATTCACTAAATGATCCCTAATCCTGCTCCCGTATTCTGGAATACAAATGTACTTAATTTCGGCAGTTTTAGCTCAGCGACCAGCAGCCTGTTACCGTTGACTTGTATGTATGGCGGGAACGCACACATCGATCGCGCTGATGTTGCATCGCTCGGTCTCGATTTTTTGAGGTGACGCCGAGTTGCGGAAGTTGCGTCGTCAGCCAATTAGCGCAGACGAAACTCTGGTCTCAGGAAAGCACCTCACAAGTTATAACAATTCCAGCAAGCAACTTTGCTGCTTCTAATTGACGGGGCTGGCTGTTGTTATTCGGGCTCCGAAACACGCTCCGAACGCCGCATGCAGAACAAAAGATGCACTCACGAGTACAAGCAGGAGTAACGATGGCTTAAACTAAATGAAGTGAATAAATTACTAAAGATATTAGTGAGTGCCGTTAGATTTGTGACTAATTTGTTTTCCTTACATCATGAAACATGAGCAGCCTTTTTTCCAGTCCAACAATGATAATCCGATGTTGATCACATAACATCAATATTTTTTTTTATTTTTTCTTTGATCTAATTTATAAAATTTAGTAATCAATGGGAAAATTCACGTGGACTGTATGAATGTGGCTGAAAGCATGTGAAAATCCTGAAGGAAAAGTTTGAAATCCGAGTTTTTTAATTCACTCTAACACAAAAAATATGTGCTTAACCAATTGAGTCAAGACAAAAAATGCTTCAAACCAAAAATTAGAAGTTAACTTGAATCAACTCTCGGCTTGTCGATTTGCTTACATTCACTGAATTCAACTAGATCAAATGCAGTTGATATTGTAGCATCACAATTTGCTTCGTAAGTTTAAACATCAATATATTGTAGACGTCCAGCCAAGTGTGGAGTGTAGCAAAACATGTCTGAACATCCTTCTCTATCAAGCCTTTAGGAAACGCTTTTTTCAGGCCCGTACCCGTGATTTCCTGCTCGCCGCAACTCCAGCGAGAGTTGAAGCCCGAAGTCTGGGCCCCCAAAGATGGAGCGTCGAACGATTGCATTTCTTCCAGCCAGCCTCACGCAGCCCAAGCCTGCTACTGTAATTGCAATCAGTCTGTCGAGAAGCGTGATATCCGCTTTAGCGCTGCAATTGAATTCCCTCGCTCAGACAATCGAGTTTGCTACATCTTTCTCCTTGCAGCGGCCATTTTAGTTCTCTCGCATTAAGATGTTTGTTTACGAAAGATACGGCGATGGAATTCCAGTCTCATTTTCTTCTTCGCGATCCTTTTGTTTTGTCGTTTATTGCATTGAGATGGAATTAGAACAGGTTGAGAAATGAAGTGAGAAGAATGGGAATGACTTCCTGAATATCAACACTAAATAAGAAATTAACAATATTTTTAAATAGTACCTACGCAAGCATCTACTTGATTTAAATGAACCATAAAAAACTAGCGTTATTATGTAATTAAAGAAACATCTTTTGCACAGAATTAACTGGCAATTCATATTTCTGTATCTGAAAAAAGTTTTAGGTTTAAAGACAGAGAAGTATTTGTAAATTGGGCTACAATTCATACGGGAAAATTTTGTTCTTCGTACAGTAGGGCAAAGCTTATGGCAAGCATAAACGTACAATTTCCATGTTGAACGCATTGTCTCTATTCCTTCGATATTATTAGGTATCCTTGTATACTGGAGACCCATTTGGAGCTGCGGATTACGCTGGAGGCGACTACAGCGTAAGATAAGCCAATTCCGGACGCGCCCTTTAATCTACGCTCAGCAGAAAACTGGACCGTCTTTTCATAACGACTTTCCTGAGAGAGCAAAAATCGAGCGGCAGGCGCAGCCACGTGCTGTTAAATGGCGGCTATCGAGGTAAACTCATCGAGCGGGCAAACAACATCGCTGCCGACAAGATTACGTTCTACCGACAACGAGACCTGCGAATGAGTGCAGGAAACACTCAAGTACCACATAACCGAGCGATTTGCTTACACATTACCGATAATTGGCTAATCTGGCCTGTGGAAACTCGCTCGAAAAATTGGTAAGAGTTCCTGCGATACCATGAGAGTCTCTAGCTTCTTGCAAGGCACAGACCTGCATTTGCGGCCCTGAATTCTACGTGTCACTTCTTGTTCTGCAGAAAAAAATGTCCCATGTAGGCATTAATGTTATCGTTGAGGTTCAGCTGATGATACGTAGTACGTTTGATTGAATAAACTACCTACGTTCTTTAATTCGCCTTAAATGCGAGAGAACAAATTAATGGTTACATCAGCACGTCCACCGTCACCTGAAACGTTTCAACTGCTGATCAATGAGAGGATGATGAAAAGGTAAGCATTCGATGTAAAGAAACTAATTCCAAATTACAAGTTCCCACTGATTATGATTCCTATTTCATTTTTTGTTCTATTATACCTTCTAATCGTCCCGTAACTGTATTCATAATTTTAAATAATATGCACTTAATATCAAAAAATAAATATTAATTTCAACCTAGACACTCGAACCATGCCATACTTCCAAACTGTTGAATATATTACGCAATGCGGCAGTATGGCGGCACATTAGAAGCAGCACATCAAATGAAGAGGGACAACCCTCGCATGTCGCCGGCGAGTGAGCATCGTGCTGGGCAAATCCATCCTGTTTTAGGCAGTGTAAAAAGCACGGTCATAACTCGTCATTAGCAACCTTTACTTTCTAATAGAGATAAGTTGGACGCAGTGTACTTCAGTGCAGTAGTATCAACGGGTGCATAATGCTTGCCTCAGAGACCGAACCTAACTCTCCTCTCAAGTCTTGATTATGATAAATTGGCTGAAGACATCGTGATCGGAGGAAGCTGTACCTGCAGCATGCTAGTTTAGTTTGTAATTATGAAGGCATAATAAGCTAATTAGAGTCACAAGGGAGACATCAAATTGCTCGTGACGTTCCAGTCGCGCTTATATTTGGTCGGCATGAACGGCAGGCTTGGATGAATGCACTTCCTACTACTGTATTATTTTCGTCGAGTTTACGCACGGTATATTATTCTCACTTATAATTTACCATGTTTACTTAAATTAAAATAAAAAAACTCACGTCGGGGAAACGTTAATTGGGGACCGAAGAGTGCAAAAGCTACATTGTCAGGAAAATTTTCTTCTGGCAAATGGGAGCAAGAAAATTTCGTAACCGAATCAGGACATAAAATTTCTAGCATTTTGGGATTGTGAATAACTTCCGTAAACAATTTTCATGTAGTGTTATACCACCTATTAGAATAACATGCCATCTATTTTTATTTGAGTGTCTTACGCGAGATTTCTTTTATAATATGAGCTCGCTTATCGGAACAGTCGAACTGCATATCTATTGTTAATTTTCATAGCTCTTCCTATTTCAGTTCCATCAACAGAGACAGGCGACTTTTTAAGGAACGAATTTCCAGAATATTTATTCGTAAAAGATTTTTTAACAATAATTTTTTGAATTAAATTGTTGTGACTGGCAGAAAGCTCAGTCATGATTGGTTTATGTTTAGATTTTTTGCAAAAAATAAGCCTCATCTGCGTTGGGATTTCATACAGAAATTTGGTCTGTGCTGGAGAGAAAGAAATAAGTTTTGTCTCTACTCCTATTTCATACTGAAGCAGACTGCTCGTTTCATATTGAAACATTCAATTCATTTTATACCAAAATATTGCACTCGTTTCATACAAAAACAGACTACAGGAGCACGTCTGACTGTCGCCACTTGATGTGGGACAGTAGCAATAAGAGGCCCAATAAGCACGGAGCACGCGGGCTGTAGTAGTGATGGCATTAAGGAGTGCCACTAGGGACAAGGCACTAAGGTGTGGCACCAAGGACATGACACTAAGGAGCGCCACCAAGGACATGACACTAAGGATTGCCACTTAGTACACGACACTAAGGAGTGCCACTAACGACATGGCAATAGGGAGTGCCGTGTCGTGGTCAGAGGAGCTCGGGAGTGCCATTTAAGGAGCGTACGTGCCACCTTGAGGACACAATGACTCCTGGTTTATTTCAGGAAGAACTCGTCACCAGCAGATATTTGATTCTATATGCAATGCAGTAGTGCTTCTTAATTACAAGCTTCACACAGAAGCCACGCAACGTTATTACACCTAGAAATATTTCATTCTATTTTATTCATCAGGAATTGCCACTTCCCATGTATGAGTCTCGTATATCCATCTCTTCTTTCAAAATAACGTTTGTAAAGAAGCAATCTAACGACCAATAATGTATATTGTAATGTCAATATCGCCAGTCAATAGAGCAACACAACTCAGAACGAGCAGCCACAAATGGCGAAATTAGACCCGCAATACAAGAAGCCAAGAGACCCCGGCGTGCATCATGGCAAGGGACGAGACTCCGGGCACATGAACTTGGAGAATTTAGGGTCGCCCCAGCTTCTGGTACTCCAAATCAGAAGCTGCCGCGTCTGTAAATTTTCACTGGGAAGAACTAGGAGAATTATTGCCTCCGCTGAACCATAGATGACAGCACGCTCATACCAATAGAGGGTTCACGTAGAAAATGAATGCGTCATATTGTTCAAATAGTCACACGCATTCTGCACGTGGCACTGCAAACACCCTTTTGCCGAGCCAAAGTGGGTAAGGATGAGACACTAGGCAAAAGTGTGCATCGCAAATTAGATAAAATTTCAGTCGTTTCCATGAGTGTTCGGGCATGTGTGGATATACCGTGTAGTCTCAACCTTGTGCTCGATCACCGCGTTTACATGAAGCCTTGAGATGAACATCCAAGAAATGAAAATTATTTTTCTATGGCTGCTGGACGCTCGGTTCAAGAGGTTATAAAGACATTTCCCCGCAGTTGGTAATTAACTTGTTTCGTTCAAGAAACATTACTGATTTTATGGCCAGTGAAGCACAATCCACCCGCAGGGTTGAAAATACGATGGGTCAGAATAACATTTTAACAGATAAGGCATTTTGTTTGATGTTAACTGGAGCATCTTTACCACAAGAGTTCAACACAGTGCGAGTTCAACAGCTACTAGCCTCACCGCTGCTCTATCAGAATATTAATACGTTCGAAATGATTCAAATCGTTTCAGAGAAATTGCTTATTCCTGACCGATGTGCATTATTTATTAGGACATTATTTCATAAAAATGATGGCCACCGATAATAATGGACATTATTTCATTGGTACCGATGGGCATTATTTCATTAAAAATCGGCTATAATCCTATAGTTAATTTTGAATACTTCACAAGCTATTGTACATTGATATAAACAATCGGGAGTGCATTCAGCTTCCGGTTCATGTTTAAATATAAGTTATTGTTCATTATTGAAAAACTATAGACGTGAGCAGAACATAATGCGACAGCTTTAGATTAATTTATACAGGAACTGGAATTATCGAGTGGCCGACGGCAGAAATGACGGCTTTACGCGATCCAAAGTTAAACCTGTGCATTATTAACTCATTTGCTCGCGATGACATTGCAAGACTCACAAAATATTCGCATTTTATGAAAAAGGGCTTTTTATTGCTGGGTCCAACAGAGGCATATTCTAAACTCTTCATCGTGCAGCCGAGTGTCTTCTATCAGTTGCAGTTGGGCGCTTTAATATAGAATCATCAAATGGTTCCATAAACAATATCGAGAGGAATATCTCCTGCGAATGGTTGCTTCGATGTTATCGCCGAATTTATTGGACAGGATGTAGCTTCCTTTCCAATACTGATGTAAGATTGGCTACTAGTTCCAGAAGTCGTTTTAGATCTGAACGGCAGAGAAATATTTGACTGAGAATGAAAATATATTCTAATATACTGTACTACGGAAGAGCTTACTTCACATAAGTGGACATGAATTGACTTTACTAGTATTTTTACTAGTATTTTGCTGCAGTTTCGATTTCTTTATTTTTTATTCAAATATTAAGGAAATTGTTGTTTATGGAGAGTCATATTCGGTTGCAATTTGTCGTATGCCTAATGGATTAATTTGAGTTTTTATTGAGTTCATTTCACGAATTAGGATTAGGATAATTATTGAAGTAAATTTTAGAAATGCAAATCCTATCAGGCCTAATGCATAACTTTAAATCCTTTTGGTAATTCAGTTTTACTTTAATCTTGTCGAACTTTTTTGTGCAATTTTTGAGTAATTTGCTTCGTATTTAATTGATGTTAACAGCTTACTTACTGATTTTTAGAAGTAAAATAATAATTTTAAGATTTGTTCATTTATGTAAATTTGATTTTATATTATATGGACCCATTTAGTCGTATTTGAATATGATCGAATTTAAAAGTGTGCTCATCATAAGTCGCACATCATTATTTGTTTAAAGATTTTAAGCAGATTTTCTTTCACCAAATAAACAACACTCGTCGTCCCAACCCGATGCTGCTGAGGTTCGGTCTATTACTCGCGCCTGGTGGCCGGCAATATGATCGAGTGCCGCAACAATGACGCTTAATGCAGATAAATATTGAATTTTCGATAGTCCAGGCCTATCAGATATCTGGAAATCGTGTGCTACTTTTTTGAACACGGAAATTTAAAGTGATTTATTGTACAATTTTGTCCTGTCCCTTGATTTGCATAATGTTTTCGCTCGCGTTTTCCTAGAGTAAGTTCTAGTGACGAGTTATATGCTTACTAATTGAGGAAGCTTAGAGAAAAATAAAATTTAGATTTGGATTACGCTTTTGCTTATGTGCTTATAAATGAATTGTTTCGATAGGTTGTTACATATCATCGCAGCGTGAGCAATACTACATTTAGATGCACCAATTATCAAAATTTTCCGATATTCATTGAAAAATTCCAAATTAAGATAACCGAAAGTTCTTTGCCACCTGTTTCAAATCATTTATAATTGCATTTTTCACTGAAATTTCCATTCATTGACTGAATCGAGTATTAAGATCAAATCGTGCTGGAAATAAGGAAAATGTATAACTTTTATCAAGTTCATTTATTTCCCTTACGTATAAATTGATTGTTTATATTGCCTTTCCATGTGACTCTTCCCTTTCAAACCGAAATAATTTAAGTTTTCACAATATATTTCTATAGCATTCCAATCTCATCCATAAAAAATTATTTTCTGGACGTAGTGATTTGAAAAGCTAATCACGAAGATTTATGGAGCGTTATCCACATATTTCAGAGCGTTGGTACAATCACGAGTCGCGTACAATGGTGGATGGCGAGCCTAGAATTTATGGACAGACCGGGGTCATAAATGTCACACTCTGAATTGACTGTTGCAACACAGAGAAGTGCCGAATTAGACCAGCGTACGGCTATTATCACACAGACACCCACGTGTATTTAATGTATAGTACTATGCTGTGAAAGATTTATAAATTGCAACAAACAGCGTTTTCGCTTAAATGTCTTTGTGATTTGGTTGCGTTTTGTTGAACGATATATGGACATTTTTCAAAGGTTCACTCTTTCACATTTTTTTTCGGTGTGTTATGTGTTTATAAATAATGTACGTACATATAATTTCCAAAGAAAAAAATATATAAAAGTTAACTTTGCGTTTGGAGGGTTCGATTAACCTCCTTTGTAGTGCTGGAAACGACACCAGACTTTGTCCGATTGACTTATGCCTGAGTTATATTGCCACAGCCAATTTTCNTTTGTCCGATTGACTTATGCGTGAGTTATATTGCCACAGCCAATTTTCCAGTACAATTACGCTCAGTTTTCAAGCCCCTGTTTACTTTTATTCATTATTAACACTTTCAGATTTATTCCTGCCATCGTCCTTACTCGTCATTTGTAAGCAAAGGGATATGTTTGACAAGTTAATATGAATCTATGCAAAAGGCAGACATAAAAATAAACAGAATTTGCAACTACACTTATATGTGTATTGTGAATGACTTCGTAAAAATTTGCATTGGTGATCAATTTCTCGTCTAATTTCATCTCAGAAACCTCATTAACTTGACAATATAAGTGACAAGTCTCGCTGTATAAATGAACCGATAATTTCTTCCTACATGTAGTGTAGCTTGGTCTGCCCCTTGAAAAAACATGGCTCTTGTTGCACTAATCTTGGTGCGTAAATTTTAACTGAGATGAATGAGTATGTATAGATGAATGACTATAAAACCATATACTAACGAAATCATGTAAAAATTGTCTGAACTGTACAATTGAAATTTTCAATTAAATCAATGATTAGCCTCATACAATAATTACAATATCGATAGAAATATTATTAACGGAGACATGGATATTATGACGATGTATCTGGGTCACTGTGCATGAAAAAATGCTGCTTGTATAACAAACGTCATCATCGTCTATTCAACATCGAGCTAGTATATAGTTAGGACTTGCTTTTCAAGACCAACAACCAGATCAATTTTTCGTCAGAATATAAAATTATAAATAACATGGCAACTTGTGAAGAAATTTCATTTGTGATCTTGTAACTGGCATCATTAAACTCCCTGATTTCTTTTGAAATGAAAGCAGAGTCTCACAAAAGACAGGTCGATAATTGTTGGAGCCGTGGAGCTTCGTTGCAATGGCTCAGCTCATCCATCTTGGGGTCGTGAAGAGGCTCGAGGCTGCAGGACGCAAGATGTGGCCTCCTTCCGCCTCACTAAAAGTTTCTGCTGAAATACAATGAGTGATCGTTCAAACCTCTCTTCGCTGTACGAGTTCATCATAAGAATAATTATTATGATGAATTTTTCTTAAGATGATGATGATGATAATTGCTCAATAGATCTAATTTTTTATTTGTATCATTTCATTATTCATTATTGAGTTCAATAATTCATGAGTTCATTAAAGAAAACTTTTAACTATTCTTTCGTATAATGTCTGCTCTTTACTATATGGGTTCATCAAAGAAAACTTCTAATTTTATTTGTATTATGTTTGCTCTTCACTATATGAGTTCATCATAGGAATACTCCTAATTGTTCGTCCTTATTGTGTAATAGTCTCGGTTTAGTAGAAGATGATATGTCAATGCGCAGGATTGACGCCGAGAGGAATCTATAATATATAATTGTATTCCTACTTCAAAATAAATGTTGTAAGGTAATGGGTTTAATATTTTTTAATTTCACGGGACCTCGATGCCAGAGTTGAACGGTTCCTACCTTTAATTTAAACAACTATCAAATGCTGTGTAAACTTTAAATTTACTTAAACTTCTATCATAAACCTAAAACTTCAGAGAATGCGTTTAAAAATGTTTTTAGTGCGTATGATTAATACAACCGTGATGAGTAAGCTACAGATAAATCCTCCCAATAAAATTATTTCCTTGCCATAAGCTTGCCTTCAATACGAAAACATAAAGAATTATTCAAAACCAAAATTAATCGATGAAGGTAATCTATCTCGATCCTTGGAATAGAATTAAGTAAGCTCACGTGCGTTTAGCAACAGTTTAATTGTTTCACTTAAGATTCGCGCGTACATAACCGTGCAATTCTAGAGACTCAGTGGCCGAGCTCTAATGCAGGATTCAATGGTTTAGCAATTTCAATTATTTGGAGGCGCTGTAGGTTACAGTGAGGTACGTGACTTGCGAGGCAAGGGGCAGATAAACTTCCGAAGACAACCAAGTGCTTCGCCTGGTCCCAATCAGGGAGCATTTGAGGGAGCGAGTGTCTCTCTAGTTTTATACAATTTTTCATTCCTTGTCATATTTAAATATTTAGGGTAGACAAGGAGACCCCTTCACGTAAACAAAATTTTTACAACAGTCATTATTCCTTCTTCTCATTATATAAGAACACGTGTAAAATTAGATCCATAGTAACGCGCAGCAAATATCGTCAATCTGATTTTTTTTAATTTGTGCCAAAAATCCTGATTCTGAATTTAACAAGAATTATCATCATGAATGCTACTATATGTTTTTATCCTCACTCTACAAAATATTCGTTAAAAAACTTCCCATATCGGCAGATAAATCGTACACCCATTTATATTATATAACCCTCAAATTATTTTCTTGAATTCCCTGTATATTATTTTCCATAATTTACGTTCAGTCTCTTGAATGAACTTCGCAGGCTAATCCTGATCCTGAGAATTGAATGTAAGCCTGATCCTAAATCTTTCTTGGGCGAATAGATGAGATTCTTGCTCGTTTTGGGTTTGATGAAAGCATGTAATATGTCCCCGGAATTTCTGGAGCAGTCTCGCGTATTATGGCTCTTGTCTTGCCTCGCGAGTTACAAACAAGCAATCACAATCTTTATCTTGCTTCATGTGAGCGCCAAAGACCGACCAGGAGCTGGCAAACTCGGCCGTAGATCGTTCTTTACCTGCATAGTTTTCAGGAGTGGTTATTGCGCCGCTCTTAAAACACCCACACGAACCGTGTACAAGCATCCAGCCCTTGTATCAGCCCGCATAAAAATGTCTGATATTAAAACGGGACTCTGTGTTCTACACAACACATGCGTGATGACTCGAATTCATCAATAAAACATGCCGAGCCCAGCGCTGCAACACAGCCAGCCTGCGCTCGCACTTTGCTTTTGTGCTGAGCGACGATGCGCGCGCGGAACATTGACACCCACGATGTCCTCCTGCACTACAAGGTAAAATAACTGGTTTATTGAGAACATACATGATGATTTCATCTTCATAAAAATATTCCATCACCCACTAATGCTATTATATTATCTATTCTAAAATTATCTATATTGTCCCAATTATTTAAAGAAATTTTAAATAAAATTAGTCATTCAAAACAATTTTCGACTATTCTCGCAGCCCAAGTTTAGCATTCTGGTCGAAACAATCGTGACAGGTTTTCATTTGAATGTTCAGACGGTTCACAATATCGGTCAGCAAATTGAGGAGTCAAAAAACCGTCGATTTTATTAACCATTCATGTTTGGTCGACAATCCATTGTCAAATAACCTGTCAACGTCAGATTTCGAGGACAGAGATCGGAGGTACTCGAGAGAACTCAGTTTTACAGGTCCCGGGAATTTGGTGACAATTCAATAACACATGATATGATTTTATAAGCCACTCACATAGACGGTATGTCGTATATGTGCGTCTCTCGATCGATTATTTTAAGCGAAATTATTCAAAATGGTTGAAAAATACATCACTGTACTATTTATTCTTCAATTTAGTATTATTTTATTATACATTCGTTGATGGAAAATTTTTCTAGCCCGGCTTCATCAGGATGGACACTTTAGAAGTTGTCCTCGGGCTGCTACAAGACAAATTACCGCAGCTCCTGGCTATAGTGGAGATTGCGCTCATATCTTGATTTTGCCATGACAGTTCAATTTATTACGCTCCGTAATTTCGTTCAGATTGTCTTCTGGGTATTTCAAAATTGCTCTTTATTTGTTGTGCACAAAATTTTTTCACGTAGACTATATTATATATGTGTATATGTTTATTATTATAGATCTGCAATCAATAAAATTTGCATAGAAGAAAAGCTTCTGCTGAATTACACCGATTATTTATATAATTTTATATAGATTATTGATGTTGAGTTGCGGTGTACCGTATTGATACAATTATTAATAAATTAAAATTATTATCATTATTGATTAATATGTAAGTAATAACGTATTTATATAATTATTAATAGAAATGCTACCTCGCTGTAGCTGATGTCTTCTTATCATCAGCGTCACTAAGCAACTTAGATTGGCAAAACACTGGTCGAGACTGGCACTGCAAGTTAAATGTGTTTCCTACGTTTACGTACACTTATTGGACTTAATTAAGCCTGCCTCCGAGCACCTAACGTTTTGGGAAAGGGAAGATTAATAAGCTGTACGCGACAAAATTTCCCTAATGCAGTTGCTACGAATATCTCCACCTTCCTGACCTTTTTATTTGCATATTATAAACGAAGCTTACTTTCAAACAACAGTGATTAATAAAGATAATCTGATTAAAATTCTTCAATCTTTTCAATCCTACTTAGTGTTAATATCTAAATATTTTAATAGAGGCTTGCCTCATGCGTAGGGAAAATACCCTACATCGCGCTCATATGTGGGCCATAACGAGTGTATGAAGTTCACTGGAGTGCAGGGAACTTCCCTCACTGCTATATTGTCCGCCTGAGGAACTTTCAATGTTGCTGGTACAGCAGCAGGTGCTGGCGACTTGCGTGCCATTTCAGCAAACAAGATTCAAGTTTTAATTGCTTTCTCTGTGCTTGCTCCGCTTTTTGTTTCATTACAAGTTACGCTGAGAGGAAACGCCAAAATGCATGACAAGACGCAAGGGTCGCCTCTATGTTCTAACTTTGGTCGTTGTCGGCAGAGCGATGTGAAAGGTTGACGGTGTTAGCGCAAAATACTGGATGCATATGCAACGAATGCAACTCAGGACAACTGAGTGAGTGGCTTTACATTTAATTGGATTAGAGGGGAGCACACTGCCGGCATCGTTCTGCCGTCGCTCTATTCAGCGCTTCGTTTTAGACTAGTGCCCCCGCTGGAAACAAAATTCGTGATAGCCAAAAAACATTCACTTAAATTCAATCATTCTATCGTAAAATGATGGAATGACTCGAATGGATGTTTCTTCGTTTCTTGCGATCAATAAATGATATTTGATAAGCTTGGTAGCTCTTCTACAAATTTTAAAACAAGTACAAGTAATTTAATTTAAAAATTATGGCTATGAGTAATATCTGAATTCGAACGAGCCTAATACGCAGAAAATTATTTGTAATCATAAGTTAACATATTTCGAAAGTAAGAACCGCTATCAGTCTAAATTTAAACTTTTCGACTGAGAGAAATTCGTCTTCAGATCCAAATTACATGGTCATCTCCATGGAAAAGCCTCAATTAAAACGATCTTGAAAACGAAAGTTTGAAATCTGTCTTGTCATCAAGTCTGTTTAAAGTGCACAAGCTCAAGTTTCCCGACCTTGAGCGGCAAAGAAAATCTGTGCAGGAATATCACGAATATAAATGCAACACTAAAGAAGTCATGAGGCATTCACGAGCAAAAATAAACAAGTTACTCAAACAAAAGCAATGCGAGTAAAAGCAGTTCAAAGAATTATTTAAGAGCAGTGCATTGAGCGTAATTGTTACAGATTCAGATATCTTGATTTGTTCACTATAATTTTACAGATAGTACGATGTTCTGAGACGCTAATATTAATTACGAAATATGTATATCGAAGGAAAATTTTCTTCCTCCACGTGCGAGCATTTTTGTTGTGTTGTTACTTCGTTCCGTTGTTTTTCATATTTTCTCTGATTTGCTGTAGTATTTCTTTTGACAAAATATCTTTAAATTTGTGACTAGATATAAAATTCACAGTCAATAATTATTAGAGCAATTAAATAAATTTCTCACTTTTGTTCATGCATGATGTTGAAGCCTAGTCAATGGATAAGCAAATAGAGATTTCAGGGATAGCTGATATATCTAATGATCGTGTAGCCTATAATTGAGCAATTGGGAGAAGGGATACGTATAAGTGAAAATCAAAACAATATTAACGAAAAAATTCATATGCAAAATACATATTATATATTCTCCGTAACTTCTTTCGGATTATAACTTCGGAGCTCCTCAAGAAATATGTACATGAATAAACAAATAAGGGACTTGCATGCAGGAAACATTAACAAAGCAAGATATGTCGTAACGCATGACGAATAAATACATACTGATAGAAATAGAAAATCATGCACACCTCTAAAAACCATTACAGAATTGACACAGCTAGCAGGTTATCACGAAATAAACATACCCTATCGTAAAAAAGTAACGCGTACCTTCGTGGTGAATGGCAAATCAATGAACTTGTGCAAAGCATATCTCAACGAGGTCACGCCAGAGGTTAATTAAAACCGAAATCAGAAAGACCTAACTTGTGATAAAACTATTGCACTGCGTTGCATATCAATAAAGAGACCATAGATTATAAATAGACCAGCAGATTAACACAGAGTTTTCCGAGATTAATAAGCCCTGTAATTCTGGAATCACAAATTCCGTTACTGAGAACATACTAATGTATTTTAATTGAAGAAAAAAAAGTTCAATTTCACAATTCTCATTTACTGTACGTAGAAAATTAACCTTCCATTTTATTCCCAGGGTCTGGCTTCAAGCACACAAGCATATATAATATCTACGATATAATGGATAATATGTATAAGATTAATATATATTACTAAATAGTATAAGATACATGACAAATTAGTAAATTTCTTTAATTGCAATACATTCTAAGCATATCCTTGCTGTTTTGGTCCACGTCTTTCCATTTTGCCCAAAGCCTTGGTGATGCTCGCGCTAATTTAACGCACGAGCTTAGCAAGTGAGTATGAATACTAGAAGACTGAAGCACAAACTAATCTCAGCCTTGATGGTACTTTAATGAAGTTCGCAGGCGACCACCACTGTCAACTTTGATGACCCAGAGCAGCAGCAGCTGACGATGGCCCGGGACACAGTGCCGGGGATCTGACGAACATTGCGCCCAACTCTAGTTTGATATAATGCACTACTTCATTTATTAGTATAGCAATCTTGTGATGCACGTAATAATAACGTGCTGGGATTTAACGTGAAGTATAGTTTTAGTAGTTTTTGGATCTGTAGTTTGATATAATGCACTACTTCATTTATTAGTATAGCAATCTTGTGATGCACGTAATAATAACGTGCTGGGATTTAACGTGAAGCATAGCTTTAGTAGTTTTGAGATCTGTAGTTTGGAGTAATGAACTACTTCATTTATTAGTATAGCAATCTTGTTATGCACGTATTGATAATAAGCGGTGATTTCGGACGAAAATATAGTTGTAATAGTTTTTGGATCTGTAGTATGGTATAATGCACTACTTCATTTATTAGTATGGCAATCTTATGATGCACGTAATAATAACGTGCTGGGATTTAACGTGAAGTATAGTTTTAGTAGTTTTTAGATCTGTAGTCTTAATCTATCTACAATTATGAATGTTTTCTTTCAAATCTACTCCAGTTTAACCGAATGTTTTAAAGAATCGTTCGTTGTTGGAACAAATTTGTAGCGAGTGAAATATTGCGCTAACTACAGAAATGCAGTAAACGGATTTATTGCACCAAAGCTAAGCTGTTTCGATTTCTTCATTCATAATTAGCTTTAGCACGCATCGTGTGGCGTCATAAGCCTGCAAGACTTTAATCTCAACATCATCAAATATTATGAGACTTACAGTTAAATCACTAACACGTGAGTGATGTTAATATTTGGAAAATAGTTAAATAAGCGCATGAATTATTGCAGTGATTCATCACAAATTGTATTTCCATTATATTTAGAACTTGGCGGATTACTTCGTATTTTCTACGGTAGTGTATTATTTAACAGGCGTGATTCAATTATTCAATTGAAGCCATAAAACCAGAGAACTTTTGAATGCGTGTCATGAAAGTTCTAAAAACTTTCTGTAAAACGATTTGCCTGTCATGAATACCCGCTCTGAGTTACGTGAATGTGTGCGGTGCAGCTCACTGGAATGCTGCACGCATGAAAGGGTTTCACTGAACGACCTCCAAAATCAACCTTTATTTGTGTTCAATGAGAAATTGGGCAATAATTCACCTGACAGTGGTTTTAAAAATTGGTAATCATTAGTATAGAAGCTTAAAAATTTGTTTGTAACCATAGATAGCTATTGAAATATATGTGCTCAACGGTCTACATATAACCCCAATACAATTTTTTGGTTTTCACACAGAAATTGCTTGTTTATTCAAATATGTATATTCTGATGTGATTTTCACCCGTTTTCATCCTATATCGGAATCAATATTCAATATTTTAGTCTATTTTCACCTGAAACAGGTCCATGTAAGTGAATCAATTTGCAGATGATCTAATTCACGTCGTTAACCGTGGGCCCTGATACCGAACGCTTTGCTGAAGGCTTGGCGCCAATACTTGTCCGGTATGTAGTAGTGTTGGGGCGCCGCGTGCACCACGGCAAGAAAGCGCTTTGCCTTGGCTGTTCCTCCTAGATTTTCGAATCTCGAGATCTGATTGTTACGCTACTGCCAGGGCTGGGGAATTGGTATTCTGCGCCCCATCTCTCGAGGATTGCTATCAGAGAGGTTTTTGCAAAGCTTTACGCCACTTTTTTGTCTTTAGAGATGTGGAGATGCGAAAGCCGCTGATCGACTTGGCGACATTCTTCGGTACTCGTTCGGTGGGGAAAATACGCTAGCAAGGAATTCCTGTTTCGGCAAGTTCACGAAGAGCATGAATAAATTGTGAAACTCATATTATTCGTTTTATCTTTCACGAAAAATTAGCTTAGTGTCATGCAATTTGCACAGGTCATATTTGTTTTGCGAAACAAATTATCGATTTAAAAAATTTTCTGCAATATGCTCAATTAAATGGTCTCCATTCATGGGGTGAATGCCCAGGCCTATGTTCATTTGATTTTATCTATGAAAGAGAGAAAAGAATCTCTGGCTTCATGAAATTTCCCTTTGGTGTCTCTGAGGCGTTTGAGGCTCCTGGAACTTCGCATTACGCGCATGACTGCGCGTGAAAGATAGCCGTGATACTTCAAGTTGGTCTAAATATTGGGGTAACTTATTCAATTTCATGCCGGCAGAGCTGCAGTGGTTCGAGCCTGCCTTGAGTTGCTCCGAACTGGAGTTTTGAAAATAGACCTGTTTTATTGCAAATACTTCGTTTTTGGTAAGCATTTATGAACAACTATCTGTCATTGGTTATATTTAGCAGTAAATATGAAAAAATACGAAGTGCAAATTGCTAACAAGCTCCTTTATTGGGCATCTCTAGCCATGACTGCTTTATATACGAGCCTCAAGATTTATTAATAGATGCTTTCATGCCTGTAGTTGAAAATATTGAATATATGACTATTTGCTGTCACGTCATGTCTTCATTGTTTTGAACGAGAGCGAACATTCTAGTTACTACTCATTGAATGGTTGCTGCAAAAAAGTGATTTTTCCGGTGGCTTGATTATAATACAAAAATCTCGGATTTTCGCAGTGATGAAATCTCCCAATGGTTTAAACAAGTATTGAAGTAGACTTTTAAACTCAGTCGTATTGGATTATAAGATTTTGAAAGAGTGTTTCCGAGTATTGAAAATTATCCAGATTTTTTTATTTTTTTCTCTGAGCATTTTTCTCGGTCTGTGATTAATGAATTTACCCCTCTTTATATTATAGATTTACGAGAGATTTGAGATAAATAACTTATCGTTGTCTCTCATTTAAACATGGAAGCTCTGAGCAATATTGGTTATCTCTTCCCAGCGCAAATGGTTAAGCATTCATTATTATCGTATTTGAATAATATAAATAAATAAAAGTTCAATTAATTTCTTGTTTTCATTTTCGGGAACGTTTCAGAAGATATATAAAATGACATGTGTAAATAAAACAGGAAATAAAGATTGATCCCAGCGTGGTAGAAAATGCACCTGTGTAAAATATAAAATACTATTTAATTATAATTCTTTGCAAAATTAATTGATTAATAACTTCATTTCATGGCATTAACAAGTCTAAACAATAAAAATATTAGCACTTTAAACTAATATGATTGCTATTTAAGTACGAGGAAATATCGTTGGTTTCACCACTAGCGACACGATTAAAATGAATACATATTAACTCATCGTCATTAATTCATCGTAAGTCGTTCGTGGATCCACCGACAAGTGGCTCGAAATGGAAATAAACCTGAGATTTAATTAATTTTATTTATATCACTTTTGGCATTTAAAATCTCGTGATGGCGCGCACAATATTTGACCACTCCTCCTCTCAGCTAAAGCTCGAATAGTTTATTACAAGAGACTCACAGGTTAATAACTTCTTAATAATGAATAATGAATCTAATAATGAAGTCCAACTTACGCCTACAATTAATTACGAAGAATTAAAAGTTTGTGAGGACCGCTTATGAATGCGAGAGAATAAAGGTTTATCAAATCAAATCGCTCGCAGTCTTGTTTGCACGGCGCTGCGAAAATACGCCATGTTTGTTAAAAGGTTCGCACCAGCCAAGTTATGATTACACGCCACTGAAGTTTACAGCTTTTCGCTGAAACTTAGATATGATGAACATGAAAGTTTCCAGGTCCTGTAAGTGAAAATTATTCGAAGGAAATTTGGACCCATCCAATTAGCTCGGTTTCGCTTCACAGAATCCGTTTCTTCGAATGAAGGAACTGAATATAATTTTGAATTATTGAAATATTTTAATTTTGAATTATTGAAATATTTTGTAATCAATTCTAAGGAAAATTGACGTGATCTGAGGAACCAGTGAATGAATATGCAATAAAAGCTGTCCACGTGAATTTTTCTCAGAGTAAATATAAAAGAAAATTTGTAGCAATGACCAAAGCAATCTCATTATCCCATTCAACGCCTTTTTTGTGGATTACAATGAAACCAGGACAATTCGAGGCACAACATAAGTCAGAGTATCATGGCACTGTCGCTAACATTGTACTACATGGCCTACTATGCACAATAGTTCTACTATGACGACGACTGTAACCGTTCATCCTGTCTTTCATGGTACAACCATGCCTCCCGCCACCACCACTCGTCATGCATGCAATGGTACCACTACACATCACGCCACTTCATGGTTCCACCATGAGTCACGGTCCGTGGCCGCCGTAAAACAGTTTGTCACGAGCAGATTTGTGCATAATTGCAGCCACGGTCGTTCCGGCGGTGTTGTTGTGAAGGCAGCCTGCGCTCAGCAGTTAGAGTCGCTATTTATGCCACTTTATGGCTCTTAAGAAGAAGGTAGCGAATTAAATTAAGCACTTAATATCCGCCTGCGAAAAATTCAACAGAGCTGGGAGTTGCCGCGTCGCACTTCCATTCGCAATGATTCACTTCTCCAGCAGCGCTGCGCTGTTCCTCCCCTCTTGTTGTTGGGGTTTGTGTTGACTTGTGGTGCTGGGCTTGTGCTGTTTTATTTAATTAGAGTGCTGGTGCTTGTGCTGCGGTGCTTACATATGATGTTAATATTTGTGGTGTTATATGCAAATCCCTTTCTAGGACTTCCTAGCAATCTTGACTATGAACACTACAATGTTCGCAAATTTGCCAAGTTTTAAAAGGAATATTAAAAGAGAAGCTCGAATCTGAGCTCAAGAGCTCCTACTTAATTTCGGTGGGCTTCTTCCTGGCAGAAGATATGAGTGAGAATCTCGTCTCCTCTTTCTTAATAAAAGCCTGACAGCCGACAAGCTGGCCTCTTATGAATTTTCTAGAGGTTCAAGATTACCTGGGCTCTCTTTTTTTGGCCATTTGGACTCTTTAGAGCGACTCGTGTACTGCACTGCGGCCCTCCTCTTGAGATTGCCGTCTTCTGCGTTCTTTTCCACGCATTTCTGTTTTTCGTTGCAAGTTTTTATGGAGCTTGGAAGTCTATTGTACTAATTGAGTTTGGGCTATTAATTTTAATAGGCCCAAATTCAATTATTTAAGTTGAGTATTTTACGTAACACAATATAAAAAGATAAAGGTTTGAAATAGGGTTTTGAGGAAGCTGAAGCGTGAATCTCGGAAGAAGCCTGAAAAATATTCATGTCAGCTCAATTTTTTTCGAAACCATAGATACGCGGTGTTTAGTTTCTGCAAACCAAAAGAGAAGCTGCCATTTATAACTAATCTTATATTCACTCTTAAAACGCAGTGTAATGTGTTCGTATAATAAAAATTATGAAAAATTTCGGCACCAAGAAAAATCGATCTCTCCCGCTAATTAAATCCCTCAATTCCCTATACTTTTCAACGTTAATTTATCGTAAATTACCTTCACTTGCGCATGATAATCTTGACTATTCATTTGAGATAATTTTGTTGGAAATTTGAAGAGTTTTCAGCTCTTCTAAGACTTTTGTGTCTGCTATGCTTCAACGGGGCTTCAGTTCGTTTACGTTTTCAATTTACAGTTGTAAACATTCCCATGAATGACTTAACTGATTGTTTTGCTTCGGAAATATATTGAGAAGATTAGTGTCAATGGTTTCTGGAGTTTACCATTTCTCAAATTTAAACAGATTATAAATTGCAAATACACCTACGTCATTATAAATCACATTCGTGCATGAAATCTTCATAGTTTAAAGCTTATGTTTTCCACTCAAAGCGATGGAATTAGTACTGAAGCAATGAAATTTTTATTAAAATAAATTCTAAGTTCAATATTAATAAATAAAGAATATAAATCTCTTTACGATTGGCAAGAAGACTAGGAATTAGAAGCTGAATGTGTGAACAGACTCGGCGGGATAGAAACAATGGCACAAGCTCGACACTTTATCTCTGTACTTCGAAGTTTAAGGCGAACTATCAGCGTTGTCGCAGCAATTCCAAGCCAAATCTAATTTAAACTTTTAAGTGCCTCTCAAGTATTTCTAAGTATCGGCCCGAAAACATCAGATGTCTGGTCATTAAGCAAAACCAACAGCGGAAGAAAGAAGTTTCCTTTCAGAGAGCGTTATCGCAACAGCCTCAGACGCCCGGAGGTTGCTTTTCTGCGTAAAATTGTTTCCCTGCAAGAATTCGCTGAAGATTTCGAAATTTTCTAGCTTTCCGTTCTGTAATGCGATCGAGACAAGGGTTCCACTGAAAATTCAAAAGAAAGCGACAATTTTTCCGGCATATTACGGAGATATCAAGATACTTTCGAGCAGGTAATGCAGGATGATTGGCTCGGCAGACCTTATATGTTATAGAATGACTCTGAACTTGTTCAACGTAGAGCACTTTAAGCCTGCGCTAATACGAAGACCGAGAGCTGCTGGCTAGCCATTGCGACTCGAACTTCCATAAGACCATTCGAGTCGTCGAAAGCAGCGCTCAAATTCTTTTATTAAGTGTTTCGTTATAAAATTCTTGGGCAGTAGGAAGTGTACAAAAAAACGCATAAACCGATGAGGATTAACCTGTCAGATTCACTTAATTTATTTTTGTATAGGGAATTTTCGGTTAAATATCAGATTTATCGTTTCATAATGTACTACAAAGCAGCCTAAGTTTAAAACTTGAAGGTATTGCTGCAAATAAATTCTTATGATATATTCGTTTCGATGACAATTTTATATGGTCGTGAGGAAACAGTAACTGATTTTGCAAACGTCCTCTATACTACACGGTCACTTAGCAGGAGACATTGCTATCGGCACGGTCCCTTAGCAGCAGACATTGCTATCGGCACGGTCACTTAGCAGCAGACATTGCTATCGACACGGTCACTTAACAGCAGACATTGCTATCGACACGGTCACTTAGCAGGAGACATTGCTATCGGCACGGTCACTTGGCAGCAGACATTGCTATCGGCACGGTCACTTAACAGCAGACATTGCTATCAGCACGGTCACTTAGCAGCAGACATTGCTATCGACAAGGTCACTTAGCAGCAGACATTGCTATCGACACGGTCACTTAGCAGCAGACATTGCTATCGACACGGTCACTTAGCAGGAGACATTGCTATCAACACGGTCACTTAGCAGCAGACATTGCTATCGACACGGTCACTTAGCAGCAGACATTGCTATCGACACGGTCACTTAGCAGCAGACATTGCCATCGACACGGTCACTTAGCAGCAGACATTGCTATCAACACGGTCACTTAGCAGCAGACATTGCTATCGACACGGTCACTTAGCAGCAGACATTGCTATCAACACGGTCACTTGGCAGCACGAAGGGCAATTTCTGGCAGATTAGCGCAGCATTTAGCGGTTTCGTGCTGCTTACGATCCGCTATTCATTGCCATACTCTACATACCTCATTAATTGTTGTAGACAGAATATCTTTGTCCTTTCTTGGGCCGAAGGTGGGTCGATAAAAGTAACTCAGTCTTTTTGTACAGTCTGCTTGCTCCCGAGTCGAAAACGTCATTGAAAATGTACCCTGCCTCCGTGACTAGAGGCATGACTAAACGAATCTAACTCTCTATATCTTGTGTTTTTGGAGTTGAAAAAAAAATTCGTTAAGACACAATTGCACTAACTTTGAGTTTGTCTGATTTAATACTCTAGATTTATAGCATAAATCTTTAAAATATGTTATGGGGAAATTCAAGCTGCTGTCAGAAAAGCAAGGAAATATACAGAACTACATTATTGAATAATTAGAACAATTCTATTTTAACTTAGGTGCAGCACATATCAGAATGTGGACAATCGAGAATTAGATATTCCAAAAAAATCACTGAGCTAGACGCAAAGCGAAANTATCAGAAAAGTAAGGAAATATACAGAACTACATTATTGAATAATTAGAACATTTCTATTTTAACTTAGATGCAGCTCATATCAGAATGTGGACAATCAAGAATTAGATATTAAAAAAATCACTGAGCTCATGGAGTTTCCTTTGTCGGTACTCATTCTAAGGCGTGGTACAATCGAGGCGTAGCGAAACCGCGTTTCCACACACAAGGTGCAGACCAGATGTCAACGTAAGGTGCAGACCAGATGTCAACGTAAGGTGCAGACCAGATGTCAACGTAAGGTGCAGACCAGGTGTCAACGTAAGGTGCAGACCACGTGTAGCGTAATTCGTAAACGCTTGTCCACGTACAAATCGTACTCCCATATTGATTCTAGGGATAGCACACCTACACTATGATCAGGACTAAACTTGTGCTAAAGCATTGACCGTATCAATGTCACCAGCAACATGATTTGCATCACCAATTACAGTGAAAGAGTCTCAGTGAGCGACAAAAACCATTCAAAGTTAACCACGCATAATCATCATCGGCATAAGCTAGCATAAACCGCACTAGCCTCCACTATAGCGACAGTGAATGCACCAAGAACCCCTGTACCGGCAGTAAATGCACCAGCACCCCATACCGGCAGTCAATGCACCAGCACACCCAATACCGGCAGTAAATGCACCAGCACCCCATACCGGCAGTAAATGCACCAGTACCCCATACCGGCAGTAAATGCACCAGCACCCCATACCGGCAGTAAATGCACCTGCACCCCATACCGGCAGTAAATGCACCAGCACCCCATACCGGCAGTAAATGCACTAGCACCCCCCGTACCAGCAGTAAATACACCAGCACCCCCTGTACCGGCAGTATATATACCAGCACCCCCCGTACCGGCAGTAAATGCACTAGCACCCCCTGTACCGGCAGTAAATATACCAGCACCCCCAGTACTGGCAGTAAATACACCAGCACCCCCCGTACCGGCAGTAAATGCACTAGCACCCCCTGTACCGGCAGTAAATATACCAGCACCCCCTGTACCAGCAGTAAATATACCAGCTCCCCCCGTACTGGCAGTAAATACACCAGCACCCCCCGTACCGGCAGTGAATGCACTAGCACCCCCTGTACCGGCAGTAAATATACCAGCACCCCCCGTACCGGCAGTAAATGCACCCATCACGTCTGCAGTAAGAGCTGCAGCAGCGACATGAGGAGTGGCGGTGCAGAGGTCGTGTAGCAGCAGCAGCAGCAGCAGCAGGCTTGCCGCAAGAAGAACACGTAGAGTACGGCCGGCCAGGCAGGCAGAGAAGTATAGAGCATCGCTAGCGGCGTGGCCGTACAGGGCCAACCCAGCAGTGCCTCGCATGCCCCGGTGCAGGCAGGGACTGCGCCTGCGCCCCTATAAACACGCCCGCCTCTTGCCTCACTCACAACACCTGGTGTGTCGTGGTCTGTCATGCCGCGTAATTAAAAAACTGCCGCAGTGCTGAGTGAAATGTAAAATTATTCCTCTTAAGCAAATGAAACTCATTGTGATGGTGTTGCGTCGACTGTGCTTGAAGTAAAACTGAGTGAAATTTTGGTTCAAATGAAAGGTGACTTTTAGTGTTATGCTTCCAAGGCGACGAAATTATTTGTGACGATATTGTTGTGGCTTAGAGGAGGTTTACAAATATTAGATAAATTGCAGCCCGACCGTGATGAATGATTTTGTGAATTCAATGAATAAATGAAGTCATTAATCTATAGCAACCACAAACGCATGTCTTCAGACATGATCTTGTACCGAATTTTGAATCAGCGTTATGTTCCCCGCTGACCTGTATATCAGCAGGATATATATTCAATATTTTTAACTTAAAAAATACAGTGAGATTTGAAAAATGACGACGACGTTGTCCTTGCAGGTAAATATTCTTAGTACAATCGTAGTGATTAATCAAGCCATTACCTCTGTTTCAATGGCCGCACATTTATTGTGCTCACTCGCTGCTATAATGTACTGATTTAAACTTGTTTATCTATCTTGTAGAGTATTTTTCAGGTGCAATAATCCGTAAATATTAACGTAACATGATTAAAATTTATTAAATTTTTAACATATCCGCAGTGAGTTTTTGTATAGAATATTCTGTCAAAAAGCGCATAATATTCCCCGGCAGAAGTGATAATTTACTGCTCGTTAAATCAGAATAATATTGAAAAGATTCGAGTTTATTTATTCGATAGAAGTAAAATATACTGTTGGTCAAACACGCCGACATGAAAGGCTTGTTAAATAGATCTCCATCGGAGCTTTTTAGATATTTAAGCGTAAGTTGATTTTCTATTCTGAATGACCATTGGGCGGTCTTAAATCTGCTTCGGTTTCTGATTGCAATTCTTTGTTGGCAAAATCCAGAGTTTAGAACCTATGTTTGTTGACCTTTCTTGGCAGTTTTTGACATACCGTTGTGCGTTCTTTGTTCAAACTTGATGTAGAGAATGATTGAGTGCAGCTTCATCTTGGAGTAGTTCCACTTATTTATTCCGAGCTTAAAACGTGCTGAGAAATAACGGTTAGGATGATCGCGTTTCAGTTGTTAAGGCTTCATAATGCATAATGATTCTTAGCCCCGTTTGTTTCATCCAATTCTTTCCTAGCGAATAAAAAAACCCCATCCGATACTTTAGAATTATAATTAATATTAATAATGCCTTGTCAAATGGGTATCAATTTTCTTGAGTTATTCGATAAAGTTTACCCTCTTCTATGATATCAGATGATAAACATTAATTGCATGATTACCGGGTAATTTTCGCGTGATAGGAAATGAATGAATCCAATTTACGCAGCAAACTTACACTTATTTTCTTTTCAATAATTGCATAGGAAGCTATGAGTCTTTTATCATATGAACATTTCTGAGGACTTGTGTTAAAGTTTGCCCCGTTGTTTTTAAAAATTTCTGTGAACTGTTCCGAAGTTCAACTATTCAAGTTGTCTGCCAATAAGAAAACTTTATGCATCTGAAATTTCATGAATCACTAATAACTCATTTACAACAAGTAAAGTTTGGAGAATTGCTGCTAATAGGATGGGGATATTTTTCCATGCACTTATGATTAGAGTTGTTGTGAAATGCAAATAAAAGATTGTGAAGGTACGAAAAATTTTCATGTGCTAAAATGAGCTACTTCCTTGTGCAGATGATATTTTCGTGTATTGATTTTTCCCTGAATTTTGTTGGTTATGCCTAAATACTGTCTTATAATCAAAATATGGATAATATAGTCTGTGACGTAAACAATAAATGAGGACAGTAATTATCATATATATTAAATTCGCAAGGACTTTAATAAATTCCTGCAAAAAGAATCTTGCGAAGGATAAATTTCTGCTTTTATTTCCTGTAAGCTCTTGCTTATTCGATAATACCGCGCATCTATGCAAGTGTCGCCTGCATGCGACTAAAATCATGCCTCGTCAAAATTAATTCAATGATA
The DNA here is from genome assembly GCF_000764305.2 of Hyalella azteca. Classification (NCBI taxonomy): domain Eukaryota; kingdom Metazoa; phylum Arthropoda; class Malacostraca; order Amphipoda; family Hyalellidae; genus Hyalella; species Hyalella azteca. Next base: position 18,964 of record NW_025939888.1, on the reverse strand, counting down.
CATTTTTATAAGTTTTTGCGTACTAGTAAGAAAAATGCATTTGAATCCTGAAAAATGTATAATTTGGAGTATAAACATGCCAAGAAAATAGTCGAGATGTTTTTATGCAAGAATGAAGTAAATGTGAACTTACGAACTATTTGTAAAATGTTCAAAACAATTGTATAGATTAATGGACAAGGATTATAACATAACATGACCTATAATGGAGTGATTGTACAACTCATATATCAGGTAAGTTCTTGTTTATTTTATTTTAGACTCGCTTCTATAGCTCATAGCAGACTCAATGTTTACCTCATTCGTTTTTACGTCTCGTCGTGAACAAATAATGAAACCTAATAAAAAATTTCGGTAAAACAACATTTGCGATGATATTACGAGCAGTTTAGATTTTTAAATATTCTCTGTATTTATCTCTGCAGTAATTTCCTGGCCAGACTTGACGATAGTTAGAGAAGGCAAACAATGTCATGCCTCGGTCTTGTATGGAGCTGCGCCGACAGACTCGTTTGCTAAGCGCGCTTGATATGCTATCGTCGAGCTCAAAAATGAAAGGCAATGTAGATACTGAAATGCTGGCTGCGTTTACCGTGGACTTGAACGCTGAGCTTCGCTCCTCAATTTATTAATACCGTACTGTGCAGAAGGGGAAAAAGTGAACATTTACATAGCTTGGATTTTTTTGTACATCAATGCTTATTATTACGCGTATCGCGCAACCCATTACCTTAAATGAGTGCTGGCTGTTTTAACTGCCGAATTACCGTCAAATTCGAAAATTTTCTCCAGTGATTTAATATTTTAAATGGAAACCAAAATTTTTATAAGATGAAAAATTATAATTTGAATTATATTTTAAATTTTCATCCAAAAGGAGGTAGTGTTATAGAATTATAATATAACTTTCATGTGTTGATAATTTCCCGTCATGAATGGCTTAACAATATGTTCAGTTGATGAGCACGACCTTCTGAATAATTCATGAGAAATCGATGCGATGTTTGAAATATTAACCAGGGACCAGATTCTCTGGCTACCTATTTTTTCCTAAATAATATATGCAGTCAGAAATATCACCCACGTATGTTTGAGCGTAGCAGGCAGACGTCACGCTTAAAAATTCTCAGCGCATATACTAATACTTGTATTTTATGCGCATTGATATCACAATTTTATCGTACAACTGCAACATTTGGGATATTTTTAAATTTTTGCTGCGCAGCTCTGCGTACGCAAAACAATTATGCTTTAAATTAAACAAGCAATTGGTCAATAAATTACAATTAGTCAATAAATTACAGCAAAAAAGGGACAAAAAAGTTGTGCGATGCAAGTTTACTTTTGATTGTTCTTTGAAGATTTTTATTTCCATATCTCTTAATTTTTTGAAGGTTAGCGTGCTGAGTGAATTGCTTGAATTTACAAAATTACAACATAGATTCAATAAATAAATTACAATATTAAAAATAGATTTGAGTGCCTCCTTTGATGGAAATCCATCGCTTCGTTGACGCTGATTCTTCTTCTACTTTTTAACATTTATAATATTCAAACATGTTGCATCTGACAACATTCATTAAACATACTTTAAATAGCCCAAAAGAAATATTATGAGGAGAATTCCGTGACTCATTTCATCTTCCTATCATTTTCGGATGGCTTACTTTGTTAAGGCAGTGCTACTAAATTAACGCACGTTCGACGCCGATAGAACTTGTCATTACATGTTAATACTTCTGATGTAAATTCTTTAAAACATGACATGGTGTTCAGTGAAGGCTTGCCTTTGAAATAACATCCACCTCCCCTATAAATAACATCCTCTACCCCTGTAAAATAACCCCCCTCCCTATCTCACAGCCAGGCATTTTACCTCTGAATTGAGGGCTCTGGCAGCAATGTAATAATGGAATTTCAGTCGAGGCTCAATTTTAACCGCCAAACTGTTCTACTAATTCAAACCTAGCGCAAAAAGCAAGCGTCACCTGATCTCACTTTGGATGAAGCCAATGTGTTCTGTGAATATTTTTCCAGCTTCTATATTTTTTAAGCGCTCATACGATGAGCTGTAATAATGTTATTGTTTTTAAGAGTGGATTGCAATAACTGTATAAAATATGTTTTGACGTGTTTTTTCGGATATGACCAAGCAAATTTTAGTTTTACCTATGTACTATATTTATATACATGTTGATTATTTTAAAATATCTGCGGTTATTTATTGTAAATTATTTTGGAATTTTTAATAGTAATGTTTTATTTTCACTAATTTTTGATAGTGTTTTCTTTGAAATAAGGTTTTTTTCTCATGATTTAGTAGCTCGATCGCAAATGAGGAGCTTGCAATGCCACTTAGACAGAGGCGGTTGTGGCGCTAAATCAAGAAATTTGATCATCCGTACTTTTTCATTAAATTTCATTAAATCTGTGAAACATAATTTATCTTGAGGTAGAATTCTCTTCAGAATTGAAAGTTCTAGTGCGCATTTATTTTCTGAGAAGTGACATATAATAATGGCCGTCAGGGTACAAACTCATTAAGTACTAGGGAGATCTTAACGATTCTCTTTATTCATAAGCATTTGAAGTCGATGCAATTTTTTGTTATTTTTGAAAGTCTGTTACCGAGGCCTTTGTGCAGTAGAACAAGTTTAAATATTAGTCAATTATCACATATATTAGAATCTTTATCGATTGACGGGTGATAATTATGACTGGCTCTGCAAGTCAATTTCAATTAAAAATTGCCATTCGAATTAAAATTGCCATTTTAATAATATTTCGAAGAAAAATAACCACTACTCGTGTACGACCGCTCTAAACATAAAGACAAGAATTTACCGCTAGGCATGAATATTTTAGCACGTTCAGCAAGGCTGAATAGAACAGCTCAATTTTTGAAAACGAATCCCGCGCTCAAGAACGACATTTCTTGGATTCATCCCCCATGCAGTGAGATGAATTTAATTATTGTAGGCCTTGACGTTCAAAGAAACTTTGTAACCAGCGCGGGCGCGTCCACTAATGGGAGAGACGTCGCCGGGTGATAAGCTTCGTTAGTTACTGTGGCCAACGCAGCCTGGAGGTCGACGCGCTATTATGTGTAGGCTGGTATAGTGAAATGTCAGTAGGCTGGTATAGTGAAATGTCAGTAGGCTGGTATAGTGAAATGTCAGTAGGCTGGTATAGTGAAATGTCAATAGGCTGGTAAAGCGAAATGTCAGTAGGCTGGTATAGCGAAATGTCAGTAGGCTGGCTTAGTGAAATCTCAGTAGGCTGGTATAGTGAAATGTCAGTAGGCTGGTATAGCGAAATGCCAGTAGGCTGATATAACGGCATACTATTAGTCTGGTATAGCGTCATAAAATTCGGCTGGTATACTGTCAAACCAGTTTGCTGGTTTAATTCTATCCCAATATGCTAGTGTAGCGCCATACCATTAGACAGTTATCGTGCTATACCAGTAGACTGGTATAGATCCGTACCAGTAGGCAGTAGGATGCTATAGTGTCACTCAAGTAGAATGGTATAGCTCTATACCAGTAGAATGGTATAGCTCTATACCAGTAGAATGGTATAGCTCTATACCAGTAGAATGGTATAGCTCTATACCAGTAGGCTGGTATAGCTCTATACCAGTAGACTGGTATAGCTCTACACCAGTATACTGGTATAGCTCTATACCAGTATTTTATACCAGTAGAATAGTATAGTTCTATACCAGTAGAATGGTATTGCTCTATACCAGTAGAATGGTATAGCTTTATACCAGTAGAATAGTATAGCTCTATACCAGTAGAATGGTATAGCTTTATACCAGTAGAATAGTATAGTTCTATACCAGTAGAATAGTATAGTTCTATACCAGTAGAATAGTATAGCTCTATACCAGTAGAATGGTATTGCTCTATACCAGTAGAATGGTATAGCTCTATACCAGTAGGCTGGTATAGCTCTATACCAGTAGGCTGGCAGGCCGCAATGTTGTGTTCTAGCCACGGTCGACTGAGGCTCGACATAATCACCCCGACGCACGACACTCGCCTGGGCTCCTCTGCATTCAATTCGCCTTCTCCTTCCTGCTGCTTCCCGCTACATAAGTTGAAATTGAGTAACTTATCACCTGAACTTGAAGTGTTTATATTCAATTTGTGGAAGCAATTGGTTTTGTTTACTTCATCAATAGGAAATATTTTGTAAAAAGAGTTGATCTGGTATGCAGCTGTCGCTGCACTAGCCGATGTCTTTATTTGAAAATTTGTTCAAGTGTAAGCCCTAGCGTCATGCCTTAACAGAAAGACCGGATTATTTTGGCTAAAACCCTAATCGGATTTTATCAATGACTTTTAGATTGGTTTAATTATCATTCCCTATTTATCAACATATTATACAAATTTAAACAATTCTCAATATTTCGCTTTGCAATACTAATAACGTTGAAAACTCGAAATTTTTCAACTTATTGCTTAACTAGGTATAGAGACTGTATTATAAATGTGACGCTACCCTAAGAATTTTTCCAGAAGTCAAATGTACGACAAATTAGTGCTTCGATATTATCAGCTTCAGTTACTTCAACTATTAATTATGAAATAATAATTTGTGAAAAGCAAAGAGAAATGCTCGAGTTTAAAAGCAGCCGAGGTAAACCCTGGCTTAATGATAGGGCACTGAGCCCCCAGCCCCACAATTGCACTTGCTTATAACTCATTCCAGTCACATCGACCGCGTGGCTCTCGTGCGCGGATGCTAATCAACCGCATCGTTCAATGCGTTAAAAACGACATCGCGATAATGCAAGCCAGTCCTAATATCAGACTCTTTGCATTGGCGGGCTTCGCGGATAAGAAGCAATACCGCAAGGTGAAAATCTGTGTATGATTGCTTCACATATAAGAGGACGCTAAAAAGATGACGGGTAGATTACGATTGCTACTCATATAAGAAAATGTAACAAAATAAAAATGATTAAATTTGATTGTTTCAACGTGCAGAAAAGAGAAGAAAAGAGTCTCCGTAATGAAAGCTAATCCCTAATATTAGAATTTCACTGTCAAATACGTTACGTACATGAGGTAACGTTCAATAAAATCGGTATTAGATTATGATTAACAATTGAGTTTAGAGAATGAATTGGAAACCATGGATTTGCATCTTCGATGCATAATGCATATTTTTATTCGCGTTATTTCGAGTTTTCAAAGTATATCTGACTGAAAAAATGCGCATTATGCATCGACAATGTGACTTTTATTCATAATTATAATTATGGGAGTGCCTATGAGAGGCACTCCCTGCATCTATAACATCACACTCCTTTCAATAAAATTATGCTTCAGAACTAAAGAATTTTATAAATCAAAAAACGCAAAACTTAAATCAAAATTGATTGATTTTCAACACTTGTATTTTTTTGCGAAAACTAGCCCCCTGAATATCGGTGAATTTTTCGGACCAACCTCATAAACTACGAATAAAAAATGACTAGAATTTTTTATTTTGCTTTCAATCACTGCAGTACAAACCCGCAATGAGAAAGTAAGTGCGTCAGGTGAATGTAAATCAATGTAAATCAATGTAAATCTTTAATTCGTTTTCTGAATATCCGCGATAAAGAAAAAAGCAGACGGGATCGTTAGCAGTCGAATTTCTCCCTGAAACCTATAGCAAACCGTCAGAAAATGAATGTGCGTTCTAAAATTGATTCTGACTTGAGGGAAAGCAGCAGCTGATTTGGAGAAAAAAAACTATGTCTTCTCTTTCGGTTCTTTAGGAAATAAGTGCGATTGAATAAAAGTTGATGGAATTTTTGATCGTTTTAGGTTCCAACCTTCTACGCTAATGAGACCAAATTGCGTTTAATTAAACTGAACAGAAGGAAGGTGAGGGCGGTTCCAGATTCGTGCCGATCAGACGGCACCGGAACGGGGGCAGTATAAGACTCTGTTCTAGCTCAACCTGATCTATTACTGCACTAATATCCAAAGTTTGATTGCTTGAACTATTTACACAATCTTAAAACGTGTCAGAAAGTTAAAAAATTTTGCAATGTAGGGGCATCGCTCCTCGCATTAGATTCATTTTTTCAACCTCCGTAATATGCTGCGTAACATTTATGCGACGTCTATTGATCTAAAGCAACGAAGAAGGAAGCTTGTGAAATTATGGTAAAGAACTGTTAAATTTCAAAGGGGGAGGTACACTACCACCAAAAACTTATCTATGTTATCTTTCTCTGAGACGATTAGTGCAAGTCATCGAGACAATTGCTGCTCCAGCTTGAGGGCAAGGTTTTTCTAACATTTTTTATTCATTATTATTTATTTTAAAAATCGTAATGAAGTAAATTGAGGTAAACAATTCCTTTTTACGAACGAACAGGATTTTCTCTAGCTCTGAACACACGTGAGTCGTCTTGAGAGTTCTCTCGCAGGCAGGCAATTTGCATGCAGCCTTGCAAACGGAGAAGACAACTCGATAACACCAGCCATTGACGACAGCCGAACAGATTTGGCCCTCGCATGACGCTTCAGCGTGTGCGAGCTGCCGAGGCTAAGAAGCTCAATGCTACCAATGCTGCTACTAACTCAATCCTGAAAAGTCTTGGCAAAAAGTGACACGATGAAGTTGGATTTTCAGAAAATTTCTTGTTCTCTATCGATTGACACAACCATAACGTGAAATGTCCTTTAATTCGAAAAATTCAAGATCAAACGAACATTTTAAAGAAAATTTTTGTACTTAACCCTTTATTTTCTGAGCAAATTTAGTAGTTTTGAAAAAAAAATTATCCCATTGCCGAATTCATATAACTATGAAGCGAACATTATAACTGAACACACGAGATGTTTTAGTTATACCCCTTCATCCATTTCTTCTCTAGTCCCGTACGTTGTGTGCTCTATAGGCATGTCAGAAAATGACTTGTTGATGATATTAGCTACCAATGAGGCCAACATTTATCTGAAATGTGCAAATATTAGACTTCATAAAATTTTCTCAATATCTTCGCAAAATGAACTACTTTCGTAAAATTAACTCAATATTCACCTCAAATGTATTAAGTAGTTGCCTTATAGGTACTCAGAATTTGCTTCGAAGGTACTCAGAATTACCCTTAAAGTAACTCAGTTTTTTACTCAATGGTAATCTGTATTTGCCTCATATGTACTTGACATTTTCTTCAAGTTAACCCAATGTTAGCCTCTAATTTAATCACTATATGCATCAAAAGTATTTAATTTCTGGATAAAATTTAGAATTCACACCAATTTAGTATTTAGTTTTAAGTTGAAATCGATCATACAATTTCCAATAGATGTCAAGTAACGGGTGTTGAGAAGGATTCTGAGCCTGACATTGCAGGAGTGAGACCGAAATACTCAGACTATCCTCAATGGCGCTACAGTGGCAAGCATTGCGAGGTATTCCTTGCCTTACATTGCAGGAGTGAGGCAGAAATGTCCATAGAGATCATTTGTTAGCATTTCACTGTTATCTGCACCGGAGCTGCTCGGGTCGATGGATGGTGTAGCGCTCATTATCGAGGCCTCCTATGCTCAGGTCAGCCAGGATTACTCGGTGTGTGTCTGAGGCTCGATGCAGTGTTACACGGCCTATAGCTCCTACCGTGAGGCCACTGCACTGCAATTTTTTCTCTTAGGCGGATTTATTTGCAGTAAACAAGTACAGTATGCGCAGTTGACAGTTGCGCTTTATGTTATGATTTTAAAACAAATTTTTATTCATTAATTTAGGAATGTAATAAATTATTTAATCAAGATAAAGAACTCCAATGTGCTTAATGCTGGTTAGTTGACGCTAAATGTCAACACGAGCACTACGAAGGCAATTCAAAAACTTCGACCAATTTTTCCCATCTCAATTGACAAATCCATTCTTTATTCCCAAAATATAGCAAAGCGACTTTCCATTATGTCTGATATTATTTTTATTTTTTCTCAAATGTTCGTCTAAAAATAATTGAAGTCAGGAAATTAAAATGATTGTACTGTTAATATAACGAATCTTCACAAAAAATTAAAGTCGGTGCGTTACTACAATTTAACAAAAAATCAAATACGCGAGATAAATATGCATTAATCAAATAAAATCAGACAATTAAGACCATTCTTAACAATGCGAAGAGTATTTGAATTTGGTGTAATAGCACAGCTTCTTAACCTATCAGTTAAGTCCGCGACATATACAGCAGTTTGTATCAAAACCTCAATAGTCATTTTTAGAATCAACTAACTTATAAGACCACTGTATTCTGGCAGTGGGGTTTTTTCCGGGAATTTTCCAGTTGCGGTGAAGCTCGAAAGCTCTTGTCAAACTACTGATCATTTATAGAAAACTCGTTAATCCAGGGCAAGTTGACCCAAAAGGCTCATCACCACATTATTACTGTAGTTATCCACACCTAATAGAATAATCACGGTGATTTTTGTCACACTTGACAAGTATTCTTAATATTAGCTCGTGGGTCACCATTATTCTGAAGTAGCGCACATCGACGGACGCGAGGCCTGTTCAAGAGCCACTCCATTAGCCGCCCTCCGATGGTTCCAATTCTCTGTTGATTTTGCAAGAGAGTTCGCTCGACGAGGAAAAACTCGAAAAACTAATTAAACCCATTTATTTCGATTGCAACTTTTAATTCTCATTAATGAAAATTATACTTGGAGAAATAAAAGACTCTACTTCTGTCTTGTTGAAAAAGGAAAAGTCACGTTTTCAATCGGTGAAAAAGCAATTGAGATTTCAATTACGAGAAGAGGATCTTATTCAATCACGACTTGATTGGGACGAACGCAGATTTTGGATAATTTCTAAATGCTGCAAATAATGTAATCTTTCTCTTTTCAGCTTCAATATTTTTCAATTTTCATTCTTTTCACTCCCGCTGTTCACTCCTGACTGGATAGATCCTTCATTAGATGCTTTTGATTGCTTCGTTCGTAGTTCTTCTGTTGTTGTTATTGCGTTTTAGTTTTTTATTGCAGAACTACACTAAATAATTTTAACTTAAAGGCCAGCTATAGATCGACTGTTGGTCATTTAATAATTAAACGAAGATTATTGGTCAATCTGAATAGATAATTCTCTATCCATCGTTTGCCGCTTGCATTAATTATTCATCTAAGTCTGTAAAACGTGAAGATCATATTTTCGATATATTCTAATATTCGCGTACACCGGAAGAGTGTATCCTTGTATCCATCTTCACTATCCTTACATATATGAATATATCCTTGCTTATCCCCAGCTAACGTGGGTTGAGTAGTAACAGCAAGTGAGGCAGGCTTGGGGTCAAGTTAGAATGCGAAGGAACTCACAGGCTGATCCCGCCTGAGCTGATAGTTTGTATAATTACCGAGGTATAATGTTTCTTAAAATAAGTAAATTTTATTGCTTCAAGTTAGGTATAAATTTACCTAAGTTGAAGCAGTTTATTTGTAAAATAGGCGTTGATAGAGTATAAAATTCTTGGTTGATATATGAAAACTTATTTCAGAAAGAATATATGACATAAAAATTGTTTATATGAAAACCAATGACACTTCTAAATTATTTAGTTGCCTATCAAGTAAATGAAGAAGATTAACAATTGAATACATAGCTCTTCTCATTTTCCTTATCTAATTACCGAATAAGAACTATTCAACAATAGTTCTCAGATTTGACGGTCGGTAATTATGTCAGGTTCCTCCTCGTAAATTTTACAGAGATCGGCCGTGTCGCGCTCGCGGCCCCGCTTGAAATAGCGCGATCGCTGCGCGCTCTCCCGCCTCAGGTACGCGCAAATATTATGGTGCGCTCTTTGTGAGGAGACGACGCATGCCTTCACACGTAAACCATGTTACAAAAGACGTCCTATTGCGATCACGCTGGCTCGAGTCCGCATATCTCGAGCTCAAAAATTCCTAAGATGATAGTAAGCTCTTTCATGATCGTAAGTTATATGAAGATCATAAGTTTTATGAATATCATAAGTTCCATGATGATCGTAAGTTTATGAAGATCATAAGTTCTATGATGATCGTAAGTTTATGAAGATCGTAAGTTCTACGATGATCACGAAATCTATGATGATCACAATTTCTTGATAATCGTCTCAACGCCTATGGTTTTACCTGAGAAAAGATCAAACTTATGCGTGGATGGTTTTGGGTATTTTCCTGGTGCTTAATTAAATTGCTTCTAGTTTTAATTTAAAAATTGCTCCCCACTTTTGTATATATATATATATATTATTTTTATTTATTCATTTATTATTTAAAATAGAAGACGGCCAAGATGCGCTCTGGCCGCTGCTGCATAACATATCAGTTGAAGTTTAGCCAAACTTCGCCACTTCGGCGGTCGCGGTAAGCAAACTTCGACGATCGAGGGAAAAATCCATTGAAAAAGAAATATTTCTCTGATTTGCTTTGAATTGACTTGTTCCTAAAATTCCTATTCTCTGCCTATCGAGAACTTGCTTCAATATCAAGAATTGAATGGCAAGATTTTTTCTTCAATCATTGCCTACATTCGAATTTTTTCACAAGTCTTATGTAGTTTTATAAATATGTTTGTATTCCTTGTTGTTGACGTGAGATTTGAATCTCCCCAAGATGAGGTGCATTTTTCTATTCTAACAGGAAATAGTTATGTAGAATAATAGAATTATGTAATAATAGAATTCTAACAGGAAATAATTATGTTCCCATGACCTCCCCAATTCATAATAACCCAAAAGAATAATCCAACTACAATCCAGCGCATCAGCCAGCTCGAGGTCGCTTCAAAAGTCACAAGAACGGACCAATAACCATCCTTTTAAAATAATAATGTAAGCGGACCTAGCTGCAAAATTGTTTCCATGCCATGACCTCGCTTGATTTTCAGCTGCATTTTCAGTGACGTCTACGCTGAAATGAAGCGCGGGAAGCACGAAATGACAGTAGAAAGTGAAGTGGCAGTAAGAAGCGTGTTCTATCGATGCAGTGTATCAGCACACAACAATAGGATGAACTGCTCTTCATTAGAGGCTGCGTTCTGTGACCTCAGGTGCAGCCGTAATGAGTTGTGCATGAATCATTGAATAATGTAAGGATGATACACACTATACGCTCAGATACTGACTGGCGACTCAAGCTACACGCTCAGATACTGACTGGCGACTCAAGCTACACGCTCAGACACGTTAATTTTTAGTCTTGTGTTCACCAAGGCTTTTATAACATCGGTGAGTTGGAGGCTGCCATTGACGTGCCTCAAGACAAGTTATTTCCCCATTTTTTGTACATGGTAGCTGTATTCGGCATGAAAAAGTATCGACGAACGGCGGCTTGTGGTGATAATCTTTTATCATGATGAATGAGATACTTTTCGGGCCGTGAAGATCTCTTGTTTGTCTAATGCTTTCTGGTTTATTTCTGCCTAAAAGGAGACGTTGAATGCCACCTACTGAAATATAGAACATTATCCTACTCCGAGCACCGCGCAACTTCATCTAAATCACAAAATAAATTGAACCACATTCATTCGCCAGGAGATAACATGCCATTTGTTTCTTACCGGAAAAGAAACTCTGTAGAAGTCATTGGAGCTTTTCGTCCTAATTGCATACGTCTTACGGCGGGATCATTAGACTCCGATACGCTTTTTGTTTGAACTGTTATGATGTAGTTATACTCCATGACATGGATAGAACCATGCAGAATTGTGATTAAGTGTTCTTACCGTGCAGAATTGTGATTAAGTGGTGACTAAGTGGTGACTAATGGCGACTTAGTTAGCGCAAAAAAGTAAGTGTAGCCTCGCTCGTACGTCTTCATTTTCTCACCAGGAACCGCAGAAAGTTTGTTCTGGCAGTCACAGCGACGTTCCGCATTGCAGGCGAAGAAACTAACCGCAATCTTTTGTCAAATCCCGACATTGCTTTGTGATTTGTGGTCAGCAAGTTGATCAATAGCTGTCATCAGCACTAACGAGCTGAACGGACCACCATGTCAGCCACTCCGAGCTGAACGGACCGCCGTGTCAGCCACACCGAGCTGAACGGACCGCCATGTCAGCCACACCGAGCTGAACGGACCGCCGTGTCAGCCACACCGAGCTGAACAGACCGCCGTATCAGCCACACCGAGCTGAACGGCCGCCATGTCAGCCACGCCGAGCTGAACGGACCGCCATATCAGCCACGCCGAGCTGAACGGACCGCCATATCAGCCACACCGAGCTGAATGGACCGCCATGTCAGCCACACCGAGCTGAATGGACCGCCATGTCAGCCACACCGAGCTGAACGGACCGCCATGTCAGCCACACCGAGCCATTAAAATTTAATTTAAAATATATTAAATTGGAACTATATAGATTAAAATATATATTTATTTTGGCAAGTGTGACTGTAAATCATCATTCATCAGTAGATATTCCACATTCGTTAAAAGTAAATGCAAGGATTGTCAATTCTATTATTATATAGAAGAATCAAATGCTTGAAATAGGTAAGAACATTTGTGGAGCAAAACAGGAGCAATTTGCTAAAAAATCTTTTATGGAGAAATTAATTACCTCTTATCGCCGGCCGGAAATATCTACAATATTAAAACATGCGACGTCTGAAAGCCGAGTTCAAAGCGAAGAACCTAAATTAAATTTCTTCTGCGAGGGCTCTTCTAAATTCATTGTCCGTACTTTCTACCTCGCATAAAATAAGAGCTGACGAAGACACTAGAAGTGAGTCTTCAGGAAGTCAAAGGCGTCTTCTCTTAGACGATTGTCAAAAACAGAAATTTTCTTGACGGCAAAGACCATAAAAGAGGCCAGAAGTATTTTTATGCCAACTTAGAAGCAATTAAAGACCAGAAAAGGCAAGCTCGAGAACCCATTCTTTTTCCGCGTTATCATTAGCATATTCGATTGCCAGCTAATGTGCAGGTAGTGCCTTTCATTATAAAATCAGTAGATATCAGTTAGCAGATGGATAGAGAATGGTTAATGCGTTTTTGTAGCGAGTGATGGAAAGGATATTGTATTCTTATTTGTATTTAATTTTCTCTGACGTGATATTATACTTATCTTTGATATTATACTTTCCTATGACATGATATTATACTTATTAATTAGTTATTAATTTTCTTTGACGCAATATTATACTTTCCTATGCCGGTAGTTGGTAATGCCGGCAAATAAATTTCATCCAAAATTTAAGCTGAAATTACACATCAAATTCCAGCTGCAGTTGATGACAGTATTTGTGACATCCTCTGGGGTCTATTCTCTTATAGCTTGATCTTAATTCTTATGTTCAGACCATGTATGTGTCATTATTTAGCTTTTAACGTCCGTCAAAGCATGAATTTAAGCCGCTTTAGAAGCCTATAGTTCAGTAGGCAAGGCAACAAACCGGTTCCCAGCGTCACCGGGTAACATCAAAATCCTACAATTAATCAGCTCTCCCATTTTAAATACTTCATGAGTAGATAATGAGTGTGTATTATTATTCAATAGTCGGGCCTCAAACATCTTGGTTATTTTAAATATAATCAGCAGCTAAACTAAACCTGATTTCATTTGAGAGGTCAATTATGACATTTGAGTGACGAGGTTCAGTACATGGATGAACTAATTAATAGCATGTGATTTAGTACATTTTTTATTTATTTCCCCGAGTGTTATAATACAGTTGTTGCTCAATTCACAAGTAATTGCTTGCATTCCTTTTTCTCTTCACTCTGTCTTTTTCCATTCGTTCAGTTCCCACCTCTTGTGTATATCCACTAACCCCAGAACGTACAAACTCCTGCTCTATGTTACTCACGACATAACTTTTTCTAATTTTCTTCCCTATCTTTGCGGTATCAAAACATTAAGTACATTTTTGGTGCACTGCTCAGGAGGCCTAGAGATGTTGATAGCCTTTCGGCAGGACCGTAAAGTGCTGTGTGGTCGACGCTCGAGTTCACCTGCACATGCCATACCCTCCCTGGCCCCGCGGGGTCTGCATAATACAGCAGACCGAGACCCTAACTTGGCCCCACTGGGCCAACGCGGGCAACGAGCTACCGTCTTGTGTTTGTTTAGCTTAGATCCCGCGGCGACCAAAGACCAAACTCTGATCAAGCGAACTGGGTTAGCGGACGTGTGAGCGTTGTGCTCACATGTGGGCAGACATGTGAGCGTTGTGCTCACATGTGGCAATGGGCGGACTTGTGAGCGTTGTGCTCACATGTGGCAGTGAGCGGACATGTGAACGTTGTGCTCACATGTGGGCAGACATGTTAGCGTTGTGCTCACATGTGGGCAGACATGCGAGCGTTGTGCTCACATGTGGGCAGACAAGTGAGCGTTGAGCTCACATGTGGGCAGACATGTGAGCGTTGAGCTCACTTGCGGGGACGTACATGTAAGCATCTATTCGCACATGAGGAAATCCAATTGTGCATGCATGTAGAGCCGTTTTTACTTTGATTCATGACATGTTTAAAAAATGTCAGCACAAATTCAGACGAAGCACCTCAAAAATAATACATTATGTATACGTGGCTAGTAGACTGGCATATCAGTTCAGGTGTCAGAAGAATCTCGCGTGCCTGCCTCAAGGAATTAATGAAGCTAATTTGTTTACGTGGCTGTGGGGAGAAGAGAAGTGCTTGACAACTGGCCGCAAATTAGCTGACCAGGTAACTGACAGATTCATAAACACCCACGAGACTGTTAGTCCTGATAATGGCTTCCTCTCTTCAACAGGATCTACGTTTTACAAGAGCAACCAAAGGAATGAAACTACGAATCACAATTTTTTCACTTTAATAAATATAAAATTAGTAATTATCAATGGTGAAAAGTACCGCCGTTAAGTATTAATTTTGAATGCTAGTTATCTTAGTCTTCAGAAATCGACGTGTATCTTAGTCTTCAGAAATCGACGTGTATCTTAGTCTTCAGAAATCGACGTGTATCTTAGAGTCTTGACACATCGACGTGTATCTTAGAGTCTTGACACATCGACGTGTCTTAAAGTCTTGCGAAGGAGGCGCATTAATCGAGGAGGCCGCCTCTATCTGCGTGAGAAGCGATCGCATTATGCACGCACTCTCCTTGAAACGCTCTGCATCAAGCCAATTGCTATCAAATAGTTGGCTTGCAGAGTAAACCAAATCACAGCAAATCGTTGCTATCACGACAGTCCAATCTCCCAGCAGTATTGTTTAGCATGGACTATGAGATTCAGGATCAATTCGTCAGCCCTGCATTGTCAAGGTTTCTTCCATTCGTTTTAGGAAGAATACTAACAGGGCTTCAGATACGAGCTGCTGCCTTCTGTTGGATTTTGTGGTGGAGTAAGAATGCAAAATGCGTGTAAATTTGTATAAATAGATTATTTCATAATCTTGACGCGTACCAATGAAAATATGCGAATTGAGGCATAATTTCCATTTTGCAAATCAACATAATAAATAGTTCTTTAGTTTAATCCTGGAGTTTGGAAATGTGCGAGCTTTACATCTGATCAAAGTTTAACCCATAAAATATAAAATAAAATGAAAAGTTATCTTTGCAAATCCAATTACTTGAAAAAATATTATTATGCTTGCGTCACACTACTTTCCAATGCGCAAATCGTTACAGATAACAAGAGGCTTTATCATCAAAAACATCATCAACGTTGATGTATAAAACTTTTCCAGATACATTCTTTAATTTGTACTTTTCGAATAATGAAAATAACGTAAAATTAATTTAGAACTAAGCAGCAGACAAGCACCGGATGTGAGTCGTGCTGCAGAGAAATGCTCTCGTGCGATGGCGTGCAATGAAGCTTCGACCTTAGCGAGCTTTGCCCAGATTGCTGTGTCAGGATGCGGGATTATAGGACGCACTAGTTGACCCTAACGCGGGACTCTCACGTGCCAATAATATCTTAGACGTGCACTGTCTATTCTGCTTGTCCATCTCCTCTTAATGAGACTTTAAGCTTGATACTTGACAATATTCCTGCACCACCCGAAACCTTGACTGTGCTTGGATTGTGTTGTAGATACCAGGTGACGTCATAACTGAAGGCTGGAATCGGACGGTCATTTTTGGTGTGTCGCCATGGGTGATTTCTCATTATTTGTATAATAATTTAAAATATTCATTATATCATTAAGATAAAAAAACATGGAAAGTCATTGTGTAGTTTGACAGAATGAAAGCAGGTCGAGTTGTTGGCTGGCTGGTAAAATAATTGAATAGTGGGGCGATTAAGAATAAGCACTAAATTTACATGCCTAACTGTATTGATTTACTCATTTCTCGTTCACTATTGAAAATCAATTGGACTGCTGTTTGTTCCATATGAATAAATTTCTTAGGCTGAAAAGAGGAATTAATAATAATGAAATGAGAAATTAGGAAAGCGATCAAAGATCATTCCGCAGTAAAAGATTATTGCTTCCAGTGGTAGGGACTTGCATAAACTGTGGAGGCTCATAATGGATAGTTGCACGAGTTAAAGCGATTAAAAAAGACTTGACTTAATGTCGCCAGTCATGATGGTCACAACGCATGTTGGTCTCCCATGACAAGCTGATAACGCAGAAGGTTACTTTGATATTACCCCAGTCATAGGGTAAAACTTATATCTCTATGAAGGGGTTCGTAGCGAATCTTGATGCCACAATACAAATTAGTTCCATAATTTTCGTTAGTTTTCATGGAAGAGTTGATTCCTTCTCTTTGAAGACTATGCAGAAGTTGCTTCTAAAGAAAAAATCATTGGGTAGTCAACCGAATTTTTCGCCGGAGTAAATAGATATTTACAACTAACCTTTAAGCTGTCAAATCTTCAATTTATTCCCATTATTGAATTGTGCTATTGAACTAAATTTTCATTATGAAATATTCGACAATAACCAATATTCATTCATTCATGTAGGAAAATCACAAGGAACGCTTTTAAGCAATGGTTGATCATGGATGAATAACTCAACTGTCTTAACATTGCAACATTAGTTAAATAAATTTATAATACTTTTTGGAAGCAAAATTTTGTAAGATGTTGACGAAATTCTGTGTAAATTATACGCCTTCTTCCCTAGAAAAGTTTCAGGTTCTGAAGTAGGGTTTCATGTGCCGAAGATCGTTAAAGCGAACGAAGCCTCGCGTGACCTTTCGGTGTTAACGTTCCTCAATTTGCTCCGCGTATACCAAATGACTCAGAAATGCTGGCTAAAAGGTAAACAAATGAAATTGCACCTTAATAATGGCAGAGTTTGTGAGCGTTTGTGCCAAATTTGCCAGAGTTAGAGAATTTTTGCATGTAGCTAATGACGAGCTCCAAAACACGACATTTTGTGGCCTCGCGATCGACACGGAATTGAGTGTCACAATATTTTTCTTATTGCGATCTATTTCACGGGGTTAAAGTAGTTATTTCTCTTCAAATAACTAGATTAAATATCAATACACAAAAGCTAGGTTTTTATTATATGAAATCTCCAGTCGTTTTCTGTGTGTCAACCATCTTATAAATTAATGCTACTTTCATTTCAGTAAACGTAGACTTATTTCTTGATCAACTTCCGATTGACATCCTTTAATCCCCACATACATTTTCATTCTTCCATTTTCTTTTCCAATCTTCTGATAATACAATTCTATAAAATTTATCTCTTTTTATCGGATATCTTATGCAAGGACGTTCAAAAAGCGACTACTTTTTCCTTTTTGGGGTCATCCTGGCCCAGCTTGAGTCGAAACATGGGCTCTTCAGTACTACGTACTATGAGCAGATAGTACGTAGTACTGTAGTAGATAGTACGTAGTATGATAGTACCCATTCATTTATACTAAGCGTACACTCGGTATCTGCGGCCACACCCTCAACGGTCGCGTCAATTCGACGTCGCTGGTTCGACAGAGACGAATGACCGCCGTTAAACTGGCCCAGAGTTTCGCTCGACATTCTCTGTAGACATGCGTTGTCTTCGGATATTTTAACTAGAAAATATATTACAGTTTTTGGCAATGAATAAAGCTGGATGCTGAAACATGAATTACGCTTGAGAATGAGCGCTTGTGTAAATTACTGAATGATCAATTTTTAGTTAATTGATGCATCGAATTCAAAGTTAATTGATATCCTACTAGAACTACCGCCAAATTTAAATCTCGATGGTTTTTATTTGCAATTACTGCATTAAATTTGCCGATGGAAATAAATTATTAAAAATTAATTCCGAAATATTATTCTCAAGAAACATATGCAAATGGGCCTACAAGCCTTGTTATCCAAATCATTTTTTTTATCGAGCACCATTACTTTAACTTCGTCTGCGATTTACTTAGTCCATCCCAAGTAATTGCTACCAATTAAGCAGTTAATATGTTTAAGGTTATTATACGTTGAAAATATGACATACAACATGTACGTAAAACAATGCCTACAACTTTTCATAACATGAACGTAAACTTTTCGCTACAATAAGAAAATCTACGTCGCTGTGTGATGCAATTTGAAGAAATTCGACCGGCAGCCGTCCACTGCAGATGTGCTTCTGCGAGTACTTACTGCTTGTCCGTCACCGCGAGCAACTTCTTAGATTAAAAAAATATCTAAGCCACAGCAATTCATTAGCATACATGAATTTTTAGCGCTCACTTGAGATTCTTGCATCGGAAATGTTCGGCCCGCGGCTTCCCGGGGACCGAGCGTCCCTGGGGCACTCGTGGATGCGGACGAACCGCAAGCCTGATCCTGGTAGCTCAGGTTTACTGACCCTGATCCTGGTAGCTCAGGTTTACAGACCCTGATCCTGGTAGCTCGGGTTTACCGACCCTGATCCTGGTAGCACAGGTTTACCGACCCTGATCCTGGTAGCTCAGGTTTACCGACCCTGATCCTGGTAGCTCAGGTTTACCGACCCTGATCCTGGTAGATCAGGTTTACCGACCCTGATCCTGGTAGCTCAGGTTT